>NC_044037.1:180376349-180748450 GCF_901765095.1 Microcaecilia unicolor
TTTTGCAGTTGAGCGATTGTGGTTAGTATATGCTTTGAGCAACCACTTTATTCTTTGACATATGATACATATCTAATATCTAAATTTAATAAAAGGTATTAATTGTGACTATTTTATTTTTACTTCTTTTTTTCTGTGTGTTGTCAGACAATTATGGACGTAAGCTCCGCCCTGGCCCCGTCCCTAACCCCACCCCCTTTAGCTTCCCCAAACAGTTGGGCCACCGACCGCCTATGTGTGTGTGTGTGTGTGTGTGTGTGAGAGATAGAGAGAGAGTGTGTGTGTGTGTGTGACCCCCGTGCCAGCCTGAGTGTATGTGTGTGTGTGTGTGAGTGTGAGAGAGAGTGTGTGATAGAGAGTGTGAGAGACAGAGAGTGTGAGAGAGAGTGTGTATGAGAGAGTGAGTGTATGAATCCCTGTGAGACAGGGAGAGAGACAGAGTGGGTACAATAGAGTCCATTCGGCGCAGGAGTCGGGACGTCAGCGGCGAGTTGTGTGGTGAATACTGCGCTCCCCCGCTTTCTGCCACCGTGCTGATTACGATGCAGTTGTACCGGCGCTGGACTGTTGACATCAACGGGCAGTTTTTTCCACTAGTTGCTGCCTCATGGCCATTTTGATTTTCACACGGCGCTGGGCGAGCAAGGTAAGCCTATGCCGTGGTGTGTGCGCCCCCCTCACCCTTATTTCGCTGGCTATCTTGTTGTGTGTGTTGCTAACCTCCCCTGACGTCAGCTGGCTGCACAAATTGTACCTATGGGTTTGCTATTTCCAAAATTGACATATCCCAATCATTAAATTGAACATGAAATTATTTTTCTTCCTTTTGTTGTCGAGACACGTTATCACTGCCTTCAGCACACCAACAGGGATTCAGGGAAAGACATTATTACTGCCCTGATCACAGTGACAGGGAGCCCCAGAGAAACATTATCACTGCACAGGGACAGGGAGCCTAGGTAAAGTCATTATCACTTCCTCAAGCATAGAGACAGGTGAGCCTTGGAGACACATCTGTGCCCCAAGCACAGAGACAGTGAGCCTGGCAGAGACATTATCACTGTCTTCAACACAGAGATAGGAAGCCTGTGAGAGACATTATTATTATTATTGCCCTGAGCACGATGAAAAAAAGACATGTGTGCAGTAACTACTCTGTGATCTAAGGGCTCTTTTCATTTCTCCTCTTCCCTGCCCTGCCATCCATCTCCCGCGATTCCTGTACTGTCCTTCCATCCCATCCATGTCCATCAATTCTCCTCTGCCCTACTCTGCCCTCCCCTTCCCTTCCTCCCTTCCTCCCCTCAATGTCCCGCGATTCTCTCCTCCTGACATCATCTCGCCTCCAGCGTTCCCTTTCCCCTCATTGTTCCGCCCTCTGACGTCATTACGTTTTGACGCAAGGGCGGGGCAATGAGTGGGAATGGATGTTACGAACCCAGGCATCCAGACGTAGAATGTTGGAGGTGCAAATTATTATATAGGATATACTCAGGCAGGAATCAAGCAAAATAATCATCAACCGAGCATACACTTATCAATAGCCGTCACACTTAACTGAAGGTGTGGCTGATCCCGACAGGCGCCAGTTTTGCTACTGCTTTCTCAAGGGACCTGCACCACTGTGTACCTACTTGTTTGCCCTTCACTGTTGCCCTTCACTGGTCTTGGCAGCAACAATGAAAGGCGAACAAGCAGGTACACACTGGTGCAGGTCCTATGAGGAAAGGCTAAAGCGGCTAGGGCTCTTCAGCTCAGAGAAAAGACGGATGAGGGGAGATCTGATAGAGGTCTATAAAATAATGAGTGGAGTGGAATGGGTAGATGTGAATCGTTTACTATTTCCAAAAATACTAGGACTAGGGGGCATGCAATGAAGCTACAAAGTAGTAAATTTAATACAAATTGCAGAAAATATTTCTTCACTCAATGTGTAATTAAACTCTGAAATTCGTTGCCAGCGAATGTGGTAAAGGTGGTTAGCTTAGCGGGGTTTAAAAAAGGTCTGGATGGCTTTCTGAAGGAAAAGTCCATAGACCATTATTAAACTAAATTGGGGAAAATCCACTGCTTATTTCTGGGATAAGCAGCATAAAATGTATTGAACTTTTTTCGGGATCTTGACAGGTGTTTGCGACCTGGATTGGCCACTGTCGTAAACAGGATGCTGGGCTTGATGGACCTTTGGTCTGTCCCAGTGTGGCAATACTTATGTAGTTATAAGTGCTTGCTGCTCGTTCAGCACAGGGAGGACTGTGTGGAATACAGTTTCGGATGGTGGGGACAGGCATGCATGGGAGTGCTGGAATTAGCAGCCGAAGTGCGCCTGCTGAATGAAGTGCTTGATGCTCGTTCAGCACAGACGGGACTGTGTAGGAGACGTCTTCAGCTGGAGGGGCTTGGCATCCCTGCCAGTAAAGGTAATATTTTATTGTGGTGGTGGTGGCGGTGGCGGCGGCGGAGGAGAGAATACTGGGCCCCCCAGTCCACCTTTGGGTACCCGCCAAAATGGACTTCTAGCTATTGCCACTGCATCACACTAACTGTGTACTTTTGTCTACTAGCTTTCAACATCAGCTTCTCAGTAAACCTTGGCCAAAATTGCAGTTAGGTAACAACAAGTAGAGAAAAAGAGTATCTGGGAGTGAAAAGGAGACTTAAGGTTTCCTCAGCTATTTACTCACCTGGCTCCTGTACTAATTTTACCAGCTACCTAAAGTAATGGACAGGGGAAGAATGCTTGCAATTGCATCCTCCAATTTTCAATGTCTACTTTTGCAACAGTAAGCACTCTGCTGCTTATTCCTGTGGAAGAGAGCCACTTCTATAGCGCTACAAGGCATACACAGTGTTGTACACCATACACAAAAAAGACAGTCCCTGCTCAAAGAGCTTACAATCTAGATAAGACAGGTAAACAGACAGAACGATTAAGGGTAAGGGAATAAAGAGGTGAGGATAAAAGGATAATACTTTTGGGAATCCCTTTTCAGCCATTTCTACTATTACTACAAATCAGGCGCATGTATGTATGTATGTATGTATGTATTTATTTATTTATTTATTTATGTTTCGCTTTCTATATTATCAGTTTTCAAGCTTTTTTTATGGAAAAATATTGGGTGAAAAAGGAAGGTGTTAAAACACAACATAAAGTTTGGTGAGCCCAGACATGAGGATTAAAGAGAAACTGCAAAAAACAATAGTTAGTCTGCAGTACTGTAAAGCTGAATAAAGGCGATCTAGAAACTAGGAAGCCTGTCACTTACGGTGTGACCGAAGTCCGGTTGTCCCGGGAAAGGGTAAGAGCTGTTCAGTTCTAACAATTAACAAAGCTGAATTCCAGATTTCTGTATTGTGCAAGATCAAGGTTTGATGTCTCTTGTCACTATGGGAACAGACACAGCTCCGCCTCTTTTTCTTCCCTGGTCATTCTTATTTTAAAGAGGCAGTGCAACAGACATAGTCCTTCATGCAGTGGCTCATTGAACTTTCTGCTATTCGGGTAACTTCACATAGAGCTACGGGTTTTTTTCATGTGGCTACCACCTTACCCCAGTTCCAGTAAATAATCGGGATGTGGGTTTATTAGTATGCATTTGGTTCCTTAACATGTCTCAGAAAATTTAATATGTGCAATGAGTTAATGCATGTAATGTCGATTTGTGCACGTTAAAAATGTTTTATCTATATTGGTGTGTAAAGTGAACTGATAAAACACAGACACACAAAAAATAAGAGACCAAAAATCTGAAAATGAACTGAACTTGTTCCCTGCTGTGTGCATCCCAACCAGTCCTGGTTTACATTACTATACATTCCAAAGTATTGTGGTAGTTGTTCTTCCTGATTATATCCATTGAAATCAACGCAGCAATGGGTCCCTTAAAGTATGAAAGGGTGGTTAAAAATCCAGGACTGTCCTAAAATGTTCCTATTGGAACTAGGCAAATAAACAGCTATGCTCTTAGTCTTTGGTCTATCATCTGTAGAAGTGGATTACTTTAGAATGGTGATGTGCTGTTAAGCAGCATGCCTCTTGGTTGTGATGGTTGAAGCACCTGGTGCAGGGCTGGAATTAGGAGGTGGAAAACAGGGCAATTGCTCTGGTCCCCCATACCATAGAGGATCCCTAGCCTGTCTCAAGCTGAAGGAGGCATAGGTGGAAGACCAGCTTCTGAGGCCTGGGCCCCTGACAGGCTCATTTTCAAAAGAGAAGGACGTCCATCTTTCGACATAAATCGGAAGATGGACATCCTTCTCCCAGAGATGTCCAAATTGGTATAATCGAAACCCGATTTTAGACGTCTCCAACTGCAGTCCGTCGTAAGGACGTCCAAATTTCAAGGGGGCATGTCGGAGGCATAGCGAAGGCGGGACTTGGGCGTGCCTAACACTTGGACATCTTTGACCCGTAATCGAAAAAAACAAGGACATCCCTGATGAACACTTGGACGTTTTCACCTGGATGTGTTTTTATTATGAATAAGGCACAAAAAGGTGCCTGAAATGACCAGATGACCACCAGAGAAAATCGGGGATGACCTCCCATTACTCCCTCAGTGGTCACTAACCCCCTCCCACCCTCAAAAAACATCCTTAAAAATACGTCGTGCCAGCCTCAGATGTCATACTCAGGTCCATGACAGTGTATGCAGGTCCTTGGAGCAGTTTTAGTGGGTACTGCAGTGCACTTCAGAAAGGCGGACCCAGGCCCATACCCCCCTACCTGTTACATCTGTGGAGGAAACAGAGAGCTTGCCAAAACCTACCACAAACTCACTGTACTCATATATAGGTGCCCCCCTTCACCCGTAAGGGCTATGGTAGTGGTGTATAGTTGTGAGTAGTGGATTTTGGGGGGCTCGGCACACAAGGTAAGGGAGCAATGTTCCTGGGAGCATTTTATGAAGTCTACTGCAGTGCCCCCTAGGGTGTCCGGTTGGTGTCCTGGCATGTCAGGGGGTCCAGTGCACTACAAATGCTGGCTCCTCCCACGCCCAAATGGCTTGCATTTGGACGTTTTTGACATGGATGTCTTTGGTTTTGAAAATCGCAGAAAGTCAGAAACGTCCATGTCTAGGGACGTCCAAATTGATGGTATTTTTGAAATGAAAGATGGACATCCATTTTGTTTTGAAAATAAGGGTTTCCCCGCCCCTGGATTTCACTGGTTTGCAAGGACGTCCAAATCGCAACTTGGATGTTTCTTTCGAAAATGCCCCTCTGAAAGTCTAACACCAGCCCTGGGTGCAGGAATACACATTACAATAGACTGCATTGCAGGGATTATTTCCAAAACAAGCTACCTTATGGTTATTTCCACAGATACAATGAGTTGAAAGTTCTCATCATGCAATTAAAGCAGTTGAATTGTATATAGAGAACATTAACAAGAAAACTTGCTGGGCAATTGGCATTATGCTAATATCCAACTTATTGAGACCTGGAATTTAGTGCACACAACCATATGACCCTTGTTTGCCTGGTGAGCATCAAGGTGGTTGCTTTTAGTAATTTTAAGAGTTTATTTGTAGGTCAGAGGTGGGACCAGCTATTTGCTGGGATACCAAAGGCACATTAATCCACTCACTCAGCACTCGTCTTTCATAGGTCAATCGAAGTCATAAGAACCCAAGAATAGCCATACTGGGTCAGACCAATGGTCCATCTAGCCCAGTATCCTGGTTCCAACAGTTGCCAATCCAGGTCACAAGTACCTGGCAGAAACCCAATTAGTAGCAACATTCCGTGCTACCAATCCCAGGGCAAGCAGTGGCTTACCCATGTCTGTCTCAAAGCAAACTATGAATGTTTCCTCCAGTAACTTGTCCAAATCTTTTTTAAACCTAGATACGCTAACCGCTTACCACATCCTCCGGCAATGAGTTCCAGAGCTTAACTATTCATTGAGTGAAAAAATATTTCTTCCTATTTGTTTTAAAAGTATTTCCATGAAATTTCATTGAGTGTCCCCTGGTCTTTGTACTTTTTGAAAAAGTGAGAAATTGATTCATTTTTACCTGTTCTACTTCACTCACGATTTTGTAGACCTCAATCATATCCCCTCTCAGCCATCTCTTTTCCAAGCTGAAGAGGCCTAATCTCTTTAGCTTTTCCTCATACGGGAGGAGTTCCATCCCCTTTATCATTTTGGTTCCTCTTCTTTGACCTTTTTCTAATTCCGCTATATCTTTTTTGAGATACAGCTACCAGAATTGAACGCAATACTCAAGGTGAGATCGCACCATGGAGCGATACAGAAGCATTATAATATTCTTGGTCTTATTTTGCATCCCTTTCCTAATAATTCCTAGCATCCTGTTTGCTTTTTTGGCCGCCGCCACACACTAGGCAGAAGATTTCAGAATATTGTCTACAATGATAATTAGATCTTTTTCTTGAGCGCTGACTCCTAAGGTGGACCCCAGCATCAGGTAACTATGATGGGGATCATTTGTCCACATTCATTTTCATCTGCCATTTGGATGCCCAGTCTTTCAGTTTCCTAAGGTCTTTCTGCAATTTCTCACAATCCACATATGTTTTGACAATTTAGTATAGTTTTGTATCTTCTGCAAATGTAATCATCTCACTTGTCGTTCCAATTTCCAGATCATTTATTTTAGGTTAAATAGTACCAGTCCCAGTGCAGAACCCTGTGGCACTCCACTATTCACCCTCCTCCATTGATTAAAATGGCCATTTAACCCTACCCTCTGTTTTCTGTCCAATAACCAATTCCTAATCCACAAAAGGACATTGTCTTCTATCTGATTACTTTAAAAAAACAACAACATTTATTTATACATTTATATAAAAGTTCCACAAGTATCCACTTGATTAAGAAACACAGGGCAAACATAATACATGAACATAGCAAAATCTAAAATAATCCTATAAGAAGATTAAAAAAAGGAGGGTGGGGAATATAAACTTTATACATTAACCCTTCATTAGACCACAAAAGTGGAGGGAGTAATTGCATATTATTAGATTATTGAAGGAAAAATGTAAGCAAGGAAAAGGCCTATCCTGATTTCACCACAATATAAATTCACAAATAGAGATCACATGATGCCTTGAGTGGTGCGGCTGGGTTCCTGCAGCGCTTTTGGGGCCCTGCGCTGTAACGGCTCTTTTGGCAGTTTTTCCTCAATTGGTGAAGTGTAATTTTCTGTTTTCAAGCCTGGGGAAGCTTAATGGACAAGTTTCTGACACAGCCACAATTGGAATCGTCTTCCAAAGCTCACAGCAAAAATAAAGATAAGTCGTGGGGCGGCGAAGACAAAATTGCACCGGCTGCAGGGCCTGCAGCATCCCCATTTACTGAGCTTCAACTGGAACAACTTACCACAGTGATGACTTGAGCTTTAGAGCCCCAGTTGACCAAATTGTCTAGACAGCTTCAACAATTTGAAATTCTGCAGAGTCTTCTCGCTGCATTGATGAACTGGAGCAATTGAACCAGCTACAGACATAGGTAAAAGATCAGGCACTAAAACTGGAGGAGTTAGAAAACAGATCTCATCATAATAATATCCGCCTGATCAGCTTGTCAGAGTTCATCCCCGAAAATACATTGGGGCAATATCTGGAGAAATGGCTGGTGGAGAAACTTTCTTTAAAGTGCACAATGGCCCTTTTGCTTGGAATGTACTCACAGGGTAGGCTGCAAACATGAAGGTACGGTTCACCCTGTGGTGGTGCGAATTCTGAGTTATGCTCAAAGATAGAGTTGCTTCAGGCATATAAACATCAGCGGGAACAGCTCCATCATGATGGAGAACAAGTATTGCTCTTCCAGGATTACTCACTGGCACTGCTGGAGCGGTGCTGGCATTTTTCACCAGTTTGTAACACTCTATTTGAACGGAAAGTCCACTTTCAATTTCTGTATCCTACAGCGCTGAAGGTTCATACAGAGGGAACCTGGAAGACTTTTGAGGTGCTACAAGAGGCACAGGATTTTGTGAACAGTCTTTCCTCTTCTGCTTCGTAGAGCCCCTGGGGCCTGGTGGGGGCAGTGGCATTGTCTGTGTGGATTACAATGCTTTTATTTTCTTTAATAACACATTTTGAATGAGCTTCTGCCATCTCCAGGTTGGTGTAGCAAGGACATCATTGATCATTGATGGCAATCAGCAGCTGGGTTCCTTTTCCCCTTTATAATTTTAAAGGGAGCGTGGGGCCCCGTGGCTCATTACTGATCTCCTAGTTCCTCGTCACATTCTGTGTGTCGGAGCTGCTTACTTTTGTTTGCTGGGAGTGGTAGGGTGTGGGTGAGAGGGTGAGGGGATGGGTTTAGGGCGGCTGGGTTTGGACCCAGTGGGGTTGGGTTGCGGGATGTGTTGTGGGGGATTGACTGCACAGGTCTTTTTTGAATTTCCTATGTGCATGTGGGGGAATGTTAGTATCTGCGGGTGGGGTGTTGTCTGTTGCATGGAAGTGTAGTAACAGAGTATGCATCATCTTGGGGTGGAGGCTGGGTATCCCTGGACTTTTTGACTGTTGGATGGTATTTGTCTAAGAGTGTTATTGTTGTGCATGCCCCACAGTAAGCCTATACGTTTGATTTCTTGGAATATGTGAGGAATTTCTTCCCCGAGGAATTTCTGCCCCTATAAAGAGAACTAAAATTCTTTCAGCCCTAAATCGCCATGGGGTGGATGTGGTTTGTCTTCAGGAGACTCGCTTGTCTCAGGAGGAACATTTAAAATGATGTCAACATTGGGTGAGCTCGATGCATTGCTCCCCAGTCTTTGGTCGCCGTGGGGATGTAGCTGTTTTGGTGCATCAGTCTTTGGCTTGTCAATCAGAGCTTTTGTATAAGGACCAGGAGGGTCGATATCTGGGCAAGCGACTTACTTTGCAGTGGCAAGTATTGCACGACTTGGATCCTACATTCTTTTTTCAACTGCTTAAGGTCTGTCATCCTTATGCCGGTTGTCCTTTTAATGTTTATGGGGATATGAATTTGGTCTATGATGCATTTCTGGACTGCTAGTCTTCCAGGATCTCTGGGGCGAGGCGGGGGGATGGTATCTTATCCAGGTTTTGTGATGATTTCAATCTTATCAATGCATGGCGCTTACTCCACCCTGAGGAGAAAGATTTTATACATACATCACAGGCGCACTGCTCTTCTCAGCTTGATTATATTTTTGTGGGGTGCCACCTTTTTGTACATGTGTGGATGGCTATTATAGGTCCCGAGGAGATATCGGATCACGCAATGATTTGATACCGATCCCTATTTTTGTCATTGCTCCGGGTGGCAATTTCCAGCTTATCTCTTTGCTTACCCTGATTTTGGTATATATCTGCAGAAATGCTGGGACAATTTTATGGCTAACTAGTAAAAAAGGCCCGTTTCTGACACAAATGAAACGGGCGCTAGCAAGGTTTTCCTCGGAGTGTGTATGTTTGAGAGAGTGTGTGTGAGAGAGAGAGTGAATGTGTGTGTGTGTGACAGAGAGAGAGTGAGTGTGGGTGCAAGTGTATCTGTGAGAGAGTGTGTGTGTGAGAATGAGAGTGTGTGTGAGTGCATAGGTGAGCCACAGTGAGTGTGAGAGAGTGTGTTTCACACAGATACAGTGTGTGTGAGAGACAGTGTTTGTGTGAAACAGATAGCGTGTGAGAGAGTATGTGTGCGATACACAGACTCTCTTTGAGAGCGAGAGTGTATGAGATCGAGAGAGTGTTTGAGAGTGACTGTGTGACACATAGAGAGTGAATGTGATACAGTGTGAGACATAGAGTGTGTGGTAGACAGTGTATGAGAGTGAGACACTGTGTGTGTGCCAGAGATACCTCCCCCCTCCCTCTGTGTGGTCGCAGGACCCCCTCCCTCTGTGTGGTCGCAGGACCCCTCCTCCTCCCTATCTGGTTCCCCTCCCCCCTCCTCTCAGGTCTCCCTCCCCCCCTGCTTTCAGGTCTCAGGCCCCCCTACCCCCTCCGTATCTGGTCTCAGGACCCCTGTCCCCTCTTCCTCCCACTCCCAGGTCTCTGGATCCCCTCCCCTCTGGTCTCAGGACCCCTCCCCTCTGGCCTCAGGACCCCTTCCCCCTCCGTTGTCTCAGGCCCCACCCCTGCCGGCCTCGCCGCCACGCCCCCCCCCCGAGGTCGCAGTCGCTCACCCCTTCACCCCCCCAGGGTGCCACTGCTCCTCCCCTCCACCCCCCCCAAGGTCGCCGCAGCCACTGCTCCCCCTCCCCCCGAGGTCACCACCGCTCCCCCCCCCTCCGTCCGACGTCAGCTCAGCTGCCATTTCCGGCCAATGCTGCTTCTCCTGTCGAGCAGCAGTGGCCGGTACAAAAACAAAAAAACAAATTGAACCTGCAAAAATGCTTTTAAAAAGGAAGTGGGGCACCGCAGGCAGCCATCGGCTGTCAGCTCTGCATCCGCTCCTCCTCTCACCTCTCACGTCACTGCCCCTGGAGTAGAACCCCGGAGGAGCGCAGTGATGTGAGAGGTGAGAGAAAGGCGCCCATCTCCCGATTTGGGTCAAAATATGGGCGTCTTTCTCTTTTGAAAATAAGCCTGAAGGACACTTCATTCTGTTACAATCGAGAACCATTGATTCAGGGCCTCTTCAACATCAGGATCCTTACCTTCATGCTTTCGTTTTTGGGAAACTCTCTGTCCCTCATGTAATGTTCATTCATTTCTCAGTTTCTCTTGTTGTAGTACAACACATGCTATTGTAGATTTTAGCGCTCCAGTAATTTCTGCCAGTTTGCGCTGACTGGTGTTTGGCGGTTGTTTTTCCAGTTGTTCAAGCAAGCCAATTTTGACTGCAAGTGTTTAGTCTTTATTAGGCATTTTTAATGCACAAGCCACAGGTGGCACTGGTCACACTCCTAAGTAGCAAATGTACGCAATGCAGCTGTCCATGTATGCTCAATGGTAAAGTGACACATCAATGACGTTCTGTGGATGCTTCCAGCCCAATTAAACGGCATGAGGGCCCAAATCAGCAAAACTTTTCCCCCTTATAAATGTGCTTTGTTTTTGTTCTCCCGTTTTTGGACCAAATACAGAGCCATCCTGATAAACTGTGTCACGATTACCTGGAATCTACTGTAGTAGAACCATTCCATGCTATCTATCCCAAGATAAGCAAAAGCTTTCCCATGTCTATCTCAATACACTGTGGCAGTACTGCTTCTGAAAAGAAAATTCACCAGGTGAATCCTACTTCTGCGATGAGTGTTGCTCAGAAGTAGGATTGCCATCACCAGTAATTGTACTGATAGTAAAACAACAAATAACATAATGTGCATAAAAATATTTCATGTCAGTAAAAACATCAAAGTAGTGACAGGGCCTTTTTCTGGTGGTGTGGGCTCAGAGCTCATGGGAGATGGAAACTACATGTTGGTGCTTAATGGGGTGAATCTTGGGACAGCAAACTGAGTTATATTACATAAGCATAGGCTGATCAGAGCTCTTTAAATATTTACAGCCCTCTTGATACGTCATCAAAATCCTTAATTTAAACCCACCTATAGTCATGCATTTTAAACTTTCTCAGTCAAACCTTTTGCTAAGTCAAAACTTATTACAATTTAATACCAGTGATGTGGTCAGACCTGACATTTTGAGTGGGCTCAGAGTTATCATGTGTGGGCCTTTCCAAATCCCCCTCCCCTGTAGCCCAGCATCTCCAATTCCCTTCCTAACCTCCTCCCCTCTGTTGTAGATATATAAAATAATAGTTTTTTTTTTTTTTTTTACCTGAGCACCAATAGAGGGACCAGAGGAAGGTTGCTCTGATTCTGACTGGCATTGCTGCAGAGATCTTTGCTGTAGTCAGTGCAAAGAAAAGCCCCGATGAGGCCCAACAGGTGGTTCCGGGCAAATCATGGCACATGATGGAGTGTGGAGGAGGCCAAAGCCAAGACCTTACTAGTGGGCTATGGGGGCAGGCCTCAGAGCTGCAATGCTACTGCAGCAGCAGCCAATTTGCCTGGAGTTGGGCAGATCAGGAAACAACGGTGCATGCACAGTCTCTATAATCTGAACTACTATGGACTGCAGGCCCACCTGATGCCCTGAGAAGTGGCAGGAGCCAGGTATGGTGATGCTTAAGGGTGGCTCAAGGCAATCTGTTTCCTGGGATGAGATACGAAACAGCAAGAACTCTACCTATGCCTCATCATCTATTACATTTCTTTGAAAGGGTGAATAAACATGTGGTAAAGGTGAGCTGGTTGATATTGTGTATCTGGATTTTCAAATGCCATTTGACAATGTCGGGTCCTGCCAGACAGGAAATAGGAAATGACATCAGCGAGAGCGGGATCTGTAGCCCAGCATCTCCTACATCTCTCTCCTTATTTTTCTCCACCCATGTAGTCTGACATTTCCCTGTCCTTTCTCTTCCACCTCATATTCAAACTAAATGGATACTTTTCAGCAAAATTTTGTATCTCAAGCTTAGTCTGTAGCTGAAAACCTTGCTGATCTTATCTTTACCCTCTGCTTCAAAGAACTTTCATTTGCTGGGAAGGAGGAAAAGACCTCAAAAGTCCTCACTCGGCAGCAAGCAAAGAAAACTTAATGCCGGCTCATTATGGACTGGAATCATATCATTGGTCAAAAACCTCCCGTCTCCCTAGCCATAAACATTTTAATTGTGCTATTTTTTATTTTATTGAATTTTTCAATTTTGTGATTTTTTTAAGACAAATATCTACTCAATATATCTAACGTTACTGAGTCTGCTTCCTTCTTAACTTGACATTATTATATGCACATTATAACTTCATAAAGTGGTCAGCGCTTAGCTTTAGATTCACACTCCCAACGGGGCTCTCCATTTCACTGTCTCTTAGAGCTTCTTCAGAGGACCAAGTGCTCAATAGGACTCAGATCAGGTGCTCGCCACTCTTACAAGATGGCGTGTAGCGACTGGGGGACGCCGACCTTATTCCCAGAAACAGAACTCGGCTTTTTAAGATCGACATTACAAACCTTTCTCTCTGACTGTATTGCCGTAATTCATTCTTAGGCTACTCAACATCTTTTAAAGTTTAATGCAGCTAAGACATAATTATTGTATTTTTGTAATGATGTGCCTTTGGTCCCTTGTAGTGTAACTATTGCTTCAGGAGAACAATTGTTGTTTGAGAAATCCTCTAAGGTTTGGGGAATTATTCTAGATATCCAATTAACGATGGAATCACAAGTAAATCGCTTGAGTAAGAAGTTATTTTTTAAATTGCAATAACTGAGAACAATTAGATTTTCTTTTTTTAATTGAACACTTTCAAACATTGGTACAGGCTATTGTTTGCCTCAGCTGGATTATTGTAGTGTCCTGTATGCTGGATTAAATTTAAGATTAATTAATAAATTGAAATTGCTACAAAATACTGCTGCCAAAATAATTTATAGTTGTTCTCGATATGACCATGTAACACCTTTACTTAAAAGCCTTCATTGGTTGCCAGTTTTGGCACGGATTGATTTTAAGATTGCTTGTATTGTATTTATCGTTCTACAAGGGAACTGCTCTTTTCTTTTAAAGTTAATAGTTTATCCAGCCTTTCGGAAGAGCTCTCGCTTCTATTCTACTCTTTTACTGGGGTTTCCATCTGCTAAAAAGTTTGTTATAAAATAATTCATGATAGCTCTTTTATTTTTCAAGCTAGCAAATTGTGGAATTCTATACTGGTACAAGAGGAAACCGCCCATCTTCTCTCCCCCTCGAAATGCACCACCTGTTCCTCAGACCCCATTCCCACCAACTTACTTGTCACCATCTCTCCTACTATCACCCCTCCCATCTTTCATATCCTCAACCTCTCTCTCTCCACTGCAACTGTCCCTGACACCTTCAAGCATGCTGTAGTCACACCGCTCCTCAAAAAACCTTCACTTGACCCTACCTGTCCCTCCAACTACCGTCCCATCTCCCTCCTACCCTTCCTCTCCAAAATACTTGAACGCGCCGTTCACAGCCGTTGCATTGATTTTCTCACCTCTCATACCATCCTCGATCCGCTTCAATCTGGCTTTCGCCCACTTCACGCGACAGAAACGGCATTATCCAAAGTCTGTAATTACCTGTTCCTCGCCAAATCCAAAGGTCATTACTCCATCCTCATTCTCCTCGACCTATCCGCCGCTTTTGACACTGTCAATCACAACTTACTTCTGGACACACTGTCCTCTTTTGGGTTCCAGGGCTCTGTCCTCTCCTGGTTCTCCTCTTATCTCTCCCATCGTACCTTCAGAGTACACTCTCATGGTTCTTCCTCCACCCCTATCCCACTCTCTGTTGGAATCCCTCAGGGTTCTGTCCTTGGACCCCTTCTTTTCTCTATCTACACCTCTTCCCTGGGCTCCCTGATCTCATCTCATGGCTTCCAGTATCATCTTTATGCTGACGACACCCAGCTTTACCTCTCCACACCTGACATCACTGCGGAAACCCAGGCCAAAGTATCGGCCTGCTTATCCGACATTGCTGCCTGGATGTCCAACCGCCACCTGAAACTGAACATGGCCAAGACCGAACTTCTTGTCTTCCCACCCAAACCCACTTCTCCTCTACCTCCACTCTCTATCTCGGTTGATAACACCCTCATTGTCCCCATCTCATCTGCCCGCAACCTCGGTGTCATCTTCGACTCCTCCCTCTCCTTCTCTGCGCACATCCAGCAGATAGCCAAGACCTGTCACTTCTTCCTCTATAACATTAGCAAAATCCACCCTTTCCTCTCTGAGCACACCACCTGAACTCTCATCCACTCCCTCGTTACCTCCCGCCTTGACTACTGCAACCTACTCCTCACTGGTCTCCCACTTAGCCACCTATCCCCCCTTCAGTCCGTTCAGAACTCTGCTGCACGTCTTATCTTCCGCCTGAACTGATACACTCATACCACCCCTCTCCTCAAGTCACTTCATTGGCTTCCGATCAGGTACCGCATTCAATTCAAGCTTCTGCTACTAACCTACAAATGTACTCGATCTGCAGCCCCTCCTTACCTCTCAGCCCTCATCTCCCCTTATGTTCCTACCCGTAACCTCCACTCTCAAGACAAATCCCTCCTTTCAGTACCCTTCTCCACCACCGCCAACTCCAGACTCCGCCCTTTTTGCCTCGCCTCACCCCACGCGTGGAACAAACTCCCCGAGCCCATACGCCAGGCCCCCTCCCTGCCCATCTTCAAATCTCTGCTTAAAGCCTACCTCTTCAATGTCGCCTTCGGCACCTAACCTCTTCACCTCTGCCCAGAAAATCTAGACTGCCCAACTTGACATTTCGTTCTTTAGATTGTAAGCTCCTTTGAGCAGGGACCGTCCTTCTTTGTTTATTTTGTACAGCACTGCGTAACCCTAGTAGCGCTCTAGAAATGTTAAGTAGTAGTAGTAGTAGTACAAGTAATTAAGTTTCTTGGCTCCTTATAATTCCGTAAAGGATTGAAGACCTATCTTTTTTGAAAATATCTGGATAAATGATGAGGTAGGGCTAGCGTGATCATTAATTCTGTGTTTTGAACTTATGTAACCCGCTTGGGTTCTTTATTGATTATAGCGGGATATAAATATCCACAATAGAACAGAATATGGGTAAAATAGAGAAAACCTTTTGCAGAGAAGGTTCTATCCTGCATGGAGTGCTGGTGCCATCTTGTGGTCACTTTGTAGACTGCCATCTCTTGGTCATGCAATACAATGTATCTCAGTGTTTCCTAAAGGAGTGAGTTATTTGTTGAAATTTGTTTACTTTCCTGTGCACTAAGGCCATTTTACTACTGGGGTAAAATGACTGGATTTTCTATTTTTTAAATTGATGGCCACACACTACTTGTGCCATTAGCACGTGTGCTCTTATCGCCACCCATTATGTAGGTAGTAAGGACTCATGCACTAAGCACTAAGCATATGCTAATCAGTTAGCTTGTGGCATTGTAGCTGCGCTGATTAGTGCAGAACACACCCACTCTGCACACCCAGACAAGCCCCCCGTGCCAAAAATTAATTTGTATTTTTCTAGCATGTGGGTAGCACACACACATCCCAAAATTTATTTATTTATTGCATTTGTATCCCACATTTTCCCACCTCTTTGCAGGCTCAATGTGGCTTACAATACATCATGAATGGTAGACATATATTAGAAAATAGACATTTAGTGATACAGAAGGATCTTGGGTAACATGATAATCATAAATCATGATAGTAGTATAACAAGCAACTATTGTAAGACAGTTCTGAATATATGTGGAGGAGTTGTGTATAATCACATTGGTTGATCTTTGTGGTATGCCTTGTTAAAGAGATGGGTCTTCAGTAGTTTGCGGAACTTCATTAGTTCGTAAATCGTTTTTATGTTGCGCGGCAATGCATTCCATAACTGTGTGCTCAAGTAAGTAAACTTTGATGTGTGCATTAGTTTGTATTTTAGACCTTTGCAATTAGGGAAGTGTAGATTCAGGAATGTGCGGGATGATCTTTTGACATTCCTGGGTGATAGGTCTATTAGGTCTGACATGTAGTCTGGTAGCATCTCCGTGTATGATTTTGTGACCTAGGGAGCATATTTTGAACATGATGCGTTCTTTAAGTGGGAGCCAGTGTAGTTTCTCTCATAGGGGCTTAGCACTTTTATATTTTGTCTTACTGAATATGAGTCTGGCTGCAGTATTCTGGGCTGTTTGAAGTTTCTTGATTATTTGCTCTTTACAGCCGGCATAGAGTGTGTTGCAGTAGTCTAGATGACTGAGCACCATTGATTGTACCAGGTTACGGAAAACAGTCCTTGGGAAGAAAGGTCTTACTCTTTTTAATTTCCACGTTGAGTGGAACATCTTCTTGGTTGTGTTTTTCGCGTGGTTCTCGAGTGTTAGGTGTCAATCGATGGTAACTCCAAGAATTTTTAGGGTATCCGAAATTGGAAGGTTCAGATTTGGTGTGTTAATGGTGGTAAATTTGTTCTTATTATGTTGAGAGGTGAGTATTAGGCATTGGGTTTTTTCAGCATTAAGTTTCAGCCGAAATGCATCCGCCCATGAATGCATGATATGAAGACTTTGGTTGATGTCGTTGGAAATCTCCTTTAGATCTTGTTTAAATGGGATGTAAATCGTTACGTCATCCTCGTATATATATGGGTTGAGGTTTTGGTTTGATAGTAGTTTGGCCAAGGGTATCATCATTAAGTTGAATAGAGTTGGTGAAAGGGGGGATCCCTGTGGGACTCTGCATTCAGGTGTCCATGTGGCTGAGGTGGTCGAGTTAGATGTCACTTGGTATGATCATGTGGTTAGGAATCCCTTGAACCAATTGAGAACGTTGCCTCCAATTCCGAAGTACTCAAGGATATGTAGTAGTATTCCATGATCAACCATATCAAAAGCGCTTGACATGTCAAATTGTAGGAGTAGTATGTTCTTTCCAGTTGCAATCATTTGTTTGAATTTGGTCATGAGAGTGACTAGTAGTGTTTCAGTACTGTGGTTAGACCGAAATCCTGACTGGGAGTCACTGGCACTTTTCTTTGTGTCTTTGGGTATGGGGGTGAGTAAAATGTTTCCTTTCTCCTTTGGGAAGAGTCCATTTTGTAACATATAATTCAAGTGTTTCGTTATGTCTGTTATGAAATTAATGCCACACACCCCATAGGATGCCATTTTTTTTACTGCGGTAAACACACATTGATGCTAACCTCAGCTTTGTAAAAGGATCCCTTAATGCACTGTTGAGCAGAGGAGTAGTCTAATGGATAGAACAATGGGATGGGATATGGAAGACCCAGGTTCAAATCTCATGGCAACTCCTTATGACATTGGGCAAGTCACTTAACCCTATACCTTGGAAGAAGGCACTGACAAACCCCTCCCATATCATGCCATGAAAATCAGAAGGGGTGGGGTCCCTCAGTCAGTTCAATTCAAGAGTACTTCTGGATCTGGAAAGTGTCAGTAATTTGAGTCAGTTTCTCCCTATTTCTACTTGGCAAGTAATATTTCTTTTAATGGAAGGCTCTATTACATATAATTTAGATCATTTCATGTCACCTATTACTCATATAGTTCTTTTCTATTTGTATAATCTTCAGAGCCACTTGTATGAGATCTGTAACTCCCAGGAACTCTCAAACTGGCAAATCCCATTTGGCATTTGGAGGAGACTTCCAGTCATGATGGCAATGAAGACCCAGGACTCTGACACAATCAAAAATGCAAAAAGAGAAATCAAACCAGGAGCAAGAATCCAATGACATATAGAATTACAATAAATCCCTACTCCAAAGAGCTTACATTAAAAGTAGGTCTCCAGTATACAGGGAAATGAAATTATTCATTCTCAAGGCCATCTAGAAAGATTCAGTGGGCATAAGAAACTGCCTAGTTCGAGATTGTTTATGCTAATGCTTAAATTTTTGCCAGTTTTGATATATTACATTTCAACAAATAACAAATCCATACAGGGATTTTTGACAAAATATATATGGAGGGATCACTGGTCTTACTTCCTGTACCATTTGACCTGGAACAATAACCCTAATCCTAACCATAATCCTAATCGCAAACTTATCCTTAACCCTAACCATAACCTTTACATTAAATCTTACTCTAACTAATCCTAAGTGTACTCCAAATAATAATGGCTTACTCTAAACCTAATTGCATCCCTATCTCTAATCCCAACCCTAATCATAAATCTAACCCTAGCCCTAAATTTAACTGCTACCATAACCTAACCCTAAATCTAACTGCAACACTAACCTTAACCATACTTCATCCCTCATCCTACCTCTAACCATAATCTAAACCACAACCCTAACTTAACCATTATCCCAACTCTAACAACAACCCTAGCCCTAAAATTAACTGAAACTCTAACCCTAATTGCAACACTACTCCTATTCTTATTCCTGTCTCTCACGGCAGCCCTATCCATTTACTTAACCCTAAATACAAACCTAAATAGAACACTTACATTGAAACTTTTCCTAACCCTATCCCTAAGAATAATCCTAATACTAACCTAACTACATCCCTAATACTAGCTGCAACCTTTAAACCTAACAGTAACCCTAACCTTAAGTGCAACCCTAACACTGAGAGTAGTTATCCAGCAGTGTCAGGACACTAACACATGCTAAAGGGCTCTAACACTGAGTGCAGTATCCTAATGCAGTGATAATTTGGTTACCCCGCATTACATTGTAATGAGCTGCAAAATATGCAGATGCATGTAAAGCAATTCATTACTATGTAAATGCTATACTATGGCCTGTGGTGTGCACCATCAATTTTACCTTCTAGGTGCATTGGATAGCCAAACCATAGCTTGATGTTCCCAGGTTGCATTTTAAAGGGCCAGCATACATAAGCCATAGAAGTATCAAAGCACCTCCCCAGGCTGAAAGCCCCTCATCTGCTTCTCCCCAAAGCAATAACTGCCCCCAGTTGCTCCCTATCAGGAATGCACCCCCTACTGGCCAAAACCTCAATTGAAAGGGTGCAATCTCACAGCCCAAGCTCCATCTCCAAGGTAGTATCCACCACCCCCAGGCCCCCTCACCTTCCTCGAAGACACCTCCAGGCCTATATTTCACAAAATGTCTGGTTTCTAGTGCTGCAAGAAGGAGCAATCCCAAGTCATTTTATTCCAAAACGGCACTGGTGACCTTTAGCAGTAGACTCATAGTACTACCACTAGGGGACATGTTTCCATATAAGGGCAGTTGTTTAGTGGCACCTGGAAGTTATATGGGTATGGCTGACATGCTGTACCCAGATAGCTAATTGGACATAGTTTGCACTGCATTATATGTGGTCCAACATGCCTGGTTAGTTATCCACAGATATTCCAAACGTGCAGCCCAGCATCTTATAAGTTAGTCAAGTTCTTTATTATCTTCCATTTCTTGAAAAGGTATAAAAATGTTTTCACTTATAAATTCAACATCGCATAAACTCAGCTCCAAATTCCACTTAATATAAGTTCCACTTGACTGAATTGGATTTGTAAATTTTTAAATTTATAAGTACAGCGTAACTCATCTGCATTCAGAGTCATAAATAAAGGACCACTGGCCGACATGCGGCATGTTTCGCTATTGCTGCGTCAGGGTCCAGTCTTTGGATACTGGTTTTCAATGCGTGGACCGGACCCTGATGCAGCAATAGCGAAACATGCCACATGTTGGCCAGCGGTAGTGCACCAAACCTTATACAGGCTTAAGCATGATGGAAGTATGGTGTTGTCAAATTTTAAATTATACCATAATGCAGCACAACTTAGAAGTTTAGTTGAGTGGGTGGCCCTTGAACCCAACACTGGGTACTTTTGAGCAGAATTCAATGGAGCAAATTCCTCTTCCCTATATACCATGGATACCATAGCATGTGTGTTGGGGGGGGGGGGGGGAATCTGTTTTATTTTAGTTACATTTGTACCCCGTGCTTTCCCACTCATGGCAGGCTCAATGCGGTAGGCAATGGAGGGTTAAGTGACTTGCCCAGAGTCACAAGGAGCTGCCTGTGCCGGGAATCGAACTCAGTTCCTCAGTTCCCCAGGACCAAAGTCCACCACCCTAACCACTAGGCCACTCCTCCTTTTACAAAATTGACATTGAGTATATGGAAGCATACATGGTATTGTTGGAGGGGTGCACTTATCCACCTTAACCACCCATCTGAATTAACTCTGCTTTCCCACCAGGCAACTCATTGATATTATTCAAACAGTGGGAAATTAAGAACTTTTGTAGTCTGGGTCAGTACTTTGAGGATGGAGCTGTGTTAGACTTTTTAGTGCTGAAAAAGATACAATTTGGGAGGCAGGATGGGGGGCAACTGTATAACTTGGTGTCAAGATGTCGGGCAAAATCAACCAAAGGGTGGGGTCGGAAAGGTACTTCCAAGTAACACGAGGAAGATGGGAAGATTTTTGTATATGCTGCTTATTTAGAATACACTAAAAAGACTCAACACAGTGGTTGTGTTTCGGTGCTTAAGTGCCTGCCTCAGGAGTCTGACAAATCTGGTGTATAAAGATCATCTGGACTTCTGTACAGCTAAGATGAAATGTGAACTGGTCCCATTTATCACTGCGAAAATAACTCCACAAGTGTGATAATTCTCCGGCAGTGCCGACCAGTTTGCGTTTCATTTTAGCTGTACAGAAGTTCAGCTGATCTTTATACACCAGATTTGTCAGACTCATGAGGCAGGTGCCATTTGGTGTATTCTAAACAAACATCATATACAAGAATCTTCTCGTCTTCCTCCTGTTAGGGTTAGCATTAGGTCAGGGATACAGTTTTGAATGAGTTAGGTCTACACCTACCTCTTCCAAAACTGTATCCTTGATCTAATGTTTGGGATAGAATTATGGTTTCACTTAGGATTAGAATTCCAATTAGGTTTAAGGTTAAGATCAGGGTTAATCTTAGGGTTAGGGTTTTCAGTTCAGGTTAGGGTCAAGGTTGTTAGTGTTAATGTGAAAACTACGGTTAATTTTAGAGTTTCCATTAGTATTAGTGTTTGTATTTTTGTTCTCTTCCTCTTTGGCTATCTCTGGCATATTTTGATTCCCCTTCATGCCCTTGAACTTCTAAAACATCTTGCAGATGAGAGACACAATATTGATTCTGGTGTGGATGGGCTGGTGGCTCAGGAGCTCAGAAGGAACATTGTGGACAACTCAACATTGTCAGTTCCTAGATGTGGTGGGTTAGCAATGAGAAATGCAGAATGTGAGGGCAGAGGAAGATCTCACATTACTACAGTTATTCCCAGTATAGTACCAGGAACAAACACCCTCCAAGAGGAGTCTATAGCATGAAACATATGTGCACTGAGAACTGCAGAGCCTCCCAGGGCTGTGCAGGAGACCCCCAGATGTTCAAGATTACTACCATGTATTATTTTTCTAAGATTATATGGGGGTAATTTTATGAAGGATATTTTGAACAGAATGACATTTTACATATATAAAAGAGCTTTTATCAAAGTATATGTGGTGCCACGAAGGCCCATATTTTATGCAAGGTATCTAGTCCCAAATAAAAAAAAGCAATGTTGAGCTAGCAGCGAAGCACTGACTTTATTTACATATAAGTACATAAGTACATAAGCACTGCCACGCTGGGAAAAGACCAAAGGTCCATCAAGCCCAGCACTCTGTCTCCAACAGCGGCCAATCCAGGCCCCAAGAACCTGGCAAAAACCCAAAATTTAATAACGATCAATGGACTTTTCCTTCAGGAATCTGTCCATATAAACAACAAATTAAAAAAGTTTTATAAAGATAGAAAATGTCTCCAGACCAGCATCCAGCAGTCCTTTGATTCAAATGTTCCTTTAGCCTAACATGTTTCAGCATTCCACCTGCATCAGGGGCTCATTCCATCCACTGGTATTCAAAGTAACTGGTTTTCTGGTCATTTATGAACAGCAATATACTGCGCACAGTTCAAGTGTCACCATTCACTTTCCAGAAAATTTAGTATCACTCTAACCGCTGGTGCAGTCAGCATAAAAAAACAGCTGCCTCCATTGTATGCAAATATATCTCATGGTTGTGAGTATACTGAATATCTGACAGTCTGGGTGTCCTGAGGACTGGGTTGAGAATCCCTGATCTAGGACAATTCAGAAAAGGCGATGGGATTTGTTGGTTCTTTGGCCAAGAGCTCTTGCCCTTGGAGCTCCCTTTAATTTCAGATTTCCTTAAGTGTTTTGTTTTATTTAAGGAATACATTTTCTTTGGCCCTGTGGATTTGGTGAATGAATAGTTAATTTTTAGTCTAGAATATTTAAGGAAAATGCTCCTATCTTAATGGTAGAAAATTCTTAGACTAACTTGTTTTTTCAGCCTTCACCCTTTACCTCAAGAAGGACCAATCAATGTAGATTGATTGTCTAGGCACTACAGGCATACTTAAAGATAAGATGACTGTTGAAGATGGTTTTCTTACCCTTTCTCAGGCACCAAAGTGACTTATTTACAGACCTGGGATTGGCCATCTCTATTCTGTCTAACCCCTGATTTTTGTATTTTGTCATCACTGAATAGAATGGATTCATTGCCTCATCTGTGGCTATAAAAATGTATCCAAGAGACTAAAGAGAGCAATGCCCCTGCTGGTCTCTTCTCCCTTTTAAGAGATTATGCAAATCTAAAATAAATGACTGGTTTTGCTGACCATTTGTAGATTTGGATTTATTTATAGGATTTACAATTCAACAACCCCAGAAAACTCTTAGAATTCTTGGCTGCTAGAAAGGAGAAACAAATATTGGTGAACACTAAATCAGAGGAAACATGAGCTGGTAAAGATAGCTGCTGTATGAATCCTGACTGCTCTTTTGTGAACCTGGAAGATGTATTGCGCCAAATTGACAAATTAAAGAGTAGTAAATCACCTGGACTGGATGGAAACTGCAGATCTGCTGTTAGTGATCTGTAAACAGTCATTAAAATTGTCTATAGTACAAGAAGATTAGAGGGTGGCCAAAGTAATGCCAATTTTTAAAAAGGGATCCAGGAGTGATCCGGAAAATTACAGACCAGTAAGCCTGGAAAAATAGTGGAAACTATTATAAAGAATAAAATCACTGAACACATAGACAAACATGGATTAATAGGGCAGAGTCAACATAGATTCAGCCAAGGGAAGTCTTGCCTCACTAATTTGTTTCCTTTCTTTGAATGTGTGAATAAACATGTGGATGAAGGTGAGTCGGTCAATGTAGTGGACCTAGATTTTCAGAAAGCATTTGACAATGTCCCTGATGAGAGACTCCTGAGAAATAAAGAATCTGTCACAAAACACCTAGCCACCCGCCTGGGGTTATCCCGCGGCCACTTAGAGGGTCTAGCCCCAGCACAGCTCAGGTCCACCTGTACCTGCCACTCGTGCTCTACACTAGCACCCTACTCCCACTGACTGAGTCACAGCCCCCTCTGGGCGAGTCTCCCGCTCTCAAATTATCCCCAGTGATTTCTAGGTTACTGGAGGTCATACTCCCAGTGGTCCCACAGTTCCCAGAAAGTACTCACAGACCCAACACACACACCACCAGGATTCTTTATCAGTCCAGATAAGCAGGACGAACAAACAAATATGTTTATTCTCAGAACTTGAACAGTGGACAGAAAATGTGCAATCAACAAACAGTAACAAGTAACTGTTTCCGCGAGGGCGGGACACTGAGAGGGAATGAAGGGAAGGCAGGAGGAGGTGAACCTGGTCCTCTCACTAACGCCGGCGCTGCGACTTCACATAAAAAAAATAATAAAAGATTTAAACACGTCATGGGGGGGGGGGGCTGTCGGGAAGCTAAGGGTGGGCTGGGGCGCTGGAACTCGACGGGGGCTTAAAAGGGGTGTCGCGGGTGGCAGGAATGGAAAGCAGGGCTGGGGAGCTAAGGGCGGGTAGGTGAGCCTAGGAAAAAAACGTGCCGGTATGCTATACCAGTGCGTACCAGCACAAAAAAAGCACTGGGTATTGAAGTTGGTAATGTATCTAGGCAAATCTTGCTAATTAGCGCTCCTGATGCACAGTTTGAGGCACATGGAACATTTATACCAGCAGCACTAATTGAGCAAAAGAAAAAAGCAGCTGGGTGTCATCTAGAGAAGACTGGAAGGCAACATTTAAAAAAACGGTGTAATCCTCTGTTAGAAGAGTAAATACTGTAGAGAGTCACTGTGGGGAGTGACTGGGAGGTCTCTGAGTGGGAGTAAGCGCAACTCAAGGGAAGAAGTTCTGAAATAAAATGCAGAGATATAATGCCCTGGTACTAAAGAGTGGTGGGGGAGGGGGAGGAGTTTGGAAGAAGATAAAGCTAGTGTTATGCCCTCTGGGGGGGGGGGGGGTCTTTGGTTGCCTACAGGTTTAAGCTGCCTGCACTGTCTCCTGCCATTGACCTGGAGGAGGGAAAGGGGAATCCTGGAAAGCAGAGAGATCCTTTGGCTGTAAGAGGCCAGTTGCGGCTCCATAAAGTGGCAACTAGGTGTGGAGTGTGCTACAGGTGGGTAGAGGTAGGCCCAGCCTGGAAGCAGGGAACCCGGAGCCAGGGAGAGCTCTTCCCAGGACTAGGGTAGATCCAGAGTGGAGGATGGTCAGACTAAGTGGATGGTCAAACGTAGGGGGGTCTGAGCCCAATACAGAGAATTTATATTGTGAGGAGGAGTGCAGCCTTTGGATATAAAATCTCTCTACAGGCATGGACAGGAGCCTTGTGAATATGTATATAGACCCTGCAAGAAAGTGCCCCTGTAACTATACTTGAAGAGAATAGTGGAAAAGGTGTTCCCTCCAGGAATAACAGAAGTCTGGGACTGAGTTGTGCTGGAGTTTATTAAATGACTGTGAATAAGGTTAAAGTCTGTCTGCTGCAGAGGTTGCAATAAAAGTTAATTTTGTTATTAAACTCTTTGGAGTGCGTGTGGTTACTGGATTGAAGAGCTGAGTGCAACCCAGAACTGGAAAAGTGTCTCCCAAACCCCCGGATCGCTATTCAAGACCACTGACCTACTAGTCCCAAGCTTGACTGCATGTGTGATGGAACTGAGGGGAGATTGGCCCTGAATGTGAAACTGAACTGAGATCTGTTTTGTGGCCTGGGACTGGAGCTAGTGCATGGGTGAGACCTGGGTTACAGAAGTAAATGTTGGCTAAGGATAGGTCAAGGTTGAAAATTTTTTACTTAAAATTGACCCCCCCCCCCCCAAACAAATTTCCAACATGGGCAAACAGTTAAGCAAATTTTAGAAAAAGTAAGCAATCCCACTTTAAACATTCAAAGCAGCCCACTTTGGCTATCAGCCTTGTCAAAAGCTGAGGTTAAGTTCTAGCATAAAATAGTACAAACAAATACACAAACAGCCTCACTGTACTCTTGCATCTGGCTGGGAAGTTGAACTGAAGGGGTCAAGAAAATACTTCAAACTCAATTACTTAAGCAAAGGAATTAGAAGTCGGTTCCCACAAAATTCTAATTTTGCGGGTTGCTTCTATATTACTTGGAAATTTTTTGAGAAGTCCAATTTAAGTCCTGAAAATTCTGTGGTTACAACATGCTGTTTTTCCTTCATAATATCTTCTATTTTTCCACCTCGGGAATGGTTCTTTCAGGCACAGTAGCTGTGCTCCCCAGACTCTGGTCAGATTCATTTTTGTATTTATTTCTCCATCCCTCCCTCACTAGCAACCGGGAGAGAGGATGAAGGATTCTGCGGGCAACAGCAGCAGCATCACCACATCCTACAGCTGTCTCCCTCCCCCTCCCACCAAGTAAAACTAGTCTCGGCTTCCACTTCGCACATTCGTCAGAAGAGCTGCCCCTTAATTGGTTTTCTGACCACCTCTTGGGCGCCTTCCCTTGGCCACATGGGGTCGGTAGGCTACGGTTAAATTTCTGCCGGAGGGCTGAGTGCCGTTTCGGCTCGGCGGCTCCACCATCTGAGTGGAAAGTGCTTCGGCCGGAACAAAAGGCTGGCTGCGGGCGGACGGGCAGCGCTAGGCCGGGAATTATCAAGATGGCGTGTCTCCTGGAGACCCCTATCCGCATGAGCGTGCTCTCTGTAAGTAACTCACCGGCTTCTGCCTCCGCCGGGCGGCGGCAAATGGGAGCAGGCGAGAGACGGGAACGGAGGGCGGATGGGCAGCAGCTGGGCCTCGCCTTCTCGCTTGGGTTGCTATAGAGTCACTATATCGCCCCCCGCCGCTCCTGTCACTCACAGGATCCAGGGGGAGACGGACGCCGCCAGGCCGGGGTCGCGGCGGAAAGGCGGGAGGTAGCGCCCAGTCTCTCGCGTAGCTTGAGTCGGGGGCCGGGGCTGGACTCAAGAAGACACCGCTCCAGCTGGCGACAGTGGTGAAGGGCGCCGGGTGTTCCTTGCCTCCCTCCCCCGGGCAGGTGCACCGGGGAGGCCGCAAGATGCCCTGGCAGGAAAGGGAAGAGCGACTTTTTTGTAAAAAAAAAAAAATTTCTGCGATGATATAAGTCATTAGAACTGACGTGTATAGGTTTTCCCACAAGAAGGCGATGGAGAAAGGGAAACTCGTTTTTTTAAAAATGTGTTTGTTTGATAGATGTTAGTGGTGATGCTAATTTGGTACCTTTTGGGCAAACATGGGCGATACCTTCAGAGGTCTGATCTGCATCTTTGTTTCCTAGGGAGAAAAGTGGTTAGATATCTATTTTAAGCAAATTTCCTGAAGAATTATAATAAATATGGTCTATGATTTGGCTATATCTGGGACTAAGCTGTGAAAAGATTTATTGATCATAATTAAGGGGCTCTTTTACTAACTGGTGATAAGTGCTATCAGGCAGTTAACACATCTTCAAATGGTGTCCTGTGGGATGCGCTCAAGTGTCCTGCAGTAACTATCAAATCTGTGCACACAAACTGCATGCTAAACATTTTTTTAAAATGTTTCTTGAAGGGGGTGTGTTTGGAGGTGGAAAGTAGGCATTCCAGTGCTAATCAGTTAACATAGTTACATTACCGCATGCTAACTGATTAGCACAGGATTAGTGCGTGAGCCTTTATCGCCTACGAAATAGGTGGTGATATGTGTATGCATGCAAATTTTTTTTAATGTCCACGCATGGCTATTAAAAAAAAATAGAAAATCAGCCATTTTACTGCAGTGGTAAAAATGGTCTTAGCATGTAGGAAAAATGTGCGTAGACCAGTTTTTACCACAGCTTAGTAAAAGAACCCCTAAATGATTCAGTCCTTTATAAAGAAATGGGGAAAACTTCATTCATAGTTACTTAATGGGCTGATGCTCAGAACTCAGCGCTATCTGGAACAGTGCCCAATCAGGGCTATGGGAGCAGCGCAAAAAAAAAAATAGGTTCCCAATGCACAGACATAAAAAGATGCAAATGATATGTGTTTTGTTTGACTGAAAGCAAGGGGGAGGAACACGCCGATGATATGAGATAAGTTGGAGCACCATGCCCAAGGTAGCAGAGGAACCAAGGCAGCGCATAATTAAAAGCTGGATGCTCCGCAGACCTGATTGGAGGAGGTATAGAGTGGATCCGGCTTTTATAGCTTATTCTGGTTGGCTAACAGAAATGGCTAGCAGAATTTGATTTGAAGTAACTATTAGATAGAAACTTGGCATTTCTTTTTCAAAACAGGTTGAATTCTATTATGTGAAATAGTATATAATAATACAGTTTGAAATTGGGCGTGAAAAAGACAAACTAGCATTTGTTTGTCAACTTGTTGAAATGTTTTTGGCTCACTAGCCTGAAAGAACAATGTGTGATTTATTTTTTATTTTTTATTTATTTATTCCATTATATAATTTTACATTCATATCATATAAATGCTCAGAAGTAGAAAATAATCAATAAGGAACTAACAAAGACAATTCCCATAATGTGTGATTTTTTTTTTTTTTTTTTTGTGATCTGTTTATTTTAGAGCACTTACTGCTTTCATAGTTAGGTTGAAAGAACTGCGGATCTATTTAGTTTAACCACATTCTAATTGTCTAATGACAGTCTTTGGGGCCATTTTACTAAGCTGTGCTAGAAGGGGCCATGTGCTGTCATTAGCGTGTGGGTTTCCCTGCGTGCTAAGGTCACTTTTAGTGCTGCAGTAAAATGACCGCATTCCCATTTTTTATATTAATGGCCAGGTGCTAATTTCCAGATTAGTGTGTGGCTATTAGTGCGAAAGCCCTTAATGACACCTATTTAGAAGGGGGAAAGGGCTCACACACTAACCATGTGTTGGTTGGTTGGTGTGCAGCAGTGTAGCTAACCGATTAGCGCTAGGCATGCCTGCTCTCTTCCCCCCACCCCCCAAATCGTGCGCAGATGGCCTGAACTACCGTAGTGCTTCCTTCCGCTTAGTGTGTTAATCAAGTGAAGAGCAAAGAAATCCAAGAACACTGTAAATACTGTGCATCAGTTAAAGAACTCTTGCTTTGTGGTATCATCGGGACCAGATTTCTCACAAGTCAGGATAGGCAGCAGTATGAAGCTGCCTTCTCCATCTTGATGGCATTTTCTTATTAAGCATTGTTCATTCTGTGCAGTTGTTGTCCTGTTATAAGTGAATCAGTGGCATTTGGTATACTATAAAATCTTATCACCTGTCCACCCTTTCTCTTGTAAGGTGCAATGGTGTAGCCAGACCCAGTATTTTGGATGGGCCCAGAGCTAACTTAGATGGGCCCTTCCATTGCACGCATAACACGGCACTCCATAGCCCCCCCCCCCCACAGATATAAAAAAAAATTATAGATTTTTTTTTCACCTACCCCACATCAACATCTCTCCTCCTCCACAGCGTCCCAGCATCTGCCCACTTGTTGCTGAATCCCACCCCTCCCTGGTGTTCCTTACAGGCGTCCCACCCTTGCTTTCATCATTTCTTGTCTGTTGGGACCTGGCCAATGGAATCCTGCAGAGCCGGCTCAGGCAGCAATAATTAAATCACTGCAGGTGCCGGGGACACCTGTAAGGTACACCAGGGAGGAACCGGGTTCAGCAATGGACGGGCAGATGCTGGGATGCCGTGGAGGAGGAGAGATGTTGATGTGGGGTGCCGCCGCTTGGTGGGCCTGAGCCAAGAATGGGTGGACCTGTGCCCACCCTGGCTCACCTGTAGCTACGCTACTGGTAAGGTGGTAGGTCTGATGAGATTCTACTGTTATGTTGAGCAGTGCTTGAGAGAGGTCTGTTCTATAGAGAAGGAGGTGTCCTTTTAGTGCACAGCTCAATGAATTGAGTAGTCTACAAGGTGCTACCTGCCTCTGTCAATTTTTTTTTCCACTACAATATTTCCTCTGGTGGGAACTCAAGGCTATCACATCCATAGAGAGACCAAATACATAAATCCAGTTCTTGGTATCATATCAAAATCTTTAGCAAAATTCATATGAGTTGTATTCATTTTTCTCTCATAAGCTTTATGCTAATTTTCTCAACAAAAAAAAAAAGAAAAGAAAAAGTTGAGCTGGCAGGACCTGTTGCACCAGAATCCATGCTTATTCTTCATAACAGTTTTCTTCTCCATGTGTACAGGCTTTTTACAATGACCTCTGTAATTTTTCCTTAACTTGACAATATGCTAAGAGATCCATAATTATATCAAACAAGTCCCTTTTTGAATATATATAGCAGAGATTCCAGTTACTACTTCTGAGGAACATACCTTTTTGTAGGCGCATTTCAGCACTGCGAGATCACATATTGTCAATTGTGCCTTAAAAAAATGAGGGCGCCATTTTACTAAGCCATGTAAGCGTCTACGCACGCCCAACGCATGCCAAAATGGAGTTACTGCCCGGCTACCATGTGGCTCTTGGAGAAAGCATACATTTTTGGCTTCCTCACCAAAAACACCCAGTCAGTTTCAAAACCATGGCTGTAGCCTTTTGGCCAAAACTGAAACCAGGCAGAAAAAGGAATTTGGGCCAGTTTCGGCACCGTAATCAGAACCGAAACAGAAATTCATTCAGCCTCTTAGAATACTCAAGATTTTAAACATATAGAAAGGAGGCATATTCTGAGGGTGCTTTGGGTGATCATTTGCACAAGAATTTGTTTAAGGCACACCAATGAACTGAATGTTCACTAATGACTACACGTTTTTAGTGCTTATCTCTCTGAGTGGCAAATCCACCCCACCTTCGAAATTAGTAGTTATTGTCTGTGTATCCTTATAAAATTTGCCACATACACATACTGTATATCCATTGCAACTTTTACGTATATGTCATGGCAGTTTATACAATTTCAGTGTATACATGTATGTATCACTACTTGATGCTTCTTGTCTTGTGTATGCACATTTGTAAAGGGTTCCTTTTCTTGTGTGTAGCATACGTATATCTGTGTGGCTCTATATGTATTTTATAAAATCTCCAAGGATAACTATGTTGGGAAAACATGTCATGGCTTCAGAAATCATAGTGGCAAGAAAATCTGATTGAGCAGCATCTGCAGAGGGTGGATAGCCAAGCAATAGAAAGTACAAAGGAGTAGAGAGAAATAAGCGAACCAGTATTGCCTCAGAATAGGCAAACCAGTATAAGTAAAGATCAGCAAGCTGAAATGATTGGTGGGCAATTAAGATGACTCCTCCCTCATGATGAAGGAACCATGAGAGGGAGAAGGCCACATAGCCTGGTGGAAGTGATTGAGAGATCACTGCTTTCTTACTGCTCCGGAGACAGGTTTCAGTTAAACAGCACACGGCTGAGAAGAGCTCAAAGATTTAAGAGATTGGCAGTTCACCAGAAAAAATGGAACCTGGATGAGAAGCCTGGCCTACACAACATGAATATGGAGGAGTGGGGAATGGTAGGCAGGGATGGGAGAGCCGAGGAAACGAGGGAGGGCGGTGACCCCAGAAGGAGAGAATAGGATACATTTGCACTACTGTTGAGGGTGTTTTCAAGATCTTCCCGTATAGTTACCATGAAAAGTTATTTATGTGCGTAAGTATTGACAATTACCACAGATACTTTTACCACCATCTGTTTAGTAAAACTGTCCTGGTGTTGATGATATATTACAAATAGGATTGTGAGACTTTGCAGGAGGACCATGTGAGACAGGGACACTTGTTCAAATTAAATTTCATCTACCATTTAGTTGCCAAGTGCAAGGTGATGATGTATGCAGGGAAAAGTAATCCAAATTATAGCTACATGATGCTAGGTTACGCATTAGAAACCAACACCAAGAAAAAGGGGTGTAAGCATCATCACAGATAATAGATTGAAATCCTAGGCTTGATGTACAGCGGTGGTAAAAAATAAACAATGCTAGATGTTATAATGAAATGGAGAATAAAACAGAGGTTATCGTAATGCCTCTGTATCACTCCATGATTCGATCACAACTTGAGTATTTTGTGCAGATGTAGTTGACACATCTCAAAAAAATATAGGAAAATGATAAATGGTACAGACAAGGATGGCAAAAATGAAAAAAGGAATGGATCAACTTTCCTCTGAGGAAAAGCTAAAGAGGTTAAGGCTTTTCAGCTTTGAGAAGAGACAGCTAAGGGAGATGTGATAGAGATCTGTAAAATAATGAATGCAGTGGAATGGTAAACACAAGTCAGTTGTTTTTCAGAAAGTACAAAGACTATGGGAGACTCCATGAAGTTATTAAGTAGTACGCTTGAACTGGGACAAATATTTTTTCACACAGTACACAATTAAACTCTGAAATTTGTTGCTGTGGTAACAGCAGTTGACGTAGGTGAGCTTATTGGATGAGTTCCTGGAGGAAAAGTCTGTAAAAGTTTTGACCAGGTAGACTTGGGGAAAGTCGCTGCTAATCCTTGGGAATAAGCAGCAGCATAATCTTTCTGCTTTTTGGGATCCTGCCAGGTACTTGTGACCTGGACTAGCCACTTTAAGAAACAGGATTCTAAATCCAGTATGTCAGTTCTTATATTCTTATGCCCTCCACCTGGGGTAATTCTATAAGGGATGTTTGTGTAGAACAGCATTTTGCTTGCCCAGGTGTGCGCTAATTAATTGCTTGATTAATACCTGCATAAAAAGTAGGTGCAAAGAAGTCATACCAAATTCAATAATTGGTGTGCAGTTATAAAAATAGAGCCAGGTATGCACATAACAATTGACACCAAATTGGTGATTAAATACCAATACTTTAATTGCATTACCATTCTATTTCTCATCATAGAAATGAATTTTTACTTGGTTGCCTAATTGTCATCTACAAACCTTATTGCAATATAACTCTGTATTTCTCATTCCGGAAATGGCGATCGCCATTACGGAACGATAGCTGACAAATGTAAGCCACATTGAGCCTGCAAATAGGTGGGAAAATGTGGGATACAAATGCAACAAATAAATAATCGGTATTATCAAGCACTAATTGGTGCTAATTTGCCATTGTGCGTGCAGCAGACATACGCCTCTTCTATAAACAGCGTACCTAACTTCTTTCATGCACAAATGCAAAGGGAGTGTTAATATGGGAGGGGCTTAGGTGTGTCAGGGCGTTCCGATTATTGTGGTCACTTCAGTTGCATTTACACACGCAACTGCCTCATTTAGATGCCACCATTTATGCCAGTTAGACATTGTGTAAATGGTTGTGCCTAAAGGTTGGTGTGAAGCTGTGGACTTACTCTCATATTCTATAGCAGATTTGGCGTGCAACTGTGCTGTTATAGGATTTTAGCCTAGTACCCAGTTTTTTGGTGCCTAACTTTAGAGCAATCTGTATAGAATTTACCCCATAATGACTGCTTTTTATTTAACCAAGACCAGTGGAAATGAGCTTAGCAAATACAATGATCTGGAACACTCATATTATAGAAGAAGCGTGAGTCTGGAACTTATGCATGAATTTATAATATACATACATATATGCTTTCTTTGAGGACAAGCAGGCTGTATTATACTCGCATGTGGGTCGGCGATCCATGCTGGCCTGGGAACCGGCATTTTGCATAGCAAAAGGTTTGCTAGAGCCGTCTGAGCACGCCACACGCCGGACTATGCATGTGCAAAGTATCTTCCTGCCCGCCGCGCTTCTTAGTTTTTTCTTCTGCGTGAGGAGAAAGAGCCTTGACCGTTTTTTCGGTGATTTTCTTCTATTTGTTCGGTTTTTCCTTAGTTGTTTTCTTTTTGTATTTAAAAAAAAAAAAAAAAAGTCTGTTCCCTTTATTTTTCTTAGTTTATTTTTTGCCCCAGTAAAGTTTCCTTTCTTTTTTGTTGCAGCCGAATTTAGGCTGCTCAGCCGGGTTCCTCCTTTTGTGCCCTTTTTTCTCGGCAGTCTAGACCTTTGATTTAGCCTGTTCTGTCTTCCCTTCCATGTCATCAAAGACACCCAGAGGCTTCAAGCGTTGTACTTGGTGCAACCGGACCATCTCAGCACAGATACCCATTCCTGGTGTATCCAGTGCCTTGGGCCCGACCATAGCCCAGCTCGTTGAGTCCTTTGTCTTCGTATGAAGAAAAGGACTCAATTGGCTCAAGAAGCCCAGAGAGAAAAACATTTTGGGGCTCGGTCCAGTCTTTTGACGTCGGCTTTGGAACCGAGGTCAGCGGCGTCAACATAGGCATTGAGGAATGCATCAACGTCGGGAGTAGAGGTAGGCATGGCCGCTGAGAGGCTGTGGCATTCTGGGAGTAGTGAGGCGTCGAGTGGGTCTCCACCTACCTCGAGGCTTCCTGCTGTCCAGGGCCCCCCCCCCCCGGGACTGTCCATCGTCGGACCCGACCCTGAGATGATGTAGCGATTCGATGAAGTCGTTGTCAGCACCGAAGGCTAAGAAGCACCGACACCGTTCTCCTTCGAAGCATGGTGCCGGGAGCTCCGGGACGCTGAGGGATTCGGCACCCGAGAAGCGTCGACACTGGGAGGACTGCTCCCCCTCCATACAGGAGGTGCCAACGTGTCAGTCTCTCAGCAGCCTGGTTCCTGCTCCAGAACCCCAGGCGACGCTGACATCGACTGCTCCACTGGCCCTGCAGCCTTTTCCGATGGCGGCTCTCGACAAGTGCATTTGGGCCTTGCTTCCAGAGCTTCTGGAGGGACTGCTGTGAACATCTGCATCGGTGTCAGGGGTGCTTGCGCCTACCGTGTTGCCTGGTGCTGTGGTCTCTGGGCCTCCACCCATGGTGAGGTCCCTGAGCTTGATGCCACTTGCAGCTCTGGTATTGGCTGCCACCCAGGTCGACTCCCCATTGACGTCGGTGGAGGAAGCTTCACCGCAGTCCATGCGAGGGTCAGCTCCTCGACATCGTCATCGAGACCATGGGTCTTCGGCGTTGAGGCGGGTACGGTCTCGGAGTTCACTGAGGGAAGTGCTTTCTAATACCGAGAAGGAGCGCTTGTGGGTGTCAGAGGAAGATCTCTGGTACTTCTCCTCCGATGAGTCCTTTAGGATTCCCTCTGAACCTTCCCCTCCACTTGAAAGGAGACTGTCTCCTCCTGAGAGTCTCTCCTTTTCATCTTTTATACGGGAAATGGCTGAAGCCATTCCATTCTCCGTAGACATGGAGGATGAGCCCAGGGCTGAGATGCTCGAGGTCCTTGACTACACCTCTCCACCTAAAGAAGCAGTGACAGCGCCTTTGCTTAAGGTACTCCGGGAAGTGCTTATGCGGAACTGGGCGTCCCCTCTGTCTGGTCCTGTTGTCCCTAAGAAGACTGATTCCCAGTATCGGATCCACAGTGAACCTGGGTTGATAAGGTTTCAGTTACCCCATAACTCCATGGTGGTGGACTCCGCCCTCAAAAGAGCCAAGAGTTCTAGAGACTATGCTTCAGTGTCCCCAAGCAGAGAAGCTAGGACCTTGGACTCTTTTATTTGTTTGTTTGTTTGTAGCTTTTGTATCCCACATTTTCCCACCGATTTGCAGGCTCAATGTGGCTTACATTTGCCATAATGGTGGTTTTGGGAGGAAGCTGTTTCAGGCTGCTATGCTCGCTGCCTGTATCCAATCATACCAGCTCTTTACGAGCATCCATTTGCGGAACTCGGTGCAGCAGCTGTCTAGTTTGGTCGATGCCCTCATCAACAACATTCAACACAGCAAATCCTATGCTCTTATTAAGAAGACTTTCAAAAATAGGAGTGGGGTGTGTGCCAAAAGACTGGTTGCAATCTTATCTTTCCAGTAGAACTCAATGGTTCTTTGGAGCAATTACTATTCAGAAGTTGTTCCTTTATCTTGTGGCCTGTCCCAAGATTTCCTACTTTCACCACTACTATTTATTTATTGGGATTTAATATATAATATATAAGTCCTCTTGCATGCCTTGTAGTGGACTATAGAGTTATTTGTAATCTTTATGAATACAATATTTAATTGAAGATTACAATCGAAAGTGACATTGTTTTCTATAAATAAACTGAATGATTGTTTGGAGGGGATAACTACCTAGTTGGAAAGAAATCATTTGAGTCTAAATACAGATAAAACCAAACTCATATGGTACTGGCTTTAACCTGTGATTCACATGTTGATGATACATTGAGAAAAACAAACCAACAAACATAGCTCCAGTGCATATTCTGTCAATAACATTCTTTTATTTAAGTCGTTGAATGATTGTAATCCAACTTGTACTGACTTGCCTGCCTAGCAGACTATAAGGAGGGTAATTCTGTAAGGTGCCACCTAGATTTAGGCAGCAAGCATGTGCGTAAGTGCTGGTGCTGTAGTCATTTACATGCATATGTGCATGCATAAATGATTGACTTCCAGCTACTCTATGCACCAATCTTTTACTTTCATGTAGGAGTTTGGGCAGAGCAGAGGCAGGACCCACAATTATGCACATAAATTATAGAATACTATGATTTAGGCACATTCTTTAAAGTGCTTAAGCCTAAAATATAGGCTCATGTTTGATCCGCTAACACTAGTATTCTGTAAAAAAAAAAAAGTAGGCACCTACTTATAGAATATGCTCTCAATAGGTGAGTCCTTGGCATCTAAATCTAGGTGCCACTTTATATAATTACCCTCTAAATGTCAATAAGAAATGAAACTCCTGATTGATGGGGTTGGAGGAGGAGTTCTGGTTGTAGAAATCTTAACAGGTTGGAGGTTTATTAACTTGAACTGACAGGTATATATGTTTTTCTGTTTTGTTCAGAATATTCTTTTTTTCTTTTATTATCTGGCAGGAAGTAACAGCAAGTAGTCGCCATTATGTGGACAGATTGTTTGATCCTGATCCTCAGAAGGTCCTGCAAGGTGTTGTGTAAGTAATAGAAACGTACATTTTTTTTGTCAAAATTATTATTCTTTAATCTCAGTTACAATTCCTGTGCTGCATTTAGTGTTTAATTATGTATTAAACTACTTACTGTAAATTAGTTGAGTTTCCAGAATTTTGACAGTAAATAAAAAAAAAAAAAAAAGAAATCCCTGATGATATGTCAGCTGTGTCCTGGATGTTTGAGGGATAGCTGTGATAACATGCATGATTTTTCAATCAGATATTGTGCTTACACCTGTCCAGTGTTAAGGATTTTTTTGTTTTGTAGGGGGGGGGGAGAGGAGGGATTGCAGTGGTTTGATAACTTGAACAAGATTAGGTCAATATTTAAACCCCCAGTAACACTTTCTGTGGTATTTGAATATTTCAGTATAGGGGATAATTCTATTAGAGGGTGCCTATATTTAGGTACCATGAACGTAATTATTTAGCAGCTATTGTATAAAGAAAGGTAGATGCCTAGTTTTCTTTATAGAATACTAGTGTAACTAGGTAAATATGGGTGAGCACTTACCCCAGCCATAGAAATGCTTGTGCCTAGATTCAGGAGGGATACTTGTAAATTATAGCACTCTATAATTTATGGGCATAAGTGTGTGCCCTGCCTACATGAACGCTGGCTTGCAGAGTACTGTATGGGCTATCAAAGATAGACGCCTACATGGCTTCTTAAATAATTACCCCCACAGTGCTGCTGAATATTTGTGGATAGGAGGTTTATTTGTATAGCAGTGGCTGCAACATAGATAACTCCTTTTGAATATTTGGCTTGATATTTAGTGTTCTGACTGCTAAATTTCTTATCATTAGCATCTTGCACAAAATAGTAGATTCCAGTGCCTAATTGCCAATTTTTTTTGAAGAGTTATTGGCTGCTGCTGCTCTAAAATACTATTGTGATTGACTGTCTCCTGATTTAGCCCTATTACTTTCTCTTGAGAAAGGCATAGTACAAATTGTTAACACTTAACTAGGACTTGAGAATTGCATCATAAGTTGCTGACTGAATAGCATGATGGAAACATGTAACTTCTTAGACAAAGAAATTCCTAAACTACTTAGAGACATGGGGAATGGTAATTAGAAATATATATTGCTGTCTTAGAGGAGAAGAGTGGTTTTGATTGTTTAATGCTGGTTACTTTTGAATGGAGTGGAAGAGTAGCTTAGTGATTAGAACAGTGGACCGAGAACCAAAGAAGCCAGTGTTGAAAACACACGTCTCCCGCTGATGTTCCTTGTGATCTTAGGCAAGTCAGTTAACCTCCATTGTCTCAGGTACTGTTTAGATTGGAAAGCCTCTTAGACAGGAAACTAACTACAGTACCTGAATTATAACTTGCTTTGAGTTTAGATTTGGGAAAGTGAACAATTTTAAAAATAAAATCCCATTCCAAATTTTGAAGCAGGGGCTGCCATTTGGATAATAGTAAAACTTCCAGAGAAGTCTAGATCATTTGTATCAGAGGTTGTGATATACAGAAGAGCAGAGATTTAAGTCATGTTTTATTTGCTTGAGTACAAATTAGGCTTCATAAGGGGAACAGATGAACCTCTATAGAAAAGTTAAGTAATATTGAACTTGCTGGAAAACATTTTTTATTAAAACATATTTTACCATTTCTTTTTTGTTGTTGTTTTCGTTCCTAAACGGATAGAGACATGAAAAATGCAGTCATTGGAAACAACAAGCAGAAAGCCAACCTGATTGTTTTGGGAGCGGTACCAAGGTATATCTAGTCTTGCAGTATTTCACTGTGTATGGGAGGAGAGAAGGAGACAAAAAGAACCATTATAACACAACCTAAATTGCTTATCCTTTCGTTTATTCTCACAAATGCACTTTATAATACATCAGCCATCATATTCTGTGTTTCTGTGGCCCATCAGGTCTGCCTAATCATTTCTAGTGCATTGTTGCAGATCTTTGTTCAACTAGCTATCCCTTTGTTTGTTGCAACAATGGTTCCTCTAGGTGTATCCCATCAACATTTCCTTAGTGCCAGCACCAGACCAATCCAGGAACTTATGGGTAATGTGCCCACCTACCAGCAGGTGGAGATAGAAGAATAATGAATTGTTTGAGTTTCACAAGTTCCTGTTAAGGAACAACAAAATTTTGTGTTCTCCCTCTCCAGCAGGTAATAGATTTCTGCCTGTGCAGCTACAGTTTTGAATGTCTTTATAGCTCCAGGTCTGGTTGAACCCTGGTACCAGATTAGATGTGGGAAAGATTTTCATCTGTCTTTCATAATCATCTGGAAAATATCTGGTGGTGCCAGGTCCCTATCCCATCCCTCTCCCCGAAGTTTTTACCCTTCTTCTGTCTTTTGTTACTGACTGTTGTCTGAGGAGAGCTGAGAATTGTGAGTAGGAAGATAGCTGGGGTAAGTTTTCTGTCCATTTTGTTCTTGCATTCACCCGGGTAGGGAAAAAGCGTTTGCTGGTGGGGCTTTTTTCTACAACTTTTGCTGTTTCTAAGACTTCTGCAGCTGACTTTATATTATCAGTGACGCCTCTGGCAGAATCCATTAAATATTGCTCCTGCTGTGGAGCATTTTGAGTCCATTGGGCTCTTGTGCTTCATATAAGCAGCTTAAACAGCAGTAGCAGACAGATGATCCAGATGAGGATTCTTTGGGGACTAGCTTTCGGGGCTTTTCTCCTCAGTCTGAAGTTTCTCATGTTTCTGAGGTGTCTCACGGTTGCAGGAATGGCAGCCATTATGAGTGTGCGCCCCATGGTTTCACTTTCATAAGTGGCTCAAATCTCTACTCAGGCGGCAGTTCTTCAATGGAGGGTCATACCTTTACTCCATTATCGTCTTTTCTAGCAAGAATGGCTTTGGTTTTCTCACCAGATTTTATTCTGTCTCTTCATCAAACTTATTTATTAAAATAGAGCCAAGCTCACGATTCTTCTAACCCTGTTCCTTTTATTCCTTGCTCTACTCATTCCAAAAAGAACAGGAAGAAGTTCTTGATTCAGTCTATTAATGCAATTTAAGAAAGTGTTGAAAATCCATCCATTTTTGCAGGCCCTCTATGGTATTTAAATGAAGTTATCAATGTCCTTGGTAGGTGGGGAATTCTTTATTCACTTTTTTTTTTTGGGGGGGGGGGTGAGATTGTGGATGTTGTTTATAGATTGTTAGTTCTTTTTGTGTTAAATTTTATTTATGTTTTTTTGTTGCAAGCTGCTTAGTGTTAAGTGGGTTATCAGTTTTTAAAAGAAATTAACAACCCCCCCTGTTTACTAAGCCGCGTTAGCGGCTGCATTTCTCTAGTGCCAACACAGCCTATTCACTTTGAACGGGCTGTGTCCACATTGCCGTGCGGCATAGTAAAAGGGTAAATCAGTTCCTCTGTTTTCTGACTTTGCCTCCGAATCTTCTATTTTTAGGGATCTACTGGAAGAAGTAGTTCTCATCTGGACAGGAGTTGACCCAATGGTTCTTAGATTATTTCAAAAAGAGGGAACTTATTTAATTTTGAAATCTCTTGAAGATCTTAATATTTCTGCTCTTCAACCTTCAGTTATGCCTGTTCACAAAAGTCTGTCGAAAACTTTTCCTATCTATGAAACAATTCTGGAATTAATCTTAGCTGAGCGGGGCTATCCTGACTCAGGTCTTAAAATTGGCAGAGCTATGTTTTGTTTGTATACTTTACTTCCTGCTGGGAATGCCTCAAGAGTTGGCCTTTTGGGGTCCTGGTTCATTGTGTGCAGGGAGTGATAGGATGCTGTAGTAGCAGCTCTAACCAAGAAGACCGCTATTCCTATAGAAGGAGGTATAGCCTTGAAGAATTTGCAGGACTGCAAGCACAAATAATCCTTTGAGATTGATGCTGTCAGACATCAGACCTGCCTCAGTAAGCTCCCCTTTAAAAATAAGCTTCTGTTTAGAAACAAGATAGTTAAAGATCTGTGGGAATTGAAACCTCATAATCTTTGAGGATAAGTCTAAGTACTCCTCCACGTTTCTTCCAACAGGAGTTCAGAGATGTCAAATATTATAGGCCAGGTTGTTCAACCTATTCTCAAAAATGCTGTTTTCAAACAAGACAACCTTTCTTTCAAGGGGATAAGAGAGCAGGTTTCCAGGGATATCATTCCCAGAGTGCCTCAAAAGTTGGCTAGTAATGGGGGTCCAGGTCCATTCTGTGAAGGAAGTGCTAGGAGGCTATCTTCTGATTTCCCGCAGCAATGGGCCCGGATTACATCAGATCAGTTGGTTCTAAATATTATCAGGGTAGGCTACAAATATAGAATTTTCTTGCCCCATTGTAGCTTGTTTTCTTGGAATTTCCTTGTAGGAATCCATTAAAAAGGAAAATGGAGAATCCACCTTACTCGCTTTCAGAAATCTTGGGGCAGTTGTTTTGGTTCCCTGTCAATAACAGGTTAAGAAAGAGAATTCCTTTGTCCTATTCTGGATCTCAAGAAGGTGAATTGTTGTCTAAGAGTTCCACATTTCAGAATGGTCAAGGCCAAGGTCAGTTTTATTTGATATATCGCCAATTGTAAAAACAGCTAAGTGGTTTATAAAATTTAAAATAAAAGGGGGGTGGCTAGTCATAAACTCCCCCCCCCCCCAAAGGACTATAACACTTCAGTGCATATCAAAAACAGCACCCAAAAAAGAAAATTGGGGGTAGAATTATAATTAAATATAAGAAAAGAAAAGGTGAGGGCCAAAACAAAATGCATGAGCACACCAGTGTCGTCATTTGAGCCATGACCCACCATGGCCAAAAGATATATTTATTTAAATGCTGATAAGCTTCCATTATCTGGTTAGTGAAGGCCAGGGAAACCTTGCATTTGCAGTTCGCCCAGGGGAGTTTCTGTCTTCTTTACATCTAAAAGAGGCTTATTTTCACATTCTCATTTGGCATTCGTACCAGAGATATTTCTCAGATTTACAATTTTGCTCTTTCAAGAGCAATATATTTTGGTCTTGCAACAACTCCCATAATTTTTCCAGGGTCATGGTAATGTTGCCTGCCTTTCTTCATCAAGGAGTAAGAATCCTCTGATTTAATTAGTTAATCAGAGCTTCTTTGGATCAGGAATGCCTAAGTACTACAGCCCAAGTTCTGCAGCTTCTGCAATCTCTGGGTTAGGTAGTCAACTCTGAAAAGACAAACTGCCATACCCAATCGCTAGAATATCTGGAGGTTCTGTTTGATACTGCTCAAGGCAAAGTCTTTTCTCTGACTCACTGGATGCAGAAGCTTTGATCTCAATTCAGACTCTTCCAACAGCAGAACCCTGAAACCTGGGACTACATGCAAGTTCTGGGATCTGTGGCAGTGACGTTGGATGTTCTGTGGGTGAGAGCTCATGTAAGACCGAGAATCACTTTACAGTCATTGGGTCACCAGTTCTTTAGTCTTACCACCACCACTTTCTCTGGACTTTGCAGGGAAAGACTAGTATGTGTTGATTTCTTTGTTCAAGCAGTTTGTTAAAGGAAGTTCCCCTGTTTCTCTCAGATTGGGTGGTAATAACTACAGATGCCAGTTTTAGGCTGGGGGGCACATTTTAGAACCACTTAGCCCAAGGCAAATGGTCACTGAGGGAAGCTTCTTGGTCAATCAGCAGACAAGCACAGAACAATTTGCAAGGCCCTGCTAAGCTTTGTTGGTCTCCTCTTAGGGAGGTCAGTTCGTGTCTTATCAGACAATGTAACAGCAGAAGCTTATATCAACAAGACAGAGGGGAGCATGGAGCCCTAAACTGACTTTAGAAGCACGTCTCCTCTTCAGCTACAGTGGTGGAAATAAGTATTTGATCCCTTGCTGATTTTGTAAGTTTGCCCACTGACAAAGACATGAGCAGCCCATAATTGAAGGGTAGGTTATTGGTAACAGTGAGAGATAGCACATCACAAATTAAATCCGGAAAATCACATTGTGGAAAGTATATGAATTTATTTGCATTCTGCAGAGGGAAATAAGTATTTAATCCCTCTGGCAAACAAGACCTAATACTTGGTGGCAAAACCCTTGTTGGCAAGCACAGCGGTCAGACGTCTTCTGTAGTTGATGATGAGGTTTGCACACATGTCAGGAGGAATTTTGGTCCACTCCTCTTTGCAGATCATCTCTAAATCATTAAGAGTTCTGGGCTGTCGCTTGGCAACTCGCAGCTTCAGCTCCCTCCATAAGTTTTCAATGGGATTAAGGTCTGGTGACTGGCTAGGCCACTCCATGACCCTAATGTGCTTCTTCCTGAGCCACTCCTTTGTTGCCTTGGCTGTATGTTTTGGGTCATTGTCGTGCTGGAAGACCCAGCCACGACCCATTTTTAAGGCCCTGGCGGAGGGAAGGAGGTTGTCACTCAGAATTGTACGGTACATGGCCCCATCCATTCTCCCATTGATGCGGTGAAGTAGTCCTGTGCCCTTAGCAGAGAAACACCCCCAAAACATAACATTTCCACCTCCATGCTTGACAGTGGGGACGGTGTTCTTTGGGTCATAGGCAGCATTTCTCTTCCTCCAAACACGGCGAGTTGAGTTCATGCCAAAGAGCTCAATTTTTGTCTCATCTGACCACAGCACCTTCTCCCAATCACTCTCGGCATCATCCAGGTGTTCACTGGCAAACTTCAGACGGGCCGTCACATGTGCCTTCCGGAGCAGGGGGACCTTGCGGGCACTGCAGGATTGCAATCCGTTATGTCGTAATGTGTTACCAATGGTTTTCGTGGTGACAGTGGTCCCAGCTGCCTTGAGATCATTGACAAGTTCCCCCCTTGTAGTTGTAGGCTGATTTCTAACCTTCCTCATGATCAAGGATACCCCACGAGGTGAGATTTTGCGTGGAGCCCCAGATCTTTGTCGATTGACAGTCATTTTGTACTTCTTCCATTTTCTTACTATGGCACCAACAGTTGTCTCCTTCTCGCCCAGCGTCTTACTGATGGTTTTGTAGCCCATTCCAGCCTTGTGCAGGTGTATGATCTTGTCCCTGACATCCTTAGACAGCTCCTTGCTCTTGGCCATTTTGTAGAGGTTAGAGTCTGACTGATTCACTGAGTCTGTGGACAGGTGTCTTTCATACAGGTGACCATTGCCGACAGCTGTCTGTCATGCAGGTAACGAGTTGATTTGGAGCATCTACCTGGTCTGTAGGGGCCAGATCTCTTACTGGTTGGTGGGGGATCAAATACTTATTTCCCTCTGCAGAATGCAAATAAATTCATATACTTTCCACAATGTGATTTTCCGGATTTAATTTGTGATGTGCTATCTCTCACTGTTACCAATAACCTACCCTTCAATTATGGGCTGCTCATGTCTTTGTCAGTGGGCACACTTACAAAATCAGCAAGGGATCAAATACTTATTTCCACCACTGTAGGTGGAGAAGAACCTAGTCAACCTCTCAGCAACACACATAGCGGTAGTACAAAATCGACAAGTAGACTTCCTCAACAGTCATCTACTAGATCCATATTCAGTCTATTGGTAAGCTGCTAGGAGGTTTCAATCTTGGATCTTTTGTTGACTAGGAAGAACACCAATTCCCATGATTTTCAGTTGTTGGAAGGAGGTCAGTTCAGAAGGTCTAGACTTGCTGCCCCAAACTTGGCTGGTGACAGACCTGGTTTATGTGTTTCCTCCTTGATCAGTGATAGGTCGAGTACCTTGTTATATTACAAGTTATCCAGGCCAGGTAATTCTGATTCCCTCGGATTGGCCCAGGAAAATATGGTATGCAAAGCTAATACATCTTCAACTGGACCATCCCATTCTCCTTCACCAGGGAACAGTATTCATGAAGGATCTCTCACCTTTTTTTTTTTTTTTTTTTTACTGTAAGGCACAAAGGGTACCCTGACATTGTCACTACCATTCTCCATCAAGCTAGGAAAGACCTACTTCAGGGGCTTATGCAAGAGTTTGGAGGATATTTGAGGTCTAGTGTTCCCTCAGGTGTATATCTCCTTTTTAGTTGTCTGTTGCCAATATCTTAGGCTTTTTGCAGGAGAGGCTTCAGATTTTAGCCCTTGGTTCTCTGAAGGTCCAGCTGACAGCCTTTCAGTCCTAGCTTTTTTCAGAAGTCGCCTAAAAATACCCTCCTTTGCCTCGCATCTGGATGTAGCTCGTTTCCTTAAAGGAGTTGGATGGCTTTGTCCTTTTTGTAAAACTTGTCCATACTGGAATCTGAATCTGGTTTTGAAATCTATTCAACAAGACCTTTTTGAACCTTCGAAGAGAGCCTCCCTCAAAGACTTTTTTTTTTTTTAATAGCAGTTTCTTCAGCTATACGTGTATCAGAACTTCAGGCTCTCTTGAAGGGATTTGCTTCTTAAATTTACTGAAGCTGAAGTATCTTTTTGTCAGGATTCTTCTGTTTTTCCGAAGGTTGAAACCATCTGTTGACCTCCCTTCCTTTCACACAGAAGATTGCAGTTCTATTTTTCTTTGCATTTGCTAGATGTCAAAAGAGCTTGAATGCATTAACTAGATATACTAACAAATTTTGTAAATCAGAAAAATTATTTGTTCTTTTTGTAAGGTCAAAAAGGGTGCGGTGACTTCTACGGCCACTATTTCTTGCTACTTAAAAGAAATGATCTTTTCAGTTATCTTTTGGCAGGTAAACAACTTCCGACATTGGTGAAAGTGCACTCTATTAGAGGTACAGCATGTCTTCTTCCTTATCAGAATATAGTGCAGTTTCCCTTTGTAGATATTTGTAAGGCAGCAAATTGGTCCTCTTTTCACACTTATGCCAAGCATTATTTCTTAGATGTTGTGGCCAGACAAGATGCAAACTTTGGGGCCTCGGTCATTAGAGCAGGGATGAAGGGGTTCCTTCCCATCTTAAGGATTGCATTGTTAGAGGCCACAAGTTCCTGGACTAGTTTGGTACTGGCACTAAAGATGGAGAAATTAGGTCCTTACCTGCTAATTTCTTTTCCTTTATTTATTTATTTGTTACATTTGTATCCCACCTTTTCCCACTTATTAGTAGGCTCAAAGTGGCTTACATAGTTCCAGAGAGGTGGTTACAGACTCCGGTGTGAACAAATACAGTATAGGGGTACTATTACAGTGACAAAAACAGTAAAGAAGTATTGGTAAATAGGTTGGGGTGATACAGACAAAGTGTTAGGGTGTGATCATGCGTCGGGGTTGAATACTGTCCGTTTCCTGATTAAAATGCCATATTTCATTATTCAGTATTTATGTCAGATAGTGTGGGGTATGCCTTGTTGAACAGGTGAGTTTTTAGGTTTTTTCGGAATTATAGATGATTATTCGTAGGTTTCAGGCGTTTGGTAGAGAATTCCAGAGCTGTGTGCATATGTAAGAGAAACGACGCGTTTGTTGATTTATACTTCAGGCTTTTACAACTTGTGAAGTGAAGAGTTAAGTACGTTCTGGCTGATTCAGTTGTGTTTCTAATTGGTAAGTCGATTAGTTCAGAGCTACACCATGTATTATTCTGTTAACAAAGGTACAAATCTTGAAAGCGATACGTTCCTTGATTGGTAGCCAGTGTAGTTTTTCCCGGAGGGGTTTTGCGCTTTCAAATTTAGATTTTCCATAGATAAGCCTGGCTGCCGTATTCTGAGCAGTCTGTAGTTTCCTTAGGATTTGTTCCCTGCAACCCGCATATACTCCATTGCAGTAATCGACATGTGTTAATACCATTGTTTGAATCATGTTGCGAAAGGTTTCCCTTGGGAAGAATTGTTTTACCCGTTTGAGTTTCCACATTGTGTGGAACATTTTCTTTGTAATGGCAGTGGCTTTAGCGTTAGGTTGCTGTCAATAATAATGCAGAGGATTTTCAGGTTATCTGAGATTGGAAGAGTGTGTTCCGGGGTATGTATGGCTGTGGGGCAGTTTGTAAAATGTTGAGATGAAAGAATAAGGCAGTGTGTTTTTTCTTTATTGAGTTTTAGTTTGAATGTCATAGCCCAGGTATCCATTAGGTGTAGGCTGTTTTTTTATTATATTGGTGATTTCTGAAAGGTTCGATTTGAAAGGTATGTATATTATGACATCATCCGCATACAGAAAAGGGTTAAGGCCTTGATTGAAAAGAGACTTGGCTAAGGGGGTCATCATTAGGTTGAAAAGGTTGGGTGAGAGAGGTGATCCCTGAGGTATTCCGCAGTCAGTTTCCCAGGGTGGAGAGATGTTGGAGTTTGACTTGATATGACCTTGTGGTTAGGAACCCCTTGATCCATTTATTTATTTATTGCATTTGTATCCCACATTATCCCACCTCTTTGCAGGCTCAATGTGGCTTACAATAAATCATGGATAGTGGAAATGAGAGGAGAATTGACATTTAGTGTTACAGAAGTATTTTGGGTAGCATGGTAATGGAAAACAAGATAGTGACATGACATAAGGCATTCTTAACATTGCTAGATATGTATGTGGATTTCACAAGTTTTGGTCTTTGTGGTATATCTTGTCGAAGAGATGGGTCTTCAGCTGTTTGCGGAAGTTGGTCAGTTCATAGGTCGCTTTTAGGTTCCGTGGCAGTGTGTTCCAGAATTGCGTGCTCATATAGGAAAAGGTTGATGCGTGCATTAGTTTATATTTTAGGCCTTTGCAGTTAGGGAAATGAAGATTAAGGATTATGCGAGATGATCTTTTAGCATTCCTGGGTGGTAGGTCGATCAGGTCCGACATGTAGGCTGGGGCCTCGCCGTGGATGATTTTGTTTACTAGGGTGCATACTTTGAACGTGATGCGTTCTTTGAGTGGTAACCAGTGTAGCTTCTCTCGTAGGGGCTTTGCGCTTTCGTATTTTGGTTTTCCAAATATGAGTCTGGCTGCTGTGTTCTGGGCTGTCTGGAGTTTTTTGAGTATTTGCTCTTTGCAGCCAGCGTAGAGTGTATTCCCTCCGATTCCTATCCTGTTGTTTACTTAGTAGTATATTGTGGTCTACCATATCGAATGCGCTAGACATGTCGAATTGAAGTAGGAGAATGTTTTTACCTATTGCAATTTCTTGCTTGAATTTAGCAAGGAGAGATACTAGTATAGTTTCTGTACTATGGAGGGGTCTGAAACCGGATTGTGATTCATGAAGTATTGAGAATTTGTTGATATACTCCGTGAGTTCTTAGCCTCACTGAACCAGTCCAGATACCCACCTGTAATGATTTTCTTTCAGATGATTTTCTTTTCTTATAGTTCTAAGTTCTCAAGTTCAGCAAGAGTTTATTATGCAGTTCTATTCATTTCATGACTTTCTTCTGCTTAAACAAAGTACTGTTATGCTTTCCTGTGCTTCAGTGAAGAAAACACGGCTCGCTTCTGGACACCTCTTAGTATTGCGCTGCAGCTGGTCAGCTGATGCCTCCCCATAAATAATAATATTCTGACCTTCTTTGTGATTTTCACCCATTTTCATATCATTTCTGATTTAGATCCAGGAGTCTAAACTAGGCATTGCGTTTGGTATCTCCAATCCCATTTTGAAGACAAATGCTATCTCTGGAGACTTTCCCCATTTCATACATCAAACAGTATTATATAGTTTTAATATAAAATAGACACAGGCCTCAGAAAACACTTTTGCCCATTTCATACATGCTGAAAATGTCTAGACTTCTTTTCTTAACTCGACAACTTTCATGTAGAATTTCTTAGGTGCTCAGTCAGACATGTGAGTGGATTTAAAAGACAGAACCATTGCATGATTTGCTAGCAACCCTGACAAATTTTATTCATCTTTGTTAGATTAATTTATGCCCTTTTACTTGTGAATACCTCTGCAGACTTTGCATCATCTCACATGGAGGTACCCATTGTGGCCAATAATTGGCACTTTAAATACATTATGGAACCTGTCTTCTCTTTAGTATTGGGAGTTTTTGGCAGGGTGCTTTTGCTTGGTTTCATTTGTGGTTTCTTGTTTAATGTGAACATTCATTCCATTAATTCCCTTTGACAGGTTGCTGTATTTGCTACAACAAGAGACTTCAAGCACAGAGCTGAAAACAGAATGTGCCGTTGTGCTGGGGAGCCTTGCCATGGGCACAGAAAACAACGTTAAGTCTCTGCTAGACTGCCACATCATCCCTGCTTTGTTGCAAGGTATCTTAGCCTTTAGCTGCCACAGTATGCACGTGCTTTTTTTTTTTCTTTCAATTTGTCATTCTTTTTTGCAAATTGTTGAACCACATAGTGAACTGAATAGTAAACTTAATTTATGCTAACAGGATTACTGTCATCAGATCTGAAGTTTATTGAAGCTTGCCTCAGGTGTCTTCGCACCATTTTCACAAGCCCAGTCACTCCAGTGGAACTACTGTACACAGTAAGTTCTATGTTGTTTTTAGCACCGACTTATTCAGTGCAGCAAAAAGCATCTTTATTGCTCTGTTGCCTTCAGTTTGTGGTTGTATTAGCCTTTTGACGCAAACTAAAATCATGTATATTCTGCCATTGGAAATTCTTACTTTGGAGAGAACTACATGTTACAGTTGTCCATGCCTTGTCTTCAGAATCAGCTGTATAGTTGTTGTCTCTCTGATTTATATTATATATAAATCATTTAATTGGGTCTTGAAGTCTTAAATGGTTTGGGGCTGTGACAGCTATTTGCAATATCTGCTGCTGTGTTTACTAAGATAGAAAACTGGTTAGTCAATTTTTGCATTTCAGAAATCTTTATTTGTCATGCCACATGTTTTATGGACATTTTATCAAGTGGAATGAACAGTATAATTCCCCTCGCAGTCTATCAATTACCTAATGTGCTGATCTGGAAATGTGTTCCTTATGAGGCTTATTTTCAAAGCACTTGGGCCCCTGTTTACGAAGCCCTGCTAGCAGCTGGCGGTGCGGTACTGCTGACACAGCCCATTCGCTTTGAATGGGCGGTGTCGGTAATGCCGCATGGCAGCCACTAGCGCAGCTTTGTAAACAGGGGAGGTTAGACTTACAAAGTTCCATAGGTTACCATGGGGCTCATTTTTGAAAGAGAAAAACGTCTAAAAAGTGGCATAAAGCAGCATTTGGACATTTTCTCACAAAAACGTCCAAATCAGTATTTTCAAAACATGTTTTTAAACATTTTTCTATTAAGTCCGTCAGAAATGCGCTGAAATCACAACGGGGCATGTCGGGGGCATTTTGAAGGTGAGATTAGGTCGTGCCTAACACTTGGATGTTTTACAGCCATAATGGAACAAATCAGAAACGTCCAGGACTAAAACCAAGATGTTTTGGTTTAGATCAGTTTTCAGAATGATTAAGGCACAAAAAGGTGCAATAAATGACCAGATGACCACTGGAGGGAATTGGGTGAACACCTAGGTCACTGACCCCCCTCCCACCCCCCACAAAATGTGAATAGAAATATGACTTACCAGCCTCTATGACCGCTATAGAAGTTAAAGTCAGGTCTATTAGAGCAACATGCGGGTCCCTGGAATAGTGTAGTGGTCGGTGCAGTACACAGTGGGGTACCCAGGTCCCTAGCTCCCTCTACCTGCCACACTTAGGGTGGAAACTGTGACCCCTTCCAAGGTTACCAAAACCCTACAGTTACCCACATATAGGTGCCCCCTTCACCTTGTGTACAGTGAGGGACAGTGGATTTTGGGTGGGTTTTGGAGGGCTCAACAGACAAGATAAGGGAGCAAAGGTGAGATGTGTACCTGGGAGCATTTTTATGAAGTGCACAGAAGTGCTCTCTAGGGTGCCCCATTGCTCTCCTGGGATGTCTGGGGGACCATTCTACTAAAAATGCTGGCTCCTCCTACATCCCAATGGCATGAATCTCTACGTTTTACACCTATTCATTTTTTTTTCAAAAATGAACCAAAAAACAAAACGTCCAAATCACAAAACCTTGTTGAAAACAGTATTTTCGAAAAAAAGATAAGACGTTTTTCTTTTTTGAAAGTGACCTTCTTTCCTATTCGGATTTTGGACATTTTGTGCACAATGTTCAGAATCGGACTTAGACATCATATTGAAAATGCCCCTTCATGTAATTTTGTAAGTGTAAGTGCCTCTTTGTACCCTAGTCAGCCTTCTCCTTTCCAAACACACTCATTTACACTAAGTTTCTCCAAAGCAACCCATGTGGAAGACTGCTGCACTTTTGTTCTCAGTGTTAATACCCAGGCTCATGCTGAAGGACACTAATAGTTGGTGGTTGGTTCTTCTACCCCTTCCATATCAAATCTTTCATTCTGTGTAGAATTTTCAGGTTGTAATTGATGAAAAATAACATAAATTCCCACAGTGAGAAGTAGCTCTAGAGCCAGCTGAGGTTAAGCAAAATCTCATCTTTCATTGAATTTATGACGTTTAGAGCTGAGAGATTTTAGCAGGTTGTAGAGAATGGCTTAGACTCTCTTACCTTGGTCCATCAAGTTATGCAGGTAGAACATGCTAGTTTTCTTGCAACAGGTGTCACCTAAATTCTGGAACCATTATTTTGGTGAAAATATTTTTCATCAAAAGTATGACATTTATTCTTTCTGAAAACATGCAAGTTCTATTCTCAAAGATTATATCCACACAGTAGCGATAGTTTTCTTTTTATGATATGAATCGGGATTCCTAAACTTGGCTTATTTGTAGTGAATATATGCATGAGGCAAATATACTTACTATGGAGACCTAAAGTATGCACATTTCTCTCATGCATCATCTTTGTGGGGACAGATTGAGTATCTAAATTAGATGGTTTACTTATCATCGGTTCACAAGGAGCTCATCCTCTCATAATGAGTAGCAGCAGTTTTATAGTAGACGGAAGGAGCCAGATTGTCGTTCTGTTTTAGTGCATGTGGTTAGTTCCATTTACCATTCTGTTGTAGGCCATATTAGTGCAAAGTTCTGTGAGCTATTATTTTTTTGCAAGAAGGAAAAAATTGGCAAGTGTAAGCAAGTTCACTGGAAGCACTGTGGGGATAAATCTATATGATCACCTGACTATGGGGGAGGTAGCAGAAGCCATGATTTGAGGGGGTTCTAGTAATTCGCCATCTTAATTGTGGCATTTTATGTCCTTGGGTTTTACAGGTATTCTTTTGTTTTCCATTACGTTTCCAGGATGCTACAGTTATCCCACACCTCATGTCATTGCTTAGCAGATCTCGATATACACAGGAGTACATCTGCCAGATCTTCTCTCACTGCTGCAAAGTAAGGAAAGGGAATATTTTTTTTCTCTTAAGAGATTCTGTGTGATTACTCTTAACATTTTGTTAATGCCATTTTTTTTTTTTTTATTTAAATGAAGTCTTTATTAAACAATAAGAAAATACAATGAACTCTGAAATCAGAACTACAGTACACTTGTACAGAAGTATAATGTCAAACAAAGCAACAGAGTCTCGCACATTGCGATTCTAAAATCCACCAGGTTTACTTCGCCTTAAACTTCGTGATTTTTTTTTTTTTTTTTTTTTCTCCCCCCCCCCCCCCCAATTACCCCTTCCAACCAATCCTCAAGGAAGCTCTCAATTCCCACTTCTATACAATCACTGCTGCTACTCCATTCCACTTTTAGTAGCATCAAGAAACGGGTTCCAAGTCAAGTGCCATTTACTTATCTGATGTGTTCGCTCCGCTCGGAGTCGCTCCATCTGGCACACATACCGTAATTTATTGCACCACCTTGTCACAGAAGGGACTCCCCTCTGTTTCCACTGAGATGCAAGTACCACTCTCGCTGCCCCAACAGCATGACGCACCAAGTCCTGCTGATAGGAATTTAGGCCCTCCGCCCTTACAGAGAAGAGAAAAATCTCAGGGGCCCACTGAAGTCTGCATCCCAACCAGGTCTGCATTCTACTATGTATCGCTCTCCAGTAGGCTCTGGCTTTAAGGCAATTCCACCACACGTGGCCCATTGTTCCACGATTCCCACATCCCCTCCAACACAATCCCGCCGAAGACGGGTAAATCTTCTGCAATCTATCCGGGGTTAGATACCAACGGTACAGAACCTTCACTGCATTCTCCTGTGACAGCACGTGAGTGGACACCTTCGCCACCGCCCTTTCTATCTTCCCCCATTCCATCTCCCCTAGGTTAACACCCAGCTCTATGTTCCAACTTTTCCTGTGACGACTATAGCTCTGGACCTGGGCACCCACACTTCTATACAGACAGCCAATCAGTCCTCGGGAGGTTTGTAGTTTTTCACAAATATCTTCCAGTGGTAGAGTGTCCCTTTGCATTACTGATCTAACTGCCTTTGTTCTAAAGAAATGAGACAATTGAGTATAACCAAAGGCATCCACCCGCATACCCGGGCACCTTGCCTGCAGCTCTTCTAGTGATATCAGAGAGCCCTGTTCAAATACTTGACCCCAGGTTTTGATCCCCTCCTTATACCACCTAGTGAAGACCCCTTCTACTTTCCCTGGCAGGAAGAGGGGATTGTATGCTATTGGTGATAACCTCGATAGGACACACTGACGATTGGGGAACAGACTATCCCAGTAATGCAATGTAACTCCAACTGACGGACAGGACTCTTCTTCCATCTCCCGGAACGCCCTCGGAAGCCACATAAGCGCTGCTAATGGTACTGTGCCTACAGAATACTGTTCCAGCTGTACCCACTGTCTATCTGGGTAATCTTGAAACCATTCGACCGCAGCTTTTCCCTGTGCCGCCCTATAGTACCAGAGAAGATTAGGGACACCAAGCCCACCCCTCCTCCTACTCTGATAAAGGAGCGCGCGCGAGAGCCTAGGCCGCTTACCCGCCCAGACGAACCTCACTATACGATCCTGTATAGAAATTATAAATCGCCTGGGCATCATCACAGGCAGCACCTGAAATAAGTATAACAGGCGCGGTAGAATATTCATTTTAATTATGGCAATTCTGCCGAACCAAGAAACCCCTAGTTCCCCCCATCTCTCCAGGTCAACTGCAATGTCTCGAACCAGATCTTTGTAATTAGCCTGGAATAAGTCTGAAAGTTTGGGGGTCAACTTCACTCCCAAATAAGTAATATGACAATTAGCCCACTTAAATGAGTGCAACTCTTTTAATGTCCCCACCAGCTCTTCAGGAAGCGTTACATTTAGAGCTTCGGACTTTGTCATGTTCACCTTGAATCCCGAGACCGCTGCATACTCATCTATAATACAATTAAGTCTGGGAAACGTGGTGAGTGGGCGGGTCACATACAATAGGACGTCGTCCGCAAAAAGGGCCATTTTATGCATTCTACCCTCCACCCAAGCCCCCGACATCTCCGGATCCAGACGTATCCGAGAGGCGAAAGGTTCCATGACCATTGCGAATAGGAGGGGGGATAAAGGGCAACCCTGTCGGGTGCCTCTGTGGAGTGGAAATAACTCCGAGTTACTGTCGTTGACCCGTACACATGCTCTTGGGGCGTAGTAAAACGCCTGTATCCAACTCCGAAAAGTCATCCCAAATCCCATGGCTTCCAGTACCCGATACATGTAGGACCAGTGGACCCTGTCAAAAGCTTTTTCAGCGTCCAGACTAAGCAAACAGAGTGGCTTTCGATTTTTCTTAGCAAGGTACATAAGGTCTAGCGTACGTCTAATATTGTCCATCGACTTACGATGAGACACAAAGCCCACCTGGTCTGGATGTATCAAGACCGGAAGCAAAGGCGCCAGGCGAGTTGCCAGCACTTTAGCTAAGATTTTAACGTCAGCATTTAGGACCGATATTGGTCTATAAGATCCACATTCAGTAGGATCCTTACCTGGCTTGGGAATGACTGCAATCCAAGCTTCCATCATAGACGGAGGTAACGTCCCCCCCACTCCCACCTGGTTAAACAGATCTGCAAGCAGTGGCGCCAATTCGGGCGCAAACCGCCTATAGAATTCACTAGGGAGCCCGTCCAACCCAGGTGATTTGTAAGAGGGCATGCCACTAATAGCCTTCTGAATTTCTATAGGAGTTACTGGTGCATCCAGCAATGCCCTTTGCTGACTAGTTAAGGAGGAAAGGTCACCTCCATCCAAATATTGCCCAATTTCCTCTGGGGTGGGGTTAATCTCCTGTGCGTATAGTTTCTGGTAGAATTTCCCAAAACATTCACGTATTTGTTCAGATTTTCCCAACATCTCTCCCTTTCCATTACGAACCTGCTTAATCATACGATCTACTTTTTGCCTACGTAGCTTAGTGGCAAGGAGACGTCCAGCTTTGTTCGCGAACTCATATGTTCCCAGCTTGTATTTTGCTTGCATCAGACTAAGTTGCTCTGAGTATATAGAATCTAAAAGCAGCCTCTCCCTCTTTAGTTCCTGCCAAGCTTGCGGTGACCTATTTTTCTTATGTTGCTCCTCTAGGTGATGGATTTTCTCCAAGCACGCTGCTATCTGCGCCCTACGTATCTTAGCGCGCCTGCTAGCTAATTGTAGGAAATATCCCCTGGACACTGCCTTCATAGCATCCCATACTATGGGCATCCCAGTTCCTTTGCCAATGTTAAATTCAAGGTACTCCTTGAGTATAGTCCTATACCCATCAACCACCTCCCCTTCCTGTAGTAGACTAGTATTTAACACCCATCTCTTTTCCTTCAATTCCGCCCTAATGGTAGGGAGGGAAACCCATACTGGAGCATGATCTGATAGTGTCACACTTTCAATGCCAGCCTCTGGTCCCCTCTCCACTAGATTTGCGTCCAGGAAAATGTAGTCAATGCGCGAATGTGTCTTATGAACTGGGGAGTAAAACGTGTAGTCCCTATCTGTCCTGTGTGTCAGTCTCCACAAATCCAGTGTGCCCAGGGAAGCGGCCATGGATGCCAACGCCTGCGATTCTTTATTGTCGTCCGCCCTGGGAACTCCCGAGCGATCTTGGCTAGTATTCATCACCGCATTGAAGTCCCCTCCCAATATCAGGGACCCCTTAACAAATGTTGCCAAGGTGTTCCGGACCCTCACAAAAAATTCTGCCTGACCACTGTTTGGGGCGTAGATTGAAGCCACTGTTAAGGCCACCTGATCCACTTTCATGTGTATAAATATATAGCGCCCTCCCGGGTCCCTTCTGACCTGTTCAACCTGCGCCGCCACAGAAGAATGCAGCAATATCGCCACCCCTCTTTTTTTGGAGCTCTCCGCAGAGGCAAAGTATGCCCCAGTAAAGCCCGGACAGGATAGGAGTCGTTCATATTTACGTCTCAGATGTGTTTCCTGAAGCAGGACCACGTGTGGTTTAAGCCTCTGCAGTTCTCTATAAAACCTCTGTCTTTTCTGAGGCATGTTTAGCCCCCTTACATTATATGATATTACTTTCAAATCAGCACTCATATCTACATGTAAATATGTTTCCTATTACCATTACCTTGCTCACAGTGCACTCTCCCTTTTAGAGCCTCCTCAATTGGTTGCAACAAAGCTGATCTTCTGACAGAGTTATTGATAAAACCCCAGTTATTCCCCATACCCTTCCCCCCCCTATCTCCCCATCCCCCCTTCCCTCCCCCCAACTCCCAAACATTCTTCCCAAACATAACCCCCACCAATCCGGGACCCAGGGCCCGAACTGGGAACATCCCCTCTGAAGTGCCCTACAGGAGATCCAACAGACCCCCCCGAGTCCCCGGCATTGCCCAGTACCCCCCCGCCCCTTTTTTTAATATTTCCACCCAGTCTCTCCATCCAATCTTCAAAACTCAAACCTTTTACACTTTAAAACAGGCTCCACAAAGTTCCAATAACAGAGAACAGATAAACACACATAATCAAAGAAGTAGATTGTCACCCCAGTAGAATATATCAGGATCCAAAGGATATCAAACATAAGCTCAGTCAAAGTCACGTCTTGAGGCCTTGCTTTTTAGTTTTCTGGGAGACTCTCTTCCATTGCTGCAATTTTTCTCGAGTAGAGGGAGCCAAGTCTCCCCCGGGGTTCGCCATTGTCGTCAAACCTGCCTCCTGTAGGAACTTCCATACCTCTGCAAGCTTTCGGAAGCGAAGTTGCTTTCCTTTAAACTCAAGGCTCAGCGCAAAGGGGAAAATCCACCTATAGGGGATCTTCTCCTTCCTCAGAATTTCCAGCGCGGGTCTCATCACACGCCTCTGCGCCAAGGTAAATAATGATAGGTCCTGGTACACGTACACTCGCTCCTCCTTGTATTCCACAGATGGAGTTTGGCGCGCTTTCAGCCAAACCTTTTCTTTAATCGCATAAGACGTAAATTTTACAATTATGTCTCTGGGTCTGTTGTCTTTAGGCTTACCAAGCGCCCGATGAGCCCGATCAAACAAAATAATAGCAGGCTCCATGGCTTCTCCCAGAATTGTCTCGCACAGGGATTTCACAATTGCAGGCACATCTTCCATGTTTCCATTTTCAGGAACTCCCCGAAATCTGAGATTTTGTCTCCTTCCGCGATTTTCCAAGTCATCAATTTTATATTGAAGTTCCTCTGTCTGATCCTTCAGCTGCACAAAACGGGTCTCCGCTTCCTCCGTTCTTTCAGCATTTTCATCCATCCGCTCCTCCAGGGTTTCAACTCTACCCCCCAGTTCGCGGAGGTCAATGCTGATGGCGTCCACGTGTTCAAGAATTTCTTGTTTGGACGCCGCAATCTCTGCCCTGATTTCCTTCAAGCATTTAGCCAGTTCTTTAGTCAGGGACGCTTTCGGGGAAGCTCTCCGCACACCAGCACTCGACGCAGCCGACTCGGATCCTGATGAGTGATCCGGGGCCGGTGACACGTGTCTCGATCGATTCTTCGCTGACTGTCTTGTCGAGCTCCGCTCTCCCTCACGCGTTTGGGACGCAGATATTTTGCTCATCTTGTTCCCTGATTCACTACTATTCTCCAGGAGCCGTTCCAGGACAGGATCAAGACCAAGGTTCCGCTTTTAAAGCAAATTAAGAGCAGGGAAGCACGGAGCTAAGGACTCAGGCGGCCATTCGACTCCGTGACGTCACTTCCTCCTGTTAATGCCATTTTAACTATGTTTGAACTGTATGTATGGAGCAAAATATGTATAATAGTGAACCCACTACAAGGTTCGCTTATTAAAGTATCTGCTACTCTCAGCCTTTTCTTCCTTTTTTAAAATCTGTTACAATTCTCTTTAGTGACTTACACAGTGTGTGTGTGTGGGGGTAATTTTATAAGTGACTTGAGCATGTAGAGCAGCCTTTTACATGCTCAATCAGGCATTTAGCAAAATTGTCCAAGTATAAAGGGACATAAAAGTTGGAGCTCAGAAAGTATATTGTTTACTTATATATGATGTACCCATATCCATTCCATGAAACAGAGAATGGGTTAGATCAGTATTTATGTACATATTTTATAAAATACAACCAAAACAACTCTCTATTACAAATTTACTTATGCAATTCAGTCAGGTCATCAGAAAAGTGAATCTTTGGACCATATCTCTATATAAACCAAAGTATATCACCACAACGTCTTCATAGATCCATTTTGTATATTGTTTCAAAATTTTTTCATTATACCTCTTTCTTTAAATCTTATGCCAGTTCCTATTTAGTGTGTCAATTTTAAGTATAGACTCTCAATGATATGACTAAGTAGCTAGCCTTCTTAGGCATTCTTTCATAAAATTATTCTCCACACACACTGTTTGGCTTAAAGAATTTATCTTCTAAATTTGAAATAATTTATTTTTAGATTGTCTTTCCAATTTTAATGTATGGAGGCTTACAAAAGTATTTTAAGGGTAAGAGTCATGCATTTGATATACTGCCTTTCTGTGGTACAACCAAAGTGGCTTTACACTGTGCCCATACTTGGCTGATCTAAGGGCAGTGGAGGGTTGTGACTTGCCTACGATCACAAGGAGCTGCAGGGGGAATCAAACCCAGTTCCCCAGGTTCTGAGCCTTCTGCATTAACCATTAGGTTACTCCTCCAATCACATGTCCTTTCTCTGAAGATTTTTTTATCTGACCGTGTATCTGAGGCAGTGGGAGGTAAAGCAGTTTGCTCTAGCTCACAATTAAGAATTGGTAGAAGAAGCGGAATTTAAACCCTGGTTTCCATGGTTAATTATCCATTGCTCTAACTTTCTAGGCTACTCCTAGGAGCAGGGTCTGACTTTTATATGTCTCTGTAAGAGAACATAATATTGGGAAGAGCGAAAGGAAGGGATTTCTGGTGGAATGTATTTTAGACTAGAGAAGATCTTAGACTAAAGCAGAAGATTGAGTTGAAGAAACAGTATTGCTGCTTTTCTAGTCCTGTTTGTCAGTAATCAATCTGTCTTTTCACAGGCCCCAGACCATCAAACAATATTATTTAACCATGGAGCAGTGCAGAATATTGCGCATTTGCTAACATCATCATCCTACAAAGTGAGATATTAAAACAACTATTTTTGTTTGAAGAAGTAAATGTATGGGTATCCTGAAATTAGCAATCCTGGAGAGTGCAATACAGTGGAGGAAGATGACAACTGTCTTGTATAAAGAATATCATCTTTCAAGTGGTCAGGATGTATGGCAGTTCTGCTCAAATCTTTTCCGGCCACGACCCCATGATTGAGGTCGCAGTGATGCTTGTGACCCTGCTAAGGCGCATCGTTAATGACGTACTTATTTAGTGCCTGCTCAAGTTGTGACCCCAGATACAGTGTGCACAACCCCGTTTGGGGTATCAACCCATAGTTTGAGAAGCACTGGTGTATGGTTTGAAACTGGGATATATCTTTGAGAGTGTGATGAGTGAGTATCACTTGCATAACTGAAATTGGAGATCAATATATGTGGGAAAGGGTGTGCATTGTCATGCGTGGCTCTGAGCTCTGGGAGAGGTATTTATCCAGGTTCCTATCAATGATATCACCCACATGTGCCTAGTTTTAATCCTGCTCTGTCAAAAAAAAAAAAAAAAAAAAAGCCTGGACCTGTCACACATTCCAAGGGGCTGCAGGTCCGGTGGACCCCCGGACTCTCCCCAAAGGCAAGACCCTGGTAGCCTAGTGCCGCCCCCCCCCAAGCCCCTACACTCCCCTGTACACTGACACGGGGGGGGGGGGGGGGCTGACCTGCAGACGTGAGGGCTAGAGGTCACTGGCCACCTGGTGGTCTGGCAGTCCCGAACCTTCTCCCCCCCATAACTTTAGATGCCAGAGGAGGGAGTAGCACTCCTTCCGCCTTCCAGCACCACCTGCAAAATGGTGGTGCCCTACTCAGTGCATCCTGGAATGTGCTGGACGGGGCTTCCATACCATATAAGGGAGTTTCTCCCTTATATGATATGGAAGCCCTGCCCAAAGCATCCCAGGATGCATGGGGCAGGGCACCGCCATTTTGGAGGAGGTTCTAGAAGGAGAAGAGAGTGCTACTCTCTCCTCCAACATCTAAAGGTATGGGGGAGAGGGTTCGGGGTTGCTAGACCACTGGGGTGGGGGATTCATGCTAGACCACCAGGTGTGGGCTGGAGGTACAGTGACCTCCAGCCCTCTCTTCTGTTGGGTGGGTGTTAGGGTGGCTGGAGGTCCAGCAGACCTCCAGCCTACCCACGTTGGTGTCTGGGGGAGGGTGTGGGGGTTTGGGGGGCATTAGGCCACCAGGGCCTTGCCTTTGGGGGTTCTGGGGGTCCATTGGACCCCCCCCCCCCGGACTAACAGTGGCAGCCTGAGCTAATAGTGATTGGGGGGGGGGTGGAAGAATAGCACCTTAACCCTAACGCTAGTTCCGAGCTGGCATAGGGTTAAGGCGCTATTCCACCTGTAAGATCAGAGTGCAGTGCTCTGATCTTATGGGTGGAATACCAACAAGCTACATTTAAATATAATTTAAATGAGCTCTGTGGTATTTCCTGGTACGCTCGTGCCAGATATCTCTGATCATGCTGCGCTGGTAAATGTAGGCTCTAGTCCGGCACTTTTAGCCTCTAGTTCCCACATTTTTTTTGTTGTTGTTACATTTGTACCTCGCGCTTTCCCACTCATGGCAGGCTCAATGCGGCAGGCAGTGGAGGGTTAAGTGACTTGCCCAGAGTCACAAGGAGCTGCCTGTGCCGGGAATCGAACTCAGTTCCTCAGTTCCCCAGGACCAAAGTCCACCACCCTAACCACTAGGCCACTCCTCCACTCCACTATAAATCACCTAATGTGCCAAAGTGATTGCCACTAGAAAAACTGATTTTAGTGTTAGATCATTCAAGGTAGCTTTCCATACAGGTTCAAATGGCACTGAAGTGTTCGATATTCTTCCACCTCAAAGGACCAGATTAAGACTCCATTTGGGACCCAGGCATTGTACCGAGGTTTGAGATGGTTCACCCCCTTGAGAAAGAGAACGACATTGGGATGAGAAACAAGGGAGGCATTAGCCAGCCTACCCCTATAAAAGGCAAGAGCCATCATCTGCACTCGAGAGAATTGAAGGCTAAACTTTTCTGCTGCCCCGCCTGCAAGAATGCCAAAAACTGCAGAAGAGAATAAAGGGAGAGAGAGCACTGTCACAGCACCAGGCCTCAAACCCGCGCAGTGGTGGGAGGCAGGGATAGTGCTGGGCAGACTTATACGGTCTGTGCCAGAGCCGGTGGTTGGGAGGCGGGGCTGGTGGTTGGGAGGCGGGGATAGTGCTGGGCAGACTTATACGGTCTGTGCCCTGAAGAGCACAGGTACAAATCAAATTAGGGTATACACAAAAAGTAGCACATATGAGTTATCTTGTTGGGCAGACTGGATGGACCGTGCAGGTCTTTTTCTGCCGTCATCGACTATGTTACTATCCAGCTTATAATCAAAAGTGATCGCCGGCCATTTCCCGACACAAATCGGGAGATGGCCGGCGATCTCGGAAAAGCAGCGAAATCGGTATAATCGAAAGCTGCGTTTTTGACAGCATCGCCGCTTTCCCGTTGCCTCGTTGGCGAAAGTTCAAAGGGGCGTGTCGCCGGCTAAGCGAAGGCGGGACATGGGCAGGCGTGGGCATGGCTACCAGATGGCCGGTTTTCGCCAATAATGGAAAAAAAAAAACCCGGTGATAAGCAGTATTTCGCCGGGTTTACTTGGTCCTTTTATTTTCACGACCAAGCCTCAAAGAGGTGCCCCAACTGACCAGATGACCACCGGAGGGAATGGGGGATGACCTCCCCATACTCCCCCCCACCCCAGTGGTCACCAACCCCCTCCCACACTAAAAAAATAAAATTAAAAACCTTTTTTGCCAGCCTGTATGCCACCCTCAAATGCTGTACCCACCTCCATGATGGCAGAATGTGTTCTATCCTCCGACAGCCTTTCCCTGGTTGTGATGTGGCTCTCGGGTGAGTGTGACACCTTTTCTGTTAGGTGCACTGCAGAGTCACATCAGCAATGCATTGTGGTGGGTGTAGGGTACTGGGCTGTGCTCCCATGGTGCTTTCCCCCCTGCTAACTGGGTCAGAGTGTGCCCTGTTTTACTTCTGTTAGTCCATGAGGTAGTGGCCATGTTTGTAAGCCAGTTTTAGATCCCTTTCATGTGTTAGCCACGTTAGAGAACTTAGTTCTTACCTTGAATGTGGCTGAAAGAGGGCATTGTACACCATTCTGCCAGCTCTGACCTACTGCTAATCTCAGTACTAGGAAGACTCTTTGCCAGTGGGGCACAACCTCTGATCTGCAGTTAACTGTGAGTAAACGTGCTTATTCAAATAAAGGACTTTTTCAAAGAGATTAGTGTTCAGGTGTCAACTGGTGTGGCAAGCTTATACAGCAGCAACAAGTCCTGTCCCTGGAGCACTTTTAGTGGGTACCGCAGTGCACTTAAGGCAGGTGGACCCAGACCCATCCTCCCCCCCCCCACCTGTAACACTTGTGCTTGTAATGGGAGCCCTCCAAAACCCACTCTACCCATATGTCTTGGGTGCCCAGTTGGTGTCCTGGCATGTCAGGGGGACCAGTGCGCTACAAATGCTGGCTCCTCCCACGACCAAATGGCTTGGATTTCGCTGGGTTGGAGATCGCCGATATTTTTTTCCATTATCGCTGAAAAACAAACTCGGCCATCTCAAACCCGGCGAAATCCATGCCATTTGGCCGGGCTAAACTGTATTATTGAAAAAAAAAATGGCCGGCCATCTTTTTCGATAATACGGTTCCGGCCAACTGTAGCACCTCCACCACTATAGATCGCCGGCGACCTATTTGGCCGGCGACGTTCGATTATGCCCCTCTATGTTACTATAAGCTGTTGACATAGAATGTTTCTTCTCCTGAAGCAGAGTGGCAATAACACTGTCAGAATAACCTTTCTTCCTAAGCTTCGACTTCTCAATAGCCAGGCCGTAAGACCAAAGGGAGAGGGATCCTCCATCAGAACTGTGTCCTGAGACAGCAGATCTGGAGAACTGGGTAAATGAATTGGCTCGTCCACTAAGGTGCAAACTAGATCCGCCTACTATGGTGGTCTGGGCTAATCTGGAGCTATCAGGATCACTAGGCCCCGGTGCTGAAGAATCTGGTGTAGCACCCCGCTGATCATCGACCACGGGGAAAAGACATAGAGAGAGCCATTTCCAGCCAAGGTTGAAGAAGCGCGTGAATCCCCTCCGAACAGTACTCTCTTCAGCTAAAAAATCTGGGAACTTTAGCATTGCAGCGAGTCACCATGAGGTCCAGAGCCGGTTCCTTCACTTGCGAGCCAACAGCTGGAAGACAGACTGAGAGTTCCCACTCTCCTGGATCCAGAGCAGTCCTACTGAGATAATCCGCTTGCACATTCAGTGTTCCCATGATGTGAGCCACCAAAATCTGCTGTAAATGAGACTTGGCCCAGTGCAAGAGAAACTGTGCTTCCTTTGCCAGTGAAGCGCTGTGCGTGCCGCCATGCCAGTTGATGTAAGCCACTGCCATCATGGTGTCAAAAAAAAATGCGAATTGGCTTGCCCTGCAAGAGAGCTTGGAAGGCCAGAAGAGCCATCCATATTGCCCTGAGTTCCAACCGATTGATCGGCCACTGTGATTCCGTGTCTGACCATCGACCTTGAGTGGAGTGTCGAAGACAGTGGACTCCCCATCCCATCAGACTTGTGTCTGTGACAACTACTGTCCAGATGAGTGAGGCTAGAGGAATGCTGTGGAGAAGGTTGCTGGCCTGAGACCACCAATCCATGCTGCCGTTTATCCTGGACGTCCATCGAAGTTGAAGATTGTACTTCTGAGACACCGGGAACCAATGAGTCAAGAGTGCTGCAGGGGCCACATGTGTGCTTGTGCCCACAGCATTACATCCACAGCTGCCGCCATAGATCCCAACACCTGAACATAATCCCAGACTTGCGGGAGGAGAGACTGAGCAGGGAATGAATTTGAGAGTGCAGCTTACTCTGTCCTTGCTCCATCAAGAAGACTGCCCTGCCTCATGTTAACACAAATTCCCAGATATTCTAGAGATTGCGTGGGAATGAGTTGACTCTTGGGAAGATTGATGACTCATTCCAAAGACTGCAAGAGAGACGTGCCAGAGGAAGCCCTGATCAACCAATTGTCCAGGTAGGGATGAACCCTGATGCCCTCCTTTCGCAAGGATGCCGCCGCCACCACCATAATCTTGGAGAACATCCAAGGAGCTATGACTAACCCGAACAGCATTGCCTGGAACTGAAAATGTTGCCTGAGCATGGCAAACCGAAGAAACTGCTAATGCAGTGGCCAAATCAGAATATGTAAATACGCTTCTTTGAGGTCCAGTGCCATGAATAATTCTCCGAGCTACACCGCCACCATGACTGAACGTAAGGTTTCCATGTGGGAACGCCTGATCGTTCTAAAGCAATTTACTTTTTGAGATCTTGAATTGGGTGGTATGGATCTCCCTTCTTGGGAACTATGAAATAAATCAAGATGGCCTAGACCCTGCTCCTGTCGGGACACTAGAACCACTACCCCCAACTGCTGCATGTCGCACAGCATGGAACACACTGCTGCCTGCTTATGCAAGGTGGTGCACTGGGATTCCAAGAAAAAAAATCTGCGACGGGGGAGAAATACTCTAACTTTTGTAGCTGTTTCGAATAACATTGAGGACCCACCGGTCCATTGTAACCTTGGCACACTCCTCGTAGAACAGGGCAGCCATCCTCCGATCAAAGGTGAGAAGTGAGCCAGGGACTCCATCATTGGGAGAGGCGAGATGTGACTGAAGTTCCGGCAGGCAGAGAGGGACCACGTTTGTCAGAACCAAAGGGCTGTTTCTGCTGTTATTTAGACCTCTGAACAAAATTAGGGCGGCCTGAACGATATCTCTTGGCTATCCTTAAAATGGAAGTGTGCCACACTGGACTTAAAGGAAGCCCGAATCTTATCCTTAGGAAGATGCTGGGACTTAAATCACCTGGATCCTTGAACAGTTTCTCCAAATCCTCTCCAAACAGCCCAGTGATGCAACCATTAAAAAAACATTGCATGATTACGGCCAGTCATGTGTGGCTGAGTCCCTAAGGAGGTCATAAGAATTGCCATGCTGGGTCAGATCAGTGGTCCATCTAGCCCAATATCCTGCTTCTAACAGTGGCCAAGCCAGGTCATAAGTACTGGCAGAAATCCAAATGGTGTCAACATTCCATGCTACCAATCCCAGAGCAAGCAGTAGCTTTCCCATGTGTCTCAATAGCAGGGTTACCTTATTCCTGTGTCACTGGGAGATGTCAGTCAGACCAGCGGTAAGGGCTCACGAGCGGTAATCTGTCAGCATGTGCCAACTGCTGATTACTGCTGGAAACGCCGAGTGTGGGAGGAAATAAATCATCCAAGTGTTATGGACGTGTGGCAAATCTGAAATTACCACCAGGGGTGCGGTAGCCTGGCAGTAGTGTCATTTTGAGGCACACTGCATGCACATAGAGCCTAACACGCCTTTGTGAAAGGGCCTCTTAGACTTTTGCCACCATCATTCAAGTTGTTGCCATTGCTACTTCAAAAGACAGAGAGCAGCATGGAACCTAGGATATTGATGGTTAGATCGTAAGAGACTGGGCACAAAGGAGCCACCTCATCCAAAGCTAAATGAAGAATTGAATTCCAGAATTCAATCTGATCTACCAGCAGAAGAACTCAGAAGTCTGATGAAAATGGAGCAGAATGAGAGATAAAAGCATCCTGCTGAAGATCCCTTATTTTTCAAAAAGCTCTCAAAAGGGAGCCATGAGAGGCAGAGAGAGAGAGAGAGGTGGGTGTGAGAGCCCAAGAGAATGAGACAAGAGAGTAGATCGCTGTACAGTTGACATAGAAGAAACAGGAATGATAACCAGCCCCATATTGCAGGCCAAATACTAGGTGGAAGTAATGAATGTTGGTGCAACTCAGAATCAGAAAGAAATGACAAAAAGTCTCAGGCTACAGTATCCTGGGGGGAGGATAAATGAGTACTAAAGTCAATTACAACGGGATAGTTACCAACAAGATAGCCAGGATACGTAGGCGGTTGGTGGCCCAACTGTTTGGGGAGGCTAAAGGGGGTGGGGTTAGGGGTGGGGCCAGGGGTAGAGCTTAAATCCATAATTGTCTGATAACACACAGAAAAAAATAAATAAATAAAAATAAAAATCACAATACCTTTTATTAAATTTAGATATTAGATATGTATCATATGTCAAAGAATAAAGTGGTTGCTCAAAGCATATTCTAAGCACAATCGCTCAACTGCAAAACACTATGCACAACTTTGTGCAAAAACACACTCAGAACCTTACTGTACCATAAATATTACACTGGGCAGAACCTAATACACCAATATACCACCCATATGGAAAATGCAGACTGTCAACAATATGAAACAAGGGATCATATCATCACAATTCTCATGAAGAGCCACAAAACACCCTAATTCATGTTTAATGTGGGATAAAATGCCATAAATAAGTAAATAAATATAAACTTTTAATGTTGAGCACCTGATTATCAAAGTGGACATATTCCAAACACTATATTGAAAATAAAATGATCTTTTCTACCTTTGGTGACTTTTTCTGATCATGCTGGCCCAGTATCCGATTCTGTTGCTATCTGTCCTCAGTGCAGGTCAGGAAGTCATCCTCTTTAAATATCTCCCTGGCAACACAGGACACCTCCAGCCAACCCCCCTCCCCCCTCTCCCAGCAGTAAGGTAAACAAACCATAAACCAATTTCTACAACTGCTTACAAAAGGCTAGAGGGCTTTCACTGCAGCTCCTGCTGTGAGGATGGAGGTAAATCAACAATTTAAACCCCTCAGAGCACAGCAGGGGAGGCTTAGCCTGTCCAAGCCTCTTATACTGGGCGCTTATGCCAGGATATCATATTGTAGTTGAAGAGTGGAAGAAGTGACTGGTAGAGGCTGACAGCATAGGAAAAAAAAAACTAGATCAGAGTTTAGAAGGCACAAAGAAATTCCCTCAAAATGTGATCTCTTTTAGGTATGCAGCAATTGAAGAGAGACATTATCTGGGAACCCCCACAAAAACCCTGCAATACTCCCCCCCCCCCCCCCCCCCACAGCAATGTTGGTGATTAATTCACATCATTCTGCTAACACATTTCTACAATAAGCAAGGTGATAGCAGCATAATTTTATGAGGATTCTTTACAGCAACAGGTACAGGGAGGCTTCTGAAGTTCAAGGGAAAGATGTATGGTGCACTATATTTAGGGACTCCATTTTACTTTGCTCAATCTGTTTGTGCATATTGTCCACGATGGTTGTTGCGATCAGAAAATGCAGTGCGCTTACCTTTGGACACAGAGTTCATTATGCTGATACGAGTTTGTCTGCTTCTGTCATTGTGGCGATTTGGCTATGGAACGCCCTTCCTGGACAACTTCAATTGTGCACAGTGTAGGTCAGTTCAAAAAAATTGCTAAAAACTCAGTTGTTTGTGGGAGCTTATATGTAGGAGCAATCTGTGTTTAATGAAGTGCATTACATGCAGCTTTTAGTTTGTGAGGTGTGGAATGTGATTGTTTTTCTTGAGCTTTTATTGTGTGTGTGATTTTTTTTGTAAACAAATAAAATACAGGCAGATCCTGGAGAAAACCTATTTGATTCTGCCATAGGCCTGTAAAATAACAGTTTTTAGGAGGATTGTAATCCTAAACACAAACAAAAAACAGTGGAGTAGCCTAGCAAGAAGAAAGTGAAAGCCCTCAAGTGGCCTAGTCAGAGTCTAGAGCTGAATTTTATAGATAATCTCTGAAAGACTTGAAGACTTCAGTTCACAGATAATTTCCAGTCATGTTGAAGGAGCTTGAGCTAATCTTGAGCAAATCTGCACCATCCCGTTTAAATCTTAAACGAGTTATGGCTGTTAATACTTGCTAAAAGCCTTTTGCAGCAGTTGAGTCAAGGGATATGAAGACATGTAGTCCAACACCTTTTGATTTCTTATTCCTAATGTATGAATGCTTTGTATTTATAGTTTATTATTTTTTTATTTAAAATATTTATTACTTGCAGCTGTCCACAGGTCTAGGCGGGGTACACTAAAACATACATAAGATAACAACTAACCCAAATAAACAAAAAAATATTTCTATAATTGTTCTTTCACATGCCCATTTTGGGCTGTGTTAGCCATTTTGTGTGCATATGGCCATAGAGGTATGTAAATGACTTCTTATAAAATTCTGACTACATAGTAATATAGTAGATTATGCCAGATAATGACCTGTATGGTCCTTCTAGTCTGCCCAGCAGTCACATTCATTATCAATTCATGATTAAACCAACAATCCAACAATATTACTAATATCATTTTACTTGCTAAATTCAACTTAAGTCTGCCTGGCACTGGTCTTATATCCCAGCTACTGGAGTTGTTGTTGAAACCCACTCCAGTCCATCTTGATCTGTCTTGCCATATAGAGGACTCAGATTGTAGAGGTCTGCCCAGCACTGACCTTTCTTCCTCTGGCGTTCCTGCCCATCTTCTTCTTCTTTTTTTATTTAAACTTAATATTAATGAATACAGTCAGAACTAATTTTAAAGACAAATCAAAAAGCCCACATCAAGGGAGAGACAGGAACAACAACAACAAAAAATTGCAAGAAATCAAGATATTACATCCATATTCAACCTTGGTTTAACTGTAAGATGATCTAATAATTCCAGTCTATTAACTTATTATTTCACTTCTTTAACATCCTTTCTAACCATTCTGGCTATAAGAATACATAATTAGCATCAGGAAATGTAATAAAACATTTTGAGGGAAATTTGAGGAAAAAAGTCCCACCAGGGGCCAAAGGCTCTTACCTTTAATTGAAGAAACTGCTTATGCTTTACTCGTGTGGCCCTAGAAACGTCAAGAAGAATTTGAATCCCCCTCCCTCACCACACAACAACAAATCTTTCTTTTTAATATAAAGTCTTAAGGCAGTTATTTTATACTCTATAAAGAGAAGGTGACCAGGAGAGTGGCATGAGATGATATGTCATCCTGACATATCTACTTTTGAAAAACTGAGTTAAATTGATACATTCATTACAGTTTGATGAAAATACATAAGCAGCCTTTATTCAAAAGACTCACAGTAGTAGTTCCTGATATTATTCCTAAGTTTTCTATCCTGCAACCTCAATTCATGTCTTTTAGTTTTACCTATTTGCCATCTCTGGAAGAGAGAGTAGAAAAGTGTGCACTATGACATGATGGCACATACTGTGCTAGTAGCAAGGGTATGCATTGATTATAAACTACTATAATTGATGTGTGTACTTGACAAATAATTGGCACAAACATTTACACTAGCTGTAGGGTCTGCCTCTTTTGCTAGTATTTTATAAAGAGAAGTAGGTTTCTAAAAGGTACTTTAACTTGACACCTTCTTATAAAATTCCCGCTGAATGTGTAGTCAGTTGTGGAGATCGGTGAAACAAATTCCTGCTTTAATTCATTTTGAATTGTATTTTATAGATAGTAGAATGTGAAAAATGTATAAGGGTATGAAGTGCACTGCTTTGCTGCTCAAGGTGTTGCCCCCAGTTATCAGATGAGGGGTTCACATATTTTTTTCACACAAGAATATTTGTTTTTCATAGTTTAGTGTTTTTATTGATTTTCAATATACAGGTAAGACAATGAATAACAATCTTGAAGCGAGGAGCACTGTACATATTTGTCTAAAAGACAATGAAGAAGGGGGGGAGGATATGTGACAAAGCGTATTTCATGCATAAGCCATAGATAGCATGAAATACAGCAAATAAGCAAACGTAGCATACGACACTAAGCATCTTTAAAATGATACAAGTGGAGACCATTTTTGCACATGCAAAGCAAAACGGAATGACTTTTTAGCAAAATAGGTTTCATACTTGTAAGTTTGAAACAACAAATTCCACCATTTTTGGTAAGTAACGTATAAGGATTTCCAGTGCAAGAAAATTACTTTTAAGGCTAAAGATATCATGGTATTAATAAGGGTACATTCATTAGATTTAAGAACACCTTTAAAACATTGGTCTTTAAGTACCACATACTTGTAGGACATTGAACCAGAAAGACGGAATACGTCTACCATTAATAGCCATATGTCATTCCAATAACTCTGAATACACATACAATCAAATACAAGGTGCTTTAAATTGCCTTGCTGAGGTTGACAAGACCAACATAAGTTAGAGCTAGAGGAGTCAATAGTGTGCAATTCAAGAGGCATCCACATTGATCTGTGCATGAAAAAGTATAAAGATTGCAATGTTGATGAGGATTTAGAGCACTTAAATAAGGAACTCCATAGCTGCTCCCATAACTTATCTGAGATAGATTGTTGGACGTCCTCCTCCCAGCATCTACATAAACCTGAACATTTAATAGGAAGCTTACTTAGGATATATTTATAAATGTGGGAAGCAGCGTGGGCTGTATTCTGGAGCCGTAAATTTATGTCAACAAGTTCTGTAGTTTGAGGCATACGCTGAACTTGTAAACTGCTTTTCCTCAGCATAGAGGTAATCTGTAGCCATTGATAAAATTGAGAATCAGGCAGCGAGAATTCAGTTTTCATATGTGTAAAGGATTTCCAAGTTTGTTTTTTTAAGTCAATAAAATCATTAAGGGTCCATATGCCTATGCACTGCCAATGAGACCACGAAACTTGCTTTTTATCAGTTTTAAATTTAGGGTTGTTCCAGACAGGCACACGTGCTGTAGAGGACCAGGGAATAATTAAAGACTTATCAAAAGATGACAGCAACTTATGAGCTGTATTAATGATCGGATTAGAGACAATATTAACGATATTTGTTTTTTAATATAAATGTCTGAGTTTTTATTCGGTGGGGTTTTGAGTGTAAATTTATGCCAAAATATGGATCATACTATATATAGAAATAAATGTTTGCAGACATGTTTTTTATTATATCTTTTACTGAACTAACTTACTACCCCGTTTACTAAGCTGCACTAGCAATGCAGGAACAGCCCATTCAAAGTGAATAGGCTGTGTCACTGTTAGCGCACCGGCAGCCGCTAGCGCAGCTTAATAAACAGGGAGGTTAGATTTGTGACTTGGTCTTTAGAGCTGTATATTTTCTTGTCACTGATTTGGTTGAGGGTAGAATAATTCTCTGACTAGTCACAAGTGTATAAGAACAAAACTAGTATCTGTAGCCCGTTTGCTGATCCTTGATTTCTGCATCACTTTTTTTTTATAATATCCTGTTTGTTTTCAAAATTACTATACTTATTTAATATCCTATCCAAAATGTTTTAACACATTAATCTCACAATAAAGGAAATAAATTTTGCTGTAGAATATAGTGGCTTGAAATTTGTTTTTTTTTTTCTGATTTTTTTTTTTTTAACTGAAGAAAACTACAGAGACCTGGCAATATGGAATTCCAGAAGCAAAAACAGTATTAACCACTGATAAACAGGATCCTTGAATGATGTAATTATTTATTAAAACCCATTTCTCAAGAACCTTGATTATTTGTGGTAATACTGTTCTTTGGCTTAATTTTTTAGCTGGTCATCCCGTCTCCTTTTCTTCCCATGTATCATCCCTTTCTTTGACTTAACCTCTATGTTATGATTATCCAGTGAGGAACAACCCAACCAAAACATCATAGTTCAGAGCTACAGCCAGGAAGAATATGAGGCGTATTCCCCCTTGTTTTCTAGTCCCTTCCCAGCTGGAGCCATTGGCTTCTGTTTTTGAGACTAATGCTCTTAATCCACAGCTAGAGGGTATTCCTTCCCTTCCTATACAGAGAGACTTATTTCTACTTTATATTGTGTGTTTGATCCCTCTGTTCTTGAATTTGGGCTTATATGCAGTTGTACATGATACTGAGGAGGTCTCGTAATGCATTTGATAGGTCACTTGCCTTCTGCACCCATGACCTGAGTTCACATCCCACACTAACATGAGATTTCTGTCAAGTAGCCAGCCTCTGGCCAATTTAGCCATCCACCCATTTTGGGTCTGCAGATGAGTACCTGACCTTAGCTGGGGAAGACAACAGCAAGCTATCTCACTAGTATTCTGCCAAGAAACCATCATGCACATAGCTGTCCCCATAAGTTGTTTGTGACTTGGTAATTGCATACAGGGGATAACCTTTACCCTTTACATAATACTAACTACTGGGCTGTTGGGTTGGTTCACATGCAACTAGACATCTTTTTGGTGATAGGCTGATGTCAATTTTTTATTTGTCCTTTCCAGATGGCAATAATAACTTACGTTTTATAAATGAAATGTGACAGATGCTACTAACGTTTACATACCTTGTGTTCATCTGTGCTGCTGCTGATATATACAAATTCTGTTTCTTTTGCAGGTTCGAATGCAAGCACTAAAATGCTTCTCAGTGCTAGCTTTTGAGAATCCCCAGGTATCAATGACCCTTGTGAATGGTAAGTTCAGCCTGCCCTTTTTCTTTTCATTCTTGTCTTATTAAAGTTTAATTATTTATAGCTTCTTGAATGCTGTTCTTTTTTGTTTCTAGTGTTGGTTGATGGGGAATTGTTACCACAGATATTTGTGAAGATGTTACAAAGGGATAAGCCTATTGAAATGCAACTTACGGCTGCCAAATGGTAATTCTGCACGGTTAGCAGTCTTCAAAGGTCACTTTTGAATTCCTGCTGCTTTAGGACCCTATTCAATAATGTGTTATGCTTTCTTCATACCCCATTTTTGAAGAACTTTAACAATAGACTTGCCAAGTGCCATTCAGGATGGTTTTTGTGCATTTCAAAATAATTCTAATAACTTAGCAATTTAGTTTAATGAAGAATGTAGAAAATGTAATATATCTTGCGTACAGAATGTGTTTTGACAGTGTTACAAACATCTAATTTAAATGAATGGCACTTGGGGGTTTTCAATAGCTTGTATTGGTCCAGTTAAATATCGAATTGCACACTGATGGTGTTGCACATGAATTTTTGTCATCGTAGGCCCCTTTTTCAGATATCCATGAGGACTCAAACCCATAGGAATGTTGTCATATAAGTTTTCTTTGTTGTTGTTTTGTTGTTGATACAATATAACACAATAACTAAAAAGTTTTGTTGGAGCCAGTAGAGTAGTAATAGTTGAAAGACAGACTCCTCCTCAGTGTTACTTTGCTCTACTGAATTTTCACTGAAGATTGAATGATCTTCTATTGCTACCCTCAAGTCTTCATAGTTACAACTTTCAAATGTTAGCATGTATAGTTGAACTACTATTTAACCAATGACTATTCCCTTCCAGGCTAAAATATTAATAATTTTATATCTTCATAGCCTCACCTACATGTGCAGAGCTGGTTCAATCAGAACAGATGATAACTGCATTGTTTTGAAGGTAAGTTGAAAATATTTATAATCTTTGCTCTATTTTTTCTCATTTTCTTCAGGCCATCCCCCTGTCCACCATCTTCCATTTTGGTTGTGCTGAGCAATCAGAGATGCCCAAAATGGTTAAAGAATTGCAAGAGCAGATCTCTAAAACTTGAATCCTTTAGTGCCTCTCTTTTTTTTAAACTAAATTTTTAATGAAATTTCTTAATAAAGAAAACACAAACAGAAAACTCTACAATCGGCAGATGCACCTGTACCATGGTTTGGGCCTTAGTAGAGTAAGACTGTAGACTGAGAAAAAGGAAGATCAAAAATCCATTGTGTTGAGTCTTGTTCAGCTCCTTCTCTGGCAATTCACTAGTGATATAGTGAAAGTATGAAGAATTACTCTTTGTCAAGGGCAGATTGCTTTTGTGATCCAATATGGCATCTTTCTAGTCTGGCACCAGAAGTCTTACTTGTCTATGAGCAAGTCCCTTATTCTGTAATTATGTGCTAAAATACTCTTAACTTGTAATTTCCAGGGGAGTGTTCACAGGGGAAGAGTATGGACAAGGCAAGGGTGGGTCTGACATACATGGAACATAGAGAATGTTGTAGGCTATATGCATAATTGCCAAGTTTAGGTGTGCTTATTTACACCAGCCATAGACCTGGTTTAAATTTAGTCATGTCTACGCTGACTTAAGCTAGTATGCTATAAAAACAATTATGCATGCAAGTGGTATAGAACAGGTTCATTGCCTAAAGAAATATTGTGACACCCTGTCATTGAATTGCTTCCTAAATGCTTAGATTTCTCCTGGGGAAATTCTTCATAAAATTTCTGCAAAATGTTGCATATTTGTTAAAAGAACAACCTTTTTGTTAGTCATTAGTACTTTTGTTTATATTAGAGTGCAGAAAACAGAGCCTCTTAAGTTTTTTTTACTTCATTTCCAACTTTCCCCACAGCCTCTGGTTTTTCACCCTGCTGTCCCTCGCTACACCTAGCCCTATAAATACAAGGTCAGCATGGTTGATTCATACCATCTCAGTCTCTCTTGTGCTGTGTGACTCCAGTTTTGCCATATGAACTGCTCGGGTACTTGTTGCATACCACCTGCTGTCACCGTTCATTTCATACTGTAGGACAGTCTCAGCAGTGCCATGTAGTAGCAAAGCATGGATATGAATGATTAGAGAAATAAAGATGGGATTAGAATAGAAGGAAATCAGGATGGAGTAAGGACAGATTCTGGAATATGATGATTGGAAGGGGAAAAGAATGCTGTTTAGAGGGAGAGACAGATGAGAATGCAGGGAGATCTAAGATAATAGGGATAGGGAGGAGGAGGGGAGGGCAGAAGCCTAAGATTAGTGAAGGTAGGGTAGGAGAGGGCAAAAACTATGAGAGGGGAGAGGCTCAGGATTGGGGAGGGTTAAGATGAGGAGCAGGAAGAAGACACTAGATTGGTAGGTAGAGAAAGGGAAGAATCTGGGTATGCATGGTGCCTAAAAAAAACCTTAGTTTTCTGTAACAGATCCGGATCAAAACCAAGCCTGATTCTCCAAGTCCAAGATGCCAGCAGAGATAGGAGACAGGTGACACCAAGCTGGTTTTAGAGTATGTTGTACAAGGAAGGTAATTGCATGATGAGGACTCTAAAAAGTGACAGCTTAGTCTCTTGGCTTGTGCTGTTTGATTCCTTTACTGGCTCCTAATCTAGCTGTCTCTGTTCGTGCACTTCTGGCTCTGGTAGCCAGCTCTTCTGTAGATAGTTGCATCAGATCCTCCTCTTTGTCCTCCTATTTGCTCTTAAAGCCTGACTGTTCTGAAAAGCTGCGGCAGACATGGCTGGCATTATAATGGGGTCAGTCCTTGTTACATCTTATAGTGAAACATGACTCATGTTGGATGAGAGTCCCCATGCCAACTTGAAATAAAAAGATGAGTATTAACATAAAAATATTTATATAAAGTGAGAAGTTTAGATCTCTCTCTCTCTCTCTCTCTCTCTATATATATATCTATATATCTATATATATATCTATATCTATATCTATATATATATATATATCTTGAAAAATAGTTTATTAGACTAATGACAATTATGGTATATTAATCTCTGAGTAAATATTATAGCACCTGAGTGTCGCTGTTGATGTTCTGATATACCTTTTTGAAAAGAATATATCTCTGGAGAGGTATTTACTTGGATTAATTTTATTATCACCACTTAGATAAAAGATAGTGCCTTATTTTATATGCTTTTGGAAGTTGACATAAGAGATGTAAAAGATTGCTTCAGGCGGTATGGAAGATTTCCTTGTTTGTGATATGGTGCAGACTGATGCTAAGGAGTTCTTGGAGGAGTTCTTTTGGTGAATGTCTAATCCATGATGAACAAATTTGCAGTACTTTCAGACTTTAGTGTTGGACTTAGTCCTCAACTTTTTGTTGATTACTGAGGCCTGGCTGCCTCCATGGGGGGGGGGGGGGGGGGGGGGGGGGGGAGAGAAGAATATAGTGATTTCTGCATTTTGTCAGGTGGGATACCACTTGTTGTTTGGGTGTCTGTGGGTGGGATGGCAGAGTGGAGAGAAAGCAGCCATTGTAAATCTTTTCTGGGTCTGGTGAGAATTACCATTTGAAGTCCCAGCATATATTGAGGGGATGCTACTGTGTTTGTGGTGTGGGCACTGAGTGGGAATATTTTTATCACTGTGGTCATTTTAGAAGTTCTGTTTGCATCTTGGATCTGCAAAAACCAGCATTTCCTTAGTGTCCTTACCAGACCAGTCCAGAACTTGTGGGTTGTGCCCATAAACCAACAGATGTGTGGAGACAGAGATTCTAGAATTCTGGGCTTTACAATATTAGGGCACTGTGCAGCTTGTGGTCTTCAGCATTTTGGTTAACAAAGCAGTGGTGAAAAGGATACTTCCCCTTTGAGCAAATATTGAAAAAAGTTGACTAGCTAAACTTTGAAAGCAAAAGAAGGAACTTCAATTCATAATAACAATAATTTGAGAATAACTAGAAAAATCAATAGCTGATTATGTACATAAACACTGGGAGGGCTTCAGGACTGGTCTAGTAGGATTAAAGAAAAGAAAATTAACAAGTAAGCATTATTTCTCCTTCATTAGTGTCCTTACCAGACCAGTCCAGAACTTGTGGGATGTAGCAAAGCAATCCTTAAGTAAGGTGGGACTGAGAGATCCTTGATTTGAGAAACTGCATCCCAAAAGCTGCATCTGACCTAGCAGCTACATCAAGCTTGTAATTCCTTGAAAAAGTATGGAGAGTAGACCAGGTTGTTGCTCTACAAACAACAAGAGCAGAAACTACTAAGGAATCTGAACATGAAGCTAAAATACCTCTTGTGGATTGTGCTTTCTAAGTAATTGGAGGTTACTTTCCTTTTATAATATAGACTGAAGGAATCATCTCTCTAAGCCAGCATGTAATAGTAGCTTCCCCTTCCTTGGCTATTCAAAGAGAACTAACAATCTGTCTGTCCTTCTAAATTCATTAGTGACTTTGAGGTATCTGAAGAAAACCCTCCTGACATTTAACAAATGTATCTTAAAATTCATAATTTGTATGGAAGGAAGGCAGGCAGGAGAAGCACTCAATTCACATGAAAAGAAAAGACTACTTTAGGAATAGAGAAAGGAATCCACAAGTTTTGGACTGGTTTGGTAGGACAAAAGGAAAGAAAATTTAACAGGTAAACATAATTTCTCCAAAGACATGTATATTGCATACATGTCTTAAATGTTGATTTTTAGGAAGCCAGGATGTTCACATTCAAAATGCAAAAGTTAAAAGAGCGACCAGAATGATAGAGGGGATGGAACTGCTCCCATATGAGGAAAGGCTAAAGTGGTTAGGGCTGTTTAGCTTGGAAAAGAGATGGATGAAGGGGGATGTGATTGAGGTCTACAAAATCCTGAGTGGTATGGAACGGTTGGAGATGAATCAATTTTTCACTCATTCAAAAAGTACAAAGACCAGGGGACACTCAATGGAATTGCATGGAAATACTTTTAAAACAAATAGGATGAACTATTTTTTCACTCAACGAATAGTTAAGCTCTGGAACTCGTTGCTTGAGGATGTGGTAACAGCAGTTAGCATATATCTGGGTTTAAAAAAGGTTTGGACAAGTTCCTGGAGGAAACGTTCATAGTCTGTTATTGAGATGGACATGGGGGAAGCCGCTGTTTGCCCCGGGATTGGTAGCATGGAATGGTGCTACTAATTAGGTTTCTGCCAGGTGCTTGTGACCTAGATTGGCCATTTCTGGAAGCAGGATACTAGGCTAGATAGACCATTGGTCTGATCAAGTATGGCTATTCTTATGTTCTTGTGTAAATACATGCATATGGCAAGGGGGTGTGATCTTGGTGTATTTTGGGTGGGGTGAAAAGATACATATGTACTTTTCATTTCAGAAGGGGAATGTAAGTTTATGTCCCCTGACATGAATATTGGGATTGACACCTAACCCAAGGGACACTTAGGTTTGAGAAAGTTGGCTATTTTGTGCACTGCTCCACTGGAGAGTTTAGGGGTGGTTATCCCCTTAATTGTCCAGTGTTTGTGCTCCTCCCACCTAAAAGCTATAATGGCAAAGAATATGAAATGCATCAACATCTTCAGAAAACACAATGTGTATTTTTCTGAAATAGCTGATATACATGTGTATGCTCTGAAATACCACATACTGACACATACACATTTGTTGCCTCATTGATAATTTAGATATGGATGCTCCTGCCATAAATAACCATATGCTTTTCTAAAATATTATCAGAACTTGGCAGTCCCAACCTGGGCGTCTCATTTCTGATTTGGATGTTCTGTCTAAAACTGTGCCTTTATTATGTAATCCCAGGGGTTTTGCAGGAGGTTTTGGAGTGGGTCTGGGAATTGATAGTGACTGTTACAATTATTTGATTGTAGCAGGCAACTTCAGTTTATGTGTAGATGACATGGGTTGTGGTAAGGCATTGTATTTTTGAGGGATTTTGAATTAATACAGATGAGTGTAATGCTCAAAAGGTCGCCTAAAGTTAGGTGCCAAAAGCCTGTGTGCTAAGCAGGAATATAATATCAATTACCCCCACAGAATATATGGCTCAGTACTCCCAAAAAGCTTTCACTTCAACCTATATTTCCACCATGGTTCTATATACTACCACAGACTTAGGAAACAGTCTCATAATCTCACCTGGCTTCTGTCCTCAAATTGTATCGCGACCTTTAAGCTTCTGTGACTACTTGTAATCATTTACTAGAACCCCCACCACCACTGTATCTCAGCATGGTGGTATGATGGTATATCTATTTTTATCTATTTTTCTTTTATGTATTTTATTTATAGCTTTTAACTTTTTATTTTCACTGTGTGCTGAAAGAACACCGAACACACTATGTGCTGAAAGATCACTGAACACTTATCTGCACTTTTCATTTATCCACCGGACCCCGACAGGTCCCTGTTTCGCCTCGGCTTCATCGAGGGGTCTGGATTTGTCTGCAGGTCTAAATCATAAAAAGAAATAGATTAGTTCTGTCAGCCTCTCAACCCAGTGGTATACATAACTGGTCAATTCTGCTCTAGCGCTTACTCGCATCTTTCTCTCCTTGAACATCAGCCGTGACTTTGCAACATGGCATCAAGCCCTTTTAATAGTTCCGTTCCCGGATGTCTACCATTTACGTAAGATCTTTCAATGTTCTGCAGTAAGATGTTCCATTTCACAGAAGTATTGTAGGAGAAGAGGATTCAGATTTCAATGGGGATGTCCTGAAAACTCTGGCTGGGTGTGCCCCGAGGACTGGGTTGAAAACCTCCGGCTTAGATGCTATAGGAGTGATGCAGGAGAGCTGGAAATCTGATTCCGTACATATCCTATCCAAGTGGACAAGAGGACGGTGAATGTAAGGTCAAAGATGCTAAGGAAGGGTACGGACACAATCGAGTGGAACCTATTTATTCTTGCTCAAGATTCACCTACAGTTTGTGAGGATAATGCTGGAACCACTCAACTGCAAACTTACCTGTGTTACCTTGTAATAATAATACAAGCCCCCATTTTTCTGTTTTTTTTTTTCCCCAATAACTTTTATTGGTAGTACAACTCAGTACTGTACAATAACATGAGTAATGCAATAATGGAATAAAACTCCAAATGGGGCACATTCACTACAAATCCACAGATTCCCACCCTCCCCCAAGACCGAAGCACTAATCCAGGAGGTATAAAATAAAAATAAATAAATATTTAAAAAGTTATACTGTCTATAGTAAGGGCAACTGGTACCTTGCTGTACCCTTAATAAAGGCCAGACAACCAAATAAGGCCTAAATGTGCAAATAAAAAGTAAAAGAAATATGTATAAAACAAAGACTTTCCCCCATACAAATTCAAAAATGCTTATGCCTTCTGAGTCCATTGCCAATATTTAGACCAATGACGTTCCATCTCGTTCACCCTCCCTTGATACACTTCTGACCAGTGGCGTAGCTAGGGTAGTTGACACCCGGGGCCGGTCATTTTTTAACACCCCCCCCCCCCCCCCTGAAATCCAGTACTAGGCTTACCGAGAATACAAAACACTCAGGACCTATAGAGCAATTCTACCATACCATATGCAGTAATTTGTACGAGTCACACAAGGAAAAGGAAAGCATCTTAAACACTACAGTGAGCACTAGAACATCAATTCACCTATTGTAAAACGAAAACAGACAGATTAGTACAGATCGTCGATCCTGCACAGTCAATGCCAACCGAAAGCCATGTCTTTTTCACAAATAGATACACCCTAATCCACTATAGAATAATCATAAACTTTCTATTTAGACAAAAATTAAACTGAACCCCCGATGCCAGACTCTGCATACAATGCAACACCACAGAAACAGAAAATGTCCTCTAGTACTGTGCAAAATATAAAGACAGCAGATGTAAATTTGAAAAAACTAACAAATACCAATCACCACGTTACAAATTAACAAATAGAAATAAAACAAATAATATTTTATTGGACTAATACATTTAGCTTTCAGAGGCCAAAACCTCCCTCCTCAGGTCAATTCAGTATAGTACTGTTACAGTGTCCTATCCTGACCTGAGGAAGGCGGTTTTGTTCTCCGAAAGTAAAATGTATTAAAATTAGTCCAATAAAAAGATTACCTTATTTACATGTTCTATTATAAACATTTATTAACACAGCTACAATACTACTTTATCCTAAAGCAAAAAAAATAAAAATATATATTTACAGTTCGTTGTCTCTGGTTTCTGCTTTCCTCATCTTTTCACTGTCTTCCTTCTATCCAGCATCTGTCTTCGCTCTCTCTCTGCCATCCAGTGTCTGCCCTCACTGTCTGCCCTCTCTCCCTTCCATCCACTTCTGCCCCTTCCATGCACCATCTGCCCGAGTCTGCCATCTCTCTCTCCCCCTTCCATCAACATCTGCCCTCTATCTCTGCTCCTTCCATCCACCATTTGCCCCAGTCTGCCCTCTTTCTCTCTCTCCTTCCACCCACATTCTGCCCTTTCTCTCTGCCCCTTCAATCCTTCTGCCCTCCCTCTCCCATCTATCCAGGGTCTGCCCTCCCTCACGTGCCCCCCTTCCATCCAGGATCTGTCCCCTCTCTCTCTGCCCCCTCTTTTCTGCCCCCAGTTCCAGTCCCCTTCATCCACCACTTGCCTTGCATCCCCCCCCCCCCCCCGTTTCAGCCCCAGACCCATTCTCCCACCTGCCCCAGGCATGGACCCATTTTCCCTCCTGCCCCCTTGTCAGACCCCAATTCCAGCTTCAGACCCCTTCTCCCAAATGAGCACTCCCCTCCCCCCTCTGAGCACCCCCACCCTCCCTAATCCCCTTTAAGCACCCCTCTGAGCTCCCCCACCCCTCCCCAATCCCCTTCTCCCCTCCTTGATGCTCTCCCACCCTCCCTAATCCCCTTCTCCCCTCTCTGAGCTCCCCACCCTCCCTAATCCCCTTTAAGCACCCCTCTGAGCTCCCCCACCCCCCACCCTTTCCCAATCCCCTTCTTCCCTCTCTGAGCTCCCCCACCCTTCCCCAATCCCCTTCTCCCCTCTCTGAGCTCCCCACCCTCCCTAATCCCCTTTAAGCACCCCTCTGAGCTCCCCCACCCCTCCCCAATCCCCTTCTCCCCTCCTTGATGCTCTCCCACCCTCCCTAATCCCCTTCTCCCCTCTCTGAGCTCCCCACCCTCCCTAATCCCCTTTAAGCACCCCTCTGAGCTCCCCCACCCCCCACCCTTTCCCAATCCCCTTCTTCCCTCTCTGAGCTCCCCCACCCTTCCCTAATCCCCTTCTCCCCTCTCTGCGCTCCCCACCCTTCCCTAATCCCCTTTAAGCACCCCTCTGAGCTCCCCCACCCCTCCCCAATCCCCTTCTCCCCTCCTTGATGCTCTCCCACCCTCCCTAATCCCCTTCTCCCCTCTGTCCCCCCCCCCGACCCCGACAGCTGAGATCGTTCTCCTGCTGCTCCTACCCTGTCCTGCCTTAAAAAAAATTTTTTCGAAGCGCCGGAGACTGGCAGGCAGCGCGCCTCGCGTCTGCCCTGCTAGTAAAGAAGATCTCGCTGACGTCGTCGTCCTTCCCACATTGAGTCCCACCCCCTCTGAGGCAACTTCTTATTACTGCGAGGGCGGGCGGGACTCAGTGTGGGAAGGACGACGACGTCAGCGAGATCTTCTTTACTAGTAGGGCAGACGCGAGGCGCGCTGCCTGCCAGTCTCCGGCGCTTCGAAAAATTTTTTTAAAGGCGGAGCAGCGGGAGCGGAGCACCCCCGCACCCGATGACACCCGGGGTGGACCGCCCCCACCGCCCCGCCCTTGCTACGCCACTGCTTCTGACAATCGACTTAATGAAAATGACTCATTCTTGTACAAAAATTCTGAAACTTAGGTTGCAAATTCCCTTTCCAGCACCACAGAATTTCCCCCTTTCAGCTACTAGAAGATATTTTAAAAGTTTCCAGTCATTATGCCCAGAATCTACTCCATTGCCAATATACATTAATTCCAGTATTCCCCTAATTTCTCACACCCCCACCACATGTGTAAATATGGACCCTACTCGCACACTGTCTCCAACACTCCACTGAGTTAGTCTTATAAATTGTATGAAGCCTTGAGGGGGTCAGATACCAGCTATACAACAATTTATACCCATTCTCTACCAAATTAGCAGCTATAGAGATAGTAGCAGTATCTTGGAAGATATCTTCCCACCCAGACTTTTTTAAAGATCCACCCAGATCGTCTTCCCAAGCCCTAATAACTGAAGGCTTACATGGCAAAGGTGGAATGGTACAGCTTGGATATTATATCCTCCCCCCCACCCCCCCCCAAGTGACCCAGTCATCTAGCGTCAAAGAGCATATGCTTCTCCATTAGCTCTGGGGTAAAATGAGTAATGTGCAAGTAACTGAAATAATCTCTCGAATCCATCTTAAAGATATCCCTCAATGCATCAAAGCCCCAACAGTTGCCTTAAATAGTCCTAAGCTTTGTCCAGGTGGAGATCTCACACACCGTCTAATGGGTATTAAAGGAGAGCTGTGCTTTCCCCTCTGAAAGTGAGCCTTATACTTTCGCCATAGCACTAAAGTGTGGCATGCGAAAGGATTAGCAATCCCACGTTCTGCTCTTCTGTGTCCCAAACCCCAACAGGACCACAGAGAGCTAGGTTGCCACCCTTCCCCTACTCTGTCTGAATCCAAGCCTTATCTGGATGAGTATGCCAATCATAGATTGCACACAACTGAGCTGCAGCATAATATTTTTAAAATCAGGGACTGCTAGGCCACCCTCAACCTTTGGGAGCTGAAGGACCAATTTAGTGACCCAAGGTGGCTGGCCTGTCCAAATGTGACATTGAATTTTTTCCTCTTAATAAGCCTGAAAGTTTTTTCTGGGACTGAAATTGGTAGGACTTGAAAAAAGTACAGAAAGCATGTTAATGTAACATCTGTACACGCAAGGGACATAAGATTTCTTGATGAAATCAAGGACAGCTTCATGGAACCAGCTAGTTCAGGAGCCGACAAGAGAAGGAAAAATACTAGACTTAGTCCTTAGTGGTGCTCATGATCTAGTGCAGGGGGTAACGATACGAGGGCCGCTTGATAACAGTGATCATAATATGATCGGTTTTGATATTGGCATTGAAGGAAGTGAAACTAGGAAATCAAGTACGCTAGCGTTTAACTATAGAAAAGGTGATTACGACAAAATGAGAAAAATGGTGAAAAAAAGACTGAAAGGAGCAGCTCGCAGAGTAAAAAACTTGCATCAGGCGTGGATGCTGTTTAAAAACACCATCCTGGAGGTTCAGGACAAATATATTCCACGTATTAGAAAAAAGGGAAAAAAGACTAAACGTCAGCCGGCGTGGCTAAACAGTAAGATAAAGGAAATCATTAGAGCCAAAAAACAATCCTTCAGAAAGTGGAGAAGAGAACCAACTGAAAGTAACAGGATAGATCATAAGGAATGCCAAGCCAAATGCAAAGCGGAGATAAGGAGGGCAAAAAAGGACTTTGAGAAGAAATTAGCGTTGGAAGCAAAAATACATAGTAAAAATTTTTTTAGATACATTAAAAGCAGGAAACCGGCCAAAGAGTCGGTTGGGCCGCTGGACGAAAATGGTGTTAAAGGGGCGATCGAGGAGGACAAAGCCGTAGCGGAGAAATTAAATGAATTCTTTGCTTCGGTCTTCACCGAGGAGGATTTGGGGGGGACACCGGTGCCGGAAAGAATATTTGAAGCGGGGGAGTCGGAGAAACTAAACAAATTCTCTGTAACCTTGGAGGATGTAATGGGTCAGTTCAGCAAGCTGAAGAGTAGTAAATCACCGGGACCTGATGGTATTCATCCCAGAGTATTAATAGAACTAAAAAATGAACTTGCGGAGCTACTGTTAGAAATATGCAATCTGTCCCTAAAATCGAGTGTAATACCGGAAGACTGGAGGGTAGCCAATGTTACTCCGATTTTTAAGAAGGGTTCCAGAGGAGATCCGGGAAATTATAGACCGGTGAGTCTGACGTCGGTGCCGGGCAAGATGGTGGAGGCTATTATTAAGAATAAAATTGCAGAGCATATACAAAAACATGGACTGATGAGACAAAGTCAGCACGGATTTAGTGAAGGGAAGTCTTGCCTCACCAATCTAATGCATTTTTTTGAGGGGGTAAGCAAACATGTGGACAATGGGGAGCCGGTTGATATTGTATATCTGGATTTTCAGAAGGCGTTTGACAAAGTGCCGCACGAAAGACTCCTGAAGAAATTGCAGAGTCATGGAATCGGAGGTAGGGTACTATTATGGATTAAGAACTGGTTGAAAGATAGGAAGCAGAGAGTAGGATTGCGTGGCCAGTATTCTCAGTGGAGGAGGGTAGTTAGTGGGGTCCCGCAGGGGTCTGTGCTGGGTCCGTTGCTTTTAATGTATTTATAAATGACCTAGAGATGGGAATAACTAGTGAGGTAATTAAATTCGCCGATGACACAAAATTATTCAGGGTCGTCAAGTCGCAGGAGGAATGTGAACGATTACAGGAGGACCTTGCGAGACTGGGAGAATGGGCGTGCAAGTGGCAGATGAAGTTCAGTGTTGACAAGTGCAAAGTGATGCATGTGGGTAAGAGGAACCCGAATTATAGCTACGTCTTGCAAGGTTCCACGTTAGGAGTTACGGATCAAGAAAGGGATCTGGGTGTCGTCGTCGATGATATGCTGAAACCTTCTGCTCAGTGTGCTGCTGCGGCTAGGAAAGCGAATGGAATGTTGGGTGTTATTAGGAAGGGTATGGAGTCCAGGTGTGCGGATGTTATAATGCCGTTGTATCGCTCCATGGTGCGACCGCACCTGGAGTATTGTGTTCAGTACTGGTCTCCGTATCTCAAAAAAGATATAGTAGAATTGGAAAAGGTACAGCGAAGGGCGACGAAAATGATAGTGGGGATGGGACGACTTTCCTATGAAGAGAGGCTGAGAAGGCTAGGGCTTTTCAGCTTGGAGAAGAGACGGCTGAGGGGAGATATGATAGAAGTGTATAAATAATGAGTGGAATGGATCGGGTGGATGTGAAGCGACTGTTCACGCTATCCAAAAATACTAGGACTAGAGGGCATGAGTTGAAGCTACAGTGTGGTAAATTTAAAACGAATCGGAGAAAATTTTTCTTCACCCAACGTGTAATTAGACTCTGGAATTCGTTGCCGGATAACGTGGTACGGGCGGTTAGCTTGACGGAGTTTAAAAAGGGGTTAGATAGATTCCTAAAGGACAAGTCCATAGACCGCTATTAAATGGACTTGGAAAAATTCCGCATTTTTAGGTATAACTTGTCTGGAATGTTTTTACGTTTAGGGAGCGTGCCAGGTGCCCTTGACCTGGATTGGCCACTGTCGGTGACAGGATGCTGGGCTAGATGGACCTTTGGTCTTTCCCAGTATGGCACTACTTATGTACTTATGTACATGGAAGGATTACCATTTTTATACTGACAATCTTCCCCTGCCAAGATAACTGTTTGGTACACCAATTCTTCAAATTCAGCCCTAGCTTAGTAACCATAAGATCGTAATTTATGGAACATAGCAAAGAGTGACACATATGACATGCCATTTAAATGGGAAACTGCCTGCTCATATGCCACCTCTTTCCATAATAACTGCTGCTTCATAGGGGTGTTAAGCCCCTTTACATTCAGCAGTATTAGCCCCCTTTTTTCTGATTCCGGTAAAGCAAATTCCTGGGGAACTGAGGCTTCCTATTACGCCATACAAATTTGAGCAGCTTATCTGAATTTTAGTGAGACATGTTCAAGGCATCAACATGGGTAGCACTTGAACTAACTACATAAGACACTATATTCACCTTTAAAACAGCAATTCTTCCAATCCAGGATAGGTCTAGTAGATCCCATCTAGCCAAGTCTTCTGTAATGATATAAATTAAGGGGAGGATAGATGGTCTGGAAGAGGTCTGGAAAGGGGAAGTTCACGCTCATGTACTGAAGGTGCCTTTTAACCCATTACAGGGGAAGGACTTTACCAAACAGCCCTGTAAATCCCCATGAAGATTAAGAGACAACACCTCTCTCTTAGAAACATTACTCTTAATACCTGACACACTAGAGTATCTCTAAATCTCTTGCATTAAGGTAGGGAGGGTCACCAAGGGAGGGGTGAGAGAGAGAAGATTGTCATCAGCAAAGAAACTTTGAATTTCATATCTTCCACTTGAATTCCTTAGATGACAACAACAGCACAAATAATCGATTCAAAGGGCTTCATGACAAATGCAAATAGCAAGGGTGAAAGAGGGCACCCTTGCCTCATGCCCCTCCCTAAATTAAACTTTGACGAATGATACCTATTAACACTGACACAACCCTGGAGGAATGATAGAGAACTTTCTAAATCGTAGAACTTTACCACTCTACAATAATCGACGAAAAAACTATCTTCCGCAAATCTCTGAAGACGTATCTCTTCAACAAGGCATACAATGAGAACCGATAGCCACACTAATCCACCTTACAACCCACTCAGTTAAGAAAGCCCACCTACTATAATTACCCTAATCATTCCCTTCCTTTCTCTTTCTTCCCTTACTTAATCTCTGCACAATACTAAATGTATCTGTTATCCTGTAATGACAATGTTAACAAAACAATGTAAGCCACATTGAGCCTGCAAATAGGTGGGAAAATGTGGGATACAAATGCAATAAAATAAATAAATAATATATATCCAAAACTAAGGTGGTAATACTGCAAGTACTGTGCAACTTCTCCATCGCTTGCAAATTTGCACTTTATACATACATCTTCTAGGAGAGAGAGAGATTTCGAAGAGAGGAAATCTCTTAGCGCGAGAAAATGCCTCTGTACCTCAGCGGTCTGAATATTTTGCACTTCACAGACTCACTGAACTGAGACTTCATAGGCAAAAAACCTCACATTTTGCTGATATCTCTATTTTCTTTATAATTTCTCGTCTCTATTTTACTTTACTTTTTAGTTTGTACTTTTTAATTATTGTTTATGATTTTCAGTGCTGCTGGAAGTAATGATTGAAGGCGAATTTTGCCATTCAAGCAAATTGGAAGCAACGTGGTTAAGAGCAAGAAGACCTGAGCCTACACATATCTTATGGTTTTTGCCAGGTCTTCTCCACACTTATCTTCTGTTTTTTTTCAGGTCTTCTCCTACGGCCCCGTTTTGCCTTTGTCTACTCAGGCTTCATCAGGGAAAATTTAATAATTCAGATGTTCTTTGCAAGCGCTGCTTGTTCTGCTTGCGAGCGCTGTTCATTCTGTCCGCTGTTACTTCTATCAGCTGACTGGTTATCTAACATCACCTGCAAAGAGCAGCCCTCAGGGTCTCTCTTCACTCGCTGAACCTGTAACAATTAATGTATTATGGAAAAGTAAACCACCCCACGTTTTTTAGCCCCAGAGCAATCTGAAACAAAAAGCCTCTTGGGAAACTGAGAGTAAAATAAATGCTCATGCTTCCGCTTAAATGTGTCTCTTGTAACATTTTAGGTGGAGTAATTCCTTAAGAACTGTCTTTTACTAGGAGAATTAAGATCTTTGACACTGCCAGTAACTACAGTGAGATTAGCACACATCATCTAAAATTATTAGTTCAATTATAAAACAGACAGGTGTGCCCAAAGCCCTGTCTCTAATCCAAACAACTGGTAACTAAGTCAAGAATGGCAAGCCCTCACAGCCATACAGAATCTGTACCCCTATTTTCTTCCCATCCCCTCTCCCTCTGCCCTCACCCCTGCAACTACTAAAAACTAAAAGTCCTCCCTCCTCACCAAGAACCACAATATCATTTTGAGGCATTCCGCATGCCTACAGTCAGAGGTCCCGACCCCCAATTTCCCCATAAAGCCCAGGATGCTTCAAACAAACATAACAAATATCCCCCAATATTAGCATGTGAAGTACCTACTAAACATTTGCACAGAAAAACAATACTAGAAGAAAGAAAAGAGAAAAAAACAGGAGAGAGGTTCAGAGGACAAGCAGGACAACTGCATTACCACATATAGGTGATGTCATCTGACGGAGCCCGGCACAGACACTATCCAGTGTTGTTTTTCCAGAATCTTATAGTAAGCCTGACCATGTATGTGTGAGTGCCTTCCCATCAGCCTCGCTCGCTCGCTCAGGGTCCAGCTGAGAGGATGTGTTCTACTGTTTCTCTCTTCATCATGGTTTTTTGAGTGCAACTTTCTCTGCATTGCCAGAGTTTTCCTGTGAGTAGCGTGGGACCATTCATGGTGCCACCCTAGCTGATCCTGGAGGCCCGTACCCTGCCCATCGGCTGTTCATTGACCCAGGTGCTCCAAGCTGGCAGCCCTTTTCCAGCCCTTCAGAAAGAAGGCTCACCCAGTGTTCATGTAGATGGGCTTCACACTAAAGGTCATTGGTCTGCTCAGGAGGTTTAATTTTCTGGAGTTGAGCCATTTGGAGTGCTCTAAAGGCTTTCAGAGATCGGCTGATGAATAAAATTGTTCTTATTCAAACAGATGACCAGGTTGCAATGTATTACTTGACCAAGCAGGAAAGCACGGGCTCGTACCTCTTGTGTCAGGAAACAGTCAGCTATGGCACGGGGTCCAACCATGCCATGGTGCTCAGGGCCACATACCTGGCGGGAAAGAACAACAGCCTAGTAGACAGACTGAGCAGAGTAATTCAACTGCAAGAGCAGTCTCTGCTGTACTTTCTCTCCATGCATGCACTGACCATGAATATTATGGAACGGGTGAAATGTATATGCTAGAAAAAGTCAGGCCTTTGTGGATATGTAAATTGATTTCTGTTTGGGAGATATTTCCCTGCCTAGGAAGACTGAAACAGAACTGTAAAGGGCTATCAGAAGGTTAACCAAATAAAAGCACATTTTTCTGTAACTTTCAGACCCTGCCATGCTTGGTTCGGATGTGTAGCAAAGAGAGGTTGCTGGAGGAGAGAGTAGAAGGAGCTGAAACACTTGCATATCTGATAGAGCCTGATGTTGAGCTGCAGCGAATTGCCAGCATTACGGACCATCTTATTGCAATGCTTGCAGATTACTTCAAGTACCCCAGCTCAGTTAGTGCTATCACTGACATCAAAAGGGTAGGTTTGCCTATTGAATTTTACATGATGAGTATTACTTTAATCAGTTCTTTTACATCATGTTTGTTTTATAATTTTGATTTTGTAGTTGTTCCAGGTGTTTTCTGAAGCACTATATATATTTTTTTTAATGTATGGGGAAACTGAGACCTGATTCAGATAACAGGGGTCATGTACAGAAACGTAAGGTTCTGTCTAGATTGGGGCATTGGTGGATCAGATCCATCTTTGTTTACAGAAGTGACCTAACAATGACAGCGAGATGGACTAACTGTGGAATTAGCTGAACCCTCATTGTTCTACTAGTTAGAAATACCATTGGGGTATTCGAGTGTCAGTAAGTTAAGATTAAAGCCAGAAAGACCCAAGTGAGTATGTGAAAACAGTTGAGCTCTGCTGCCTGTAATTTTGTGGTTGGGACTTTTTGGAGGAAGGGGTAAATTCATATAAAGGTACTTATATCAACGTTCCAAAAGGTGCAACAGGTACAGCTTCACATATTATTTATTTGGATTTTGCTTACACCTTTAAAACTTAAAAATTTGTTGACATCGTAATGGTACTAAAATGACCAAATACAAGCATAAATACAATTGATGAGGTAAATTTGGAGATAGTGGACCCATGCCCATATCCCACTCTAACTGATACACTTCTGGTGGAACGCGTGAGCCCTCTAAAATACACTAAATACATACTGTACCTACAAGTAGGTGGCACCTGCAAGCTTGAGAGCTATTGTAGTGGTATACAGTAGGTATTTTTCTGCTCCTGGAGGTCTCACCATACAATATAAGGGGGTTATGGTGAGAAGTGTACCTGGGATGTTTTTTGTGAAGTCCACTGCAGTGCCCCCTAGGCTGTCCCACTACTCTGCTGGAATGTCTTTGTGGCCAGTCTACTAAGAATGACGCCCCCCCCCCCCCCCCCAGATGTCTCAATAGCTATTTTTGGGGCATTTTTCTCTTGGACATTTTATTTTTTTAAAATGGTCCCCAAAGAAAATGCACTGAGCACAAAATGTATAGGAAAAAGGCAACTTTCAAACCAAAAAGATAAATATTTTTCAGGTTCCAAAATGGTTATGTTCTCTACTCAATTTTTGGACATTTCTAGCAAAATAGAAAATGTCCATCCACATGTTCTACTGTCCTCAAATCTGTTACAGGTAAGTAACTTTGTTTTATGTGTTTTATGGCTAACATTTAGGTGTGGGCATTTATACTGGCTGTAGGGCTGATGCAAGTGATCTCACCCTAAATGTAAGTGCATTTTCTGCCACTTGAGGTATTATTCTGCAAAGAAAAGCAGGTGCCTGCTTTTCTTTAAAGAATAGGCTTGAAATAGACACCCGCTTACCCTCTGACCTTGGAGCACTGTTATAGAATTGTCCTCCATGAGTCCCATTCTTTGGTGGCATCTTGTACTATCCTAGTTTTTCTTCCTCGTACCTTTAACAGCCAAGGAATGTTAGTGTGGGAGGATGCCCAGATTTCATTTGTGTGAATAACTATATGTTTTGTTTGTTCTGTAATAGCTTGACCATGACTTAAAACATGCTCATGAACTACGCCAGGCTGCCTTCAAGCTCTATGCATCTCTTGGAGCAAATGATGAAGACATCCGGAAGAAGGTGAGTCTGGGAGAGGGGCGTCCCCCCGTCCTGACAGCCAGCAGGCAGGGAGTGACCTCAACCTGAAAGTCGTGGTGAAGAGAAATAACAGTGACTGAATAAAAATTAAAGAGTAAAACAGAGGGACTAAAAGCATAATTGAAGAATGAATGGGACACTTATTTTATTTTATTGTTGTTAGCAATGTAGTGTGGCATGATCGTGTCAGAATGACCAATAACTGGTATGCTTTTGTGTTACACTGAGATGGACCCACATCTTGCACATTCTTTTGCATGAATTTCAAAATGAAATCTAATATATGGCACTGTGAAGTTTGGAAACCATCTTGGCACAATAATGGTAGTACTGTAAAAGTTATTTATGCAAATGCTTGTCTTCTGATACTGTTCAGAAGTACAGTCCTCCTGTTGTATATTGTTCTTCACTCTGTGGCCTGGTTATGTCTTTTTTTTTGGCTGCTATGGAAGTGTTTGTGTGAATAAAGATTTGTGCAAATGATGTTTTTATGGGTAAGTGGCTATCTGCCTTCTCAAGCTTATGAACTCTGGTTAGAGGTAATACATATTTCACTTCAGCTAACCAGAGCCTCTTATTGGAGTTTTTTAGTCAGATATGGACCCAGAATGGGCAGCTAGGTAAATTCCAAGTTTCAGTGACATGTGCAAAGCAATTAAAGTGCATATGAAAAAGTAGTAAATGTTTTTGGGTATATGCCAGCCAAATGTGGTAATGAAATGTCCATATAGTCTTCTTTTCTTGTCCTTGAAAATTCAACAATCTAGGCACTCCAATATCCTTAAAAGAAATCTTATTTTTAATAAATGAAACTATTCACCACTACCGTTTGTTTTCACAAGAACTAACTTCAACAGTTACCTGGGATTTGGTGACTGACTTTACATCTTTGGTAACCACCATAATTTTGTCTTTGGATGTGAACATTGTATTCCTATTTTTAATCTTACAATTAATCAAAAAGTTGGCTTTTGGGCTGACCATCTTATGGGGCTTTCACATTGTTTCTATACCTCACCCTTACTCCACTAGGGAGTCATGCTCCAAAATATATAAGGAAAAGTGTACCTACAAATTAATTATAGCAATGCATGCACCGTCAACCAGATTTAAAGTCAGTCATCTGATTTTATACTTTAAATTACTTTTTCCCCCTAAACCTAAGAAAAGCTTGAGTGAGTCTGCTAAATATCTGTTCAGAAGAGTTAGAGGATCAATATGAGCTTCACCCAGATATGACCATATTTGATTGGCATATTGCACAGTTGCTTTAATTGGGTGGGTGGGGGGAGATGTTAGGGGCAGAATAAATTTGGTGATTATATGTGAAAGATGTTGTGTGTGACACAGCAGTGCAAAGATTGCACAGATCATTGTAAAGTGTTCTTTAGTAAGTTTAAACGTAATTTTCTTAATATTTATGCAACAGCTATGAACAATAAATTGTGTGCAACACATACATAGTTCTGTTATTATTTTTTCATCTAATCAGAATAAAGACAAGAATTCTTGCCTTGCCTGTCTCTATAGATCCTATCCTGTTTGGCAGCACAATTTCTGAAATGACAAAAGAGTTCTCAGTGCATGAAATGTTGCTAACCTATCATCAGATTGCCATGCACTTGCCATTCTTCAGTGCAAATGAAGGAGGTGTACTGTTTGGGGAAATATGTCCTTTCTGGAAAATAGGGCAGTGAAATATGAACCTTAGTGGTACTGGGGAGGGGAATATGAATTTTTCATTTTTCAAAGAACAAGTTATGGCCGATTTGCTTCATGAATCGTCTTTGATGGCTGCCTTGTTACATTCTGAAACTCAGAGTTCTACAGAGACAAAACCCTATTCCCCTGTTTGAAAAACAGATCTAGGTAACTGCTGTTCTTACTGGGAATGGAAAGAGGGAGGAAAGCAGTGGCTTTTAAGTGAGGATAAATAGTAATAATTTACATTTTGATTGGTAACTAGTAAAATGTAATATAGTAAAATTACTTGTAAATTAGGTTTTATTAAAACTCAACCATTTTTGATCTGGCATGGAGATTTATTTTTCTCTCCCTGATGCACTATATATATATATATATATATTCACACACATATATTTTTTAAATAGTCCATATGAATTTCAACATATGTAAGAAAATATAAAAGTCACAACGGAATAAGTCCTATCCATATATAGAAGTTCGTTGCACACTATCTGTTTAGCTTCATGTTTTGATAAAAATATGCAGTGAGCATTGAGCAGAGGTCACAGAACTGCTTCCCAAATTAAGTCTCCTTTCCTTTTAAAAACAGAAGAGCATAGAAGGGGAACAGCAGTTCTTTTTATCATAGCCCATGTTCATTTTTTTGGTGAGGTTGTTTGTTTACTAGCAAACTGTGATTTAACTTACTTTATGCTGTTTAAGTATAGATTTGGGAAGAGAGTGGGTCTGTATATGAGGGTGTTTTGTACTGAACGATGTGAAAGTGAACACCTTTATAAATATGATTTAGATCTACCACAACTATACTAGCAATCTTGTAAGTCAGTGTGATGATCATTTTTGAAACAATTTACAGGCAAATTAAAGCAAAAGATATTCAGCACCTGTGAAACAGTAAATTACTTTCTTTTTGCCAAATGCAAGTAAAAGTCAAATTTAATATACTGTAATTTATGGCAAAGAAGAGTGAACAGCTAAATAAACGGCTGGTGGTTGGGAGGTGGGGATAGTTCTGGGCAGACTTATATGGTCTGTGCCCTGAAGAGCACAGGTACAAATCAAGTAGGGTATACACAAAAATTAGCACATATGAGTTATCTTGTTGGGCAGACTGGATGGACCGTGCAGGTCTTTTTCTGCCGTCATCTACTATGTTACTATATGTAAACAGAAATATTTGTCCAGTGAAAATAAATAGCTCCACAGTTGGTTCTTGAAGGTATGCTATAAATACAATTCGTATTTCTTATGCCTGTTTACTATACATGAAAAAGCGCCCATGAAGATGCTGTAGTATGGCGTAATAGGGCCCCCAAGAAACATGATAGCTACTGTCTTGTTGATGACTTGAGGTAGACCTGATTCTAACAACATTGTTAGTAGTATTCTCTTTTACATGGCTGTCATAAGAGAGCTGGATGAATAATGATGGCAATTATTTCCCCCATTTTTAAGAAATATAGCATTTATATTGCTAATTTCCTTTTGAGCTTTGATTACTCTGAATGATTAATGAGTGACATCTTCTTTCAGATCAAATTTAATAGATATCCAAAGATCTATAGAAACGTAGATCTATTTTTTAATCATTTCTCCTAACCCCAAAGCAGTTATATTCAGCAAAGAAGACAATCCATATTGTGTCCCCATTTTTCTTTTCCACATATTCCCACCATGCTGGGCAATTTGGAGACACTTGTCAGAGAGCTGACAAGCTTACTGTTTAACCAGCAGGTGGGGTCCCATTCTTTGATGTGCCAGAACCCTGCTGGTCCTGAGATGCGCTAAACATAAATTTGGGTCATTTATGCCACAGAGAGCAAGGCCCGATTCTGCCTTTAGGAGGTGCTCAGTCATTCAGTGAATTCCCAAACCAAAAGAATATTTTGGTGGAGGTGTTCTATTTCGGCAGCCTTACTTTCAGTATAGTGATTTGAACACTTTATTGGCCAGACAGCCACAGAATCTGTTTAGCACACATCTTAACTAACCAATCCATTTGTGATGTTTCGAACTACTGTGTCTGTTTCTGTTTTGGATGTATGCTACTTTTTTCTACTTTATTTTATGTTGATAAAACTGGATGACAAATTCTGGCATACCAAGAGTTGGAAAATCTAAAACTAATGGTTGAAATTAGTTGATAGATGTGCTACGTAGAATGGGAGAGGTCATGAGATGTATGAACCTATATCGATGTGTCACATATTCTGAAGGGTTCCAAAATCAAATAATAGTTTAAAAAAAATAGCCCTTACAAAAAAAAAAGAGGTTAAAATAATAAATGTTGTACGTGGAGGCTTGATTTGGATTAGTGGAATATAGTTTTTATTTATTTTTGACATTTATATCCCACATTGTTCTAAAACGTTTGAGTTCAGTGTGGCTTACAATAAACAGTATAGGATATGTAACAAAGAATAATGCATAAGAAAGTAATTTGTTGTAAGAATCCAATTTTATAATACAGTATCATAAACGTACTGGGATAGCTATGGATGTTTTGAAGCTGTATCTCCATCTTGCCACCGGGGTAGCTGATGCCTTTGTTCAAGTTACTGTAAACTGGTGATTAGGTTTATTTTTTTTATGGTGGCTTTTGTTTATCCTACTTGCAGTTTGAATGATTTCTTACCAGGTGATAGAGGATGTGAGAGCAGAAATAATACTGGAATGAGAGATCCTAGGTGACCTCTGAAGTAACACAATAAAACTTTTAGCATTGGGAAACCATTCATATTGTCATGTAATATTCTCCAAATACACTCTTACTCACTTTGGCTGGTATAATTTTGTATTCCTTTTCAAATGCTAACTTGTTTGAAAGTTTATATATTTTTATTTGAATGTGTGCCTTTTAAGAATATTTTAACCACAACTATGCCTTCTTTTTATGCTTTTGTATTAATTTAGGTGTTTGCTATAACAAAAAGAACCCCAAAAAGCAATGCACTGTCCTCCTTGCCCCCCAGTAACCCTCAGAAAGCACATTAGGTAAAACTGACTGTTTTTAAGTGTTTGAGGATCAACATGCAGCTGCAAAGTATTGTGAAGTAATTTTTCTTGATTCCGTAAATAGCAAATGATAAGGTGGTGGGAGCAAGGGGCGGTAAAGAGAGTTAAAATGTTTGGTGGTCATAATTATTGATGTAAATATACCAGCTGTATTTCAGACTCAAATTGCTTGATTGTGATATGAGAGAGAATCTATAATATGTTTAGTAAATTAGAGGTCCTTTTACAAATCTGCAGTAAAAATTGGCCTTAGCGCGCACTTCTACAGGTCTTTTCCGTAAAAAAATGGCCTTAGTGCGCCCTTACGCAGGTCTTTTCCATGCACTAAGGCCATTTACTGTGGCTGTAAAAATCCCAATTTTGTATTTCTTTCATTAATGGCCATGCGCTAATATTGCCGTCTGCGTATGGCCATTTTATAAAATTACCTTAGGAGCACTTGCTGCCACCTATTTTGAAGGCAGTGAAGCGTGTAGCATTATTTGTGCACTGACCAGTTAGCACATAGTAACATAGACACCCAGTCTCCACCCCTGACACGCACCCTTAAAAAACTCCCCCCAAAATTATTCAGTGCACATAAATGCAAAAAATAATGTGTGACGGTTTAGAGCAACCCGAGTTAGTCTATGTTTTTGCTGTATTAGGTGCACATTAGTGCCTAACGCAGGTTAGTGAAAGGAGCCTTTAAAATACGTATTATTTATGGAGGGCTGTCCTCTACAGGATAAATCACAGTATTAACAGATAGCTTCTCCAAAGAGCTCAGCCCTGAAGGAATTGTAAGGGATATACTCAGGATCCCCCCCAAAATTAATTAAGGTGAGTTTTTTTTCCCCCTGTTTTTATTTCAACCTGACCCTCTAATCACTAGGTTATACCTTCTGCTCATTACTTTTCAAATCCTTACCTTTTTCCCCCCTAATAAGCTACTTTATCTTCTGCTATATTTCACTCCATTTCCCTTCTTTTACGTTGCAGCTTAAATTTCCTTAGTTCTTTTTTGGGGAAAGCTTATATTAAAAATAATGGTCACGCATCAGTATTTATCCATGCTGTACATTAACTTGTGTCAGTGCTTTCTAAATAGGTAAGGTTCTGTTTGAAAGCTGTCTTCCTTGAAAACTCATTGAGCAATTATTTATCCACTGTGCATGGGGTATCTTACTCTATAATAATGGGCTCAGTCATTGCCTTTCTTATAGACCATTGTCAAAGATGAAACTTCACTTACTGTATAGTTTAACACAAAACCACTATGGTACCTATTATAGGTGAGTATTAGGATCTTAAGCTGGTAATATTTTTTGATGTACTGAACTGGAAGCTGCACTGAATTAAAAAGCTAACTCATGCTGTTCAATATTTTTCAGAGTATTCCAAATTAACATAGGTTCTTATGACCCTTTGGGGATAATTCTTTAAGGAGCTGCCTAGTTGTAGGTGGCAAGAAGGTCTGTAAATGGCAGTATTCTAGTCAATTATGTGCGTAAGTGGTCTCGTTATAGATTACTGAATAACAGAAGAGTATGCACTGTGATTTGATGAGCTTGTGCAGAGTTTGTGCAGAGCACACACATACCTGTATAAATTACAGAGTAATGTAATTTATGTGCATTGTAGCTTGCAGCTAGGTGCAGGCAATTTCACCAGATGAAGGGCTAGTGTAAGTAAATGCATCTTAAATGTAAGCGTGTTTTCGACCATTTCTGTTAGTAAAGGAAAGTAGGCACCTACTTATATAGTAGGTATCCAGTTACCATTCACATGTTTAAAGAGTTGGGGCCTGATATTCAAAAGCATTTATCCTTATAGTGTCAGCTACTATCCGGATAAGTGCCCTTCGCATGAATTTTCAGAGACATTATCCAGATAGAGCTGCTGAAAATTCTTACAGCCCACCTGGACACTATCTGGATAGTGTGAAGGCAGAGTGTGGGTGTTCCACCTAACTACAGATAGCACTAATATTCAACAGCAAAAAGGCTGTCCTAAATTAAATCATATTAGCCGAATATTGCTGATATCTGTAGAACCAGTGCTGGTTAGTGGTCTCTACCTATATTGAGCACCACTTGCTGTACAGTGAGTGGCGCTAAGGGGCTCATTTTCAAAGCACTTAGCCTTACAAAGTTCCATAGATTACAATGTAACTTTGTAAGTCTAAGTGCTTTGAAAATATGCCTCTTTATATACATAGTGGGACCCTTCTGCTAAACCATAGTAAAAGTTGCAGTTACAGCAACTTAACGTGGGATTTTCCTGTGTGGTAGGTCCACATTTAACATGGCACCTAATGGAGATGTTCCCATTATTTTTGATTGCAGGTTGAACATTAACATTCAGATTATCACCATGTGATACCTGCTCATGGCTAATGCGGAAGCACTTAGCTCCTCCTATTTAGGTGGTGGTAAGTGGTCCCAAGTTAACTGTGAATCAGGCAGTTAGCATGTAGTAAGTGTAGTGCGTTAACTGCCAAATGCCTTCTACACCCACTGTCTGCCCATGCCATGCCCCCGACATAAAAAAATCGGCACTGAAACAAAATATGCCTAGGTGTATGCTATAAAGTACGCCTAAATAGAATAAACCTAAATTTCCATGTGGCTTATAGAATACGCCAAGCGCCCGTCTGCATGACTAAATTCAGTTGAGGGCAATTACTCCAAGTAAAACTAGGTGACTTAGGGGCCCTTATACTAAGTCGCATAGGCGCCTACACGCACCCAGCACACGCCAGTTCGGAACTACTTCCCGGCTACCACTTGGCCCAGGAGGTAATCGGCATTGTACGCGCACTGATTACCGCCCAGTTAATGCGTGAGACCATACTGCTAAGTGAACGGGTGGCGGTAAGGTCTCAGGCCCAAAATGGACGTGCGCCAATTTTCATTTCGCCACATGTCCATTTTCGGCAAAAAAAAAAGGCCTTTTTTGCAGGTGCACTGAAAAATGAAACCTGTGCATATCTACACCAGCGCAGGCTACTTTTTGGTGCTCCTTAGTAAAAGGACCCCTTAGGATTTACACACAACACGTTATAGAATACGCTTAGTTCTGTGCATAAATTCTAATTAATTCTAATTAGTGTGAATAATTGCTTGTTAAGTGGCAATTATCCGCACTGATTGGTTTGTTAACTAATTAAGTTGTGCACACAAATCCAGAATATGACTGGATTTGCATGTGCAACCTAAGTCGCACTAGAATCCGGGGGCTAATGCTAGGTTTAACTGTGAAAATACTGCAAAGTCCCTTAATGTGGCTCTGCACTAGCAGTTAATGTGGTGTAAACCAGGAATTAATTGCTAACATACTTTAGTAAAAGGGCCCTAATATCTTTAAATGCTGTGGCCAGCATTTAAAAAAAAACACTGACCGCATCATTTGAACATTGACCTTCTTGTTTTCATCTCATTGTTCAGCATGAGGGTAATAAAACGTCAGGGGAAAGTGATGTTTTATTGGATCTGGTCTTGAGTTAAAAGACAAATTCTATATTTTTAATTTTTGCCCCATACTGATTTCTGTACTTGAAAGAGAATAGAAGGCTTATGGAAAATGTAATTTTTCTAAAGCACGTTTTACACATGGAAAAAGGGTCTTATAAAATCGTGTGGGGATATATGCCTGGCTCACTAAAAGATAATGGCTGCTTTTATGTGGCCTTCTGTTAAGCATTCCTAGGATTTTGTTTTTGTCACATCTGGCACACAGTTGCAATGTAACATTCTTTTTTTTTTTAATGTATAAATCTGGGTGAGAGCATTTTGCTCTATTGGGGTTGGTTCTGGGTGCCTGTTTTATAAAGGTACATAGGTACTAATATTGCCTTTATAAAATAAGCACCTTTTTGGAACCTCTAGGGGGAATTTTATAAATTATTTTCCACATGTAAAGCGTGTTTGCACGCATAACTGGGCTGTGTATATACAGTAATTGCTTTCAGGTACATCCATAAAGTACATGTCCTGAAAGACTGCACATAGGCATTCCTAAGGGTGCAGGTTCAGGGATGGAATTGCTTATGCAGTCATACTTTAGAAAATTACCGCCTATATGTGTTTTATAAAGTTTTATCCACATATAAATCCTGTTCTACAAGTGGAAAAGTGCTGTTTTGCAATTGCAGGGCTGCATATGTGCCTAAAAATTATGTGCACAGAAAATGTGCACCTACTCTTATACATTCTGCGTGTAAGCATTTCTGGGGTGGTTTGGGTGAAGTGGTGGCGAAATTGCAGTGTATGCACATATTTTATAGAATGTGTACATACACGTATGGTTTCGAAGCAGATGGAAATGTTGGTGTCAGCATGTGTAAGCTAAGGGGTTGGATCTGGATGCCTGTTTTATTAAAAACACATTACTATGTTTTCTTTATAAAATATGCAATACTTTAATATGAATCTTCATGAACATTATTGCATTTTTTAAACGTTTTATATTGAATGGACGGATGGTTATGCTCTGAGTGCTCTTCTTAAAGTGATTAGGGCAAGTTGGTCACTACTTGCTTCTCTTGAAGTGTTAAGGAGAAGCTTGCAGTATGATGTCTCATAATATATTATATTATATAAAAGTATGATGTCTCATAATATATTATATTATATAAAAGTATTGTATGCTTTGGCGAGGGTTTCTTTTTATTAGTTTTGATTTCACATACCTACTGTTTGACTTTTTTTATTTATGCATTTATAAAATAGGTGTGAAATGTGACTTTATGAACATTTTTTAGGTGCCCTGCTGTGAAATTACTCCCCATATTCTTCCCTCTTTAAAAATGTGCCACTTTATTTTCAATTTTAGTTGCTACAACCCCATGTAATAATTTCTAAAATAACAGCTAGGTGTTACTAACATTTGTCACTACATTAGTGTGTACTAACCCGGTGTCCCATTGCATAAAATAAGAGCTGCAGTAAAGTAGCAGGTGTTAGCATGCACTGACATGGTTATTCACATTAGTAACCCCAAATATAAATTTTGTACAGCAGTCCAAGTCTGTTAATACCAAATCCTTTTGATTCCTTTTGCTGTAAGGAGAGATGTTGCTGCTGGAAAATTGTTAAGGAAATGGTAATCTGAAAATATTCACTGACCACTTGTACAGGGTATATTTTCATTTGAAACTGTTTAACATTTGGTTATTTCTGTTCTAATTAAATTTTAACAATTTATAAACTGCCGCTCCATATCGTCCATTACAGATCAGACCAGAAATTATGTGTTGTGTGTTGCTCAGTATAAATTAGTAGTAGTTCTTGTGATCTACTTCTTAAGGGCTCCATGCAAGGAAATAGCTTCAGTATTCAGTGGAAGGATGATGGAAAAACCATGAAGTGCCTGACCTAGTGTCTAGCTAGTTTTCAGTTGAGCCAAAGCTGACCCTTAGGGGTTTATTCTCCTGAGTTAATTTTATTTTGGGCTTCAGCTGAGTTGGGGTACCTTACTGGCTTTTCTCTTGAACCAGTTTCTCAACTGTGTTTGTCTTATTCTCTTGACCAAGTGTAATATCAGATCTTCAGTTAAGTTGGGGGTACCTTGCATGGCTGGGCTCCAGTATATGCTAAAAATAAATAAATAAAAGGTGCTGAGTTATATTTCGGAGGTCTCTGAGATCCCCTATCTCCCCCTCCCCCAGTGGACAGGAGAGGACAGCGCGGAGTTGGATGAGACTGTTCTGATTTATTTATTCTAGCTCTCTTCTAGTGTTGCTATCTCAGTCCTTACTATAATGGCCTGTCATAGGTTTTGATTATCTCTTCACTACAGGGGGCGCTCCTGTCTGGCAGAAATTTGTTGCACTGATTTTATAGCCACCTTTTATCTGTGTCTGCCTCTGTGTATTCTTACAGATTGTTTGGTTTTTGAGGCAGCTTGTTTATTTTATTACTTCTTTGGCTTCACTGGCTCCCGATTCACTACCGTATACAGTTCAAGCTTCTCCTATTGACCTTCAAGTGCACTCAATCTGCAGCCCCCCATTACCTCTCTACCCTCCTCTCCCCGTATGTTCCCACCCGTAACCTCCGCTCTCAGGACAAATCACTCCTATCTGTACCCTTCTCCACCACCGCTAACTCCAGACTCCGCCCCTTCTGCCTCGCACCACCTTATGCCTGGAACAGACTTCCTGAGCCCATACGCCATGCGCCCTCCCTGCCCATTTTCAAGTCCTTACTCAAAGCCCATCTCTTCTCCCTTGCTTTTGGCGCCCAACCACCTTCCCCATTTATGATACCTACACTGACTACATAGTTTGTTACCTTTAGATTTTAAGCTCTCTTGAGCAGGGACTGTCCTTCCCCATGTTTAAACTTGTACAGCGCTGCGTAACTCTGGCAGCACTATAGAAATGCTAAGTAGTAGTAGTAGTTTGTACTGCAGTTCTGGTGGCGGCTTTCCTGCCAGAACTCTTGGTGCAGGTTCACCATTTTCATTGTCTCTAGCAGCAATCCAGTCCCTTTCCTCTTGCATTTTGCAGCGGCGGCTCATGTCTCAAGATCTTCTATACATTAAAAAAAATAAAAAGGAAGAGAAACTTTTTCCTTTTACAGTGTGCTTCCTTCTTCTCATAGCTCTATGTTTAATTCTCTCAGGTTCTTTTCATGCCTTTTTCTCAGTAGGTTTTCCTTTCGGAAATAGCCCAAGGCTGAAAGCAGTTGGCTGCAAGCACACAGTAGGTAGTAGCTAATTACATTTCTCACTTTGGTTTTCCTTCAGTTCTAGTGCCGTTCAGCTTTGAATTTTTACAAGCAGAGCTCAGCAGTGTGTGGTATTGGGTTTTTGGGTGCACTTCATCTAGCAATTAACCTGCTTATTTGTCTTGTATCTATTACTTTGTTTGAAAGTTCATGGTATTAATAGTGGTTAATTAAAAAAATTAATAAACAACTTGTCTCATCCAGCCTTATATAAACTTTTTTGGTTCCTTTTCTGTCTCTGAAGCACTCACACTATTTTCCCTCTGCAGAAGTTATTCTGCTAAATTTGACTCGGCATAGTTTCTGCTCTGTTCTTTACGTTACAGCTATTTTCTTAATCGGCTGCACTACTATTCTATCACAGATTAGCCTTTTATTCCTGGATCTACTGAGCTTCTGCTCTCAGTCATTTCCTCTGGCTGATCATGCCTATTTTGCTGATTGGATCTTTATAAATTTGGCTGGATTGCTGCTTGCAGAATCAAGAGTTGCTATACATGGATTCAGTGAGTCATGTTCTCTAAATCTGTGGGAGTCAGTGCACAACTTCTCATTTCTATAGGAGCCAACTTTTCAAAATAATCAGGGGTGTTAAAATCAATGCAAGTAACTGTTCCCTGGTCAGAGTAATTGAGTTTGCTCAATATTGGGGGTACTCAAGCACCCACAGATCTCACAGAGCTGGCTGTATTCGCCTATCCAATATCTGATGCATTTAGCAGTTCTCCTGGTTTCATACTCATCATAGCAGCTTGTCTGCTACACGCTGCATTAACTTCCTGCCCCTGTAGGCAACTCATGCATTCACGTGGGTTCTTTTTCACTTGTTCTGCTTGGATTCTTTTCTCTTAATTCCTTAACTATCATTGGCTCAATAGAGGTCTCCTTTGGTGTATCCATTAAGCATTACCTGCAACTCCAATTTAGAGACACTAATCTTGGCTTCATTCCATGGGTTCAACAGCACTTCACATCACAACTATATGGAAGAGTAGCTTTATGTTAAAACAGTCAGCAGAGAACTAGAGCAGAGCATAGGATAGTAGCATAAAATCTGTTTACTCTTAGTGATCTTGCTAGGTACTTTGATCTGGATTGGTCACTGTTTGAAACAGGATATCGGGCTTTGATGGACCTTCAGTCTGACCCAGTATAGCAATGCTTATATTCTTAAGTTAGATTGCTGCTTGAAGCCACTTCAGGGCTTCAGCATAGCTTCAAACCATGGCTTCAGTCCACCCTGACCTTGCAAGTTCACTCGTGCTTTGCCTTGTCGGGTTCAGTAGGGCTTCTTATTGCAGTCGTATGTGGTCCTGTCTTCTCTCTGAGCTCGATTTAATCTGACTGGCTCAGTTGAGCCTAGCCACTATGTTTGAGACTGGCCTTACAGAATCACTACAACATCTTCTATAGGTATTTTTAAATACTAATTTCTCAGGTTCAGGGGAGCCTAGCCTTATTGGTTCAGCTGATCCCGAGCTCTTGGACTTGTTTAAGCCCCACAGTGTCACTATATCTTTAGGGGTTCTTCTGTGCTCATTTTGACTTTATAGCCTTGACTTCTCATTTTCTGATAAACTTGGCTTCCAAATATCTACTAAATGCACTCACCAGATTTTTGGGCGCATCTGCTCAGTATCTGTTGAAATTTACCTCAGTCTCTGCTGGCCTTTCAGTCTCTTCTGACCTTGGCCCTTCTCTGCCCAAATTGGACTCTGAGCCTCTGCTCAGGTTGGACTCAGCTTTTGCTGGCCATGGCCACTTAGCCACTACTCAGTTGGCTGCTTGGACTCTCCATCTCTGCTGAGTGTGAGCTTTCAGTCACGTACTTGTCTATCGTTTCTCATTCTCTCTTGTTATTGGCCTCTAAGTGTTTCATGGCCTTACCCTAGCAGTTTCTACACACTGTGACCTTGCAGTCTATAACAATTTTATTTTCACAGTTTCTGCCATTCTGAGCCTGGTATCCCTTGCTGGGTTTTTATCTCACAGGCTCAGATGAATTTTTCTTTGAAATTGACCTCTGCTTTTCTTCAGAGTAATAGAGGAACTTGTTTTTTCTGGTAAGCCTGAGTTTGATCTCTATGGCTTGTTGTAATTTATCGTCTTTGACTTGATTGACTCTTCATTATTAATTTGCCTTGGTGTTGCCTCCTAATTTCTTTTAAGTCTTGTCCACCAGTCTTAGGTTTCATTTCTTTGCCATCAGCTACGATTAATCATGCAGTCACTGTTATTCACCTATTTTTAGTCTTCCATATTGGTCTGGGATGCTTAAAAGTTTGACAATCTTTTGTTTATGCTGAGCTGGTGCTATTTACTTACCTGAAGCAACATTTCTTCCACCTTTTTTGTAGGTCAGAGTTATCCTGACACCTCAACAGTAAAGGACCTTGGTAATTTGTATCTTCTATGAGATGTGAAGAAAGCTCTTGCTGGTACATCTCCTTCAGCTCTTTTACTTTGGCTATCCTGGGTACCTGAGCTCTTAGCATGTTGTTTACATCTCTGGACTCAGCTTTTCTTCAGTGCTCTTCCCAGCTTCCACCTTCTATGGCAGCATGGACTGATGGTCTTATGATACCCTTTTGGTGAGCTTTCTTTAGAAATATGAGCTTGGCATCTGTTTTTATCTATGCCTTGCCTTCTTTGATCTATGACTTTTTTTTTTAACCTTGCAGTTTCTTCCTTTTAGTTCGCCTTCAATCTCATTCTTACTTATATTAAGCTTCCTTGTGCCTTGAGTCAAACCTTTTAGGCTATACATATATGCACCCACTCAATTTGTGAACTGCTTTGCTATATCCCATACTTTCTAGACTAATCTGGATGATATGGAAGGAAAATTTATGTCTTTCCTGATCATTTTCTTTCCTTTAGTCCCAACAGATCAGTCCAGAATCTCGACCTTATTAAAAAAAAAAAAAAGACTTCTTTATGATTCTCTTGTAGGTTATGTTTTACTCTTATGAACTTTGTATTGTCTTCATAGCTTTGCTCCTTCATCATAGCAGAGCTATGGTTTAGCGGACCTCAATGCTTGCTGCTTTGTTTGTCCTGTTGCATATTAGTTCATTGCAGACTGATATGTATTCAACATATGTGACTTGCTCTATGATTGGTCAACTCTGTTTCTGGTATCTCGTAGCGCTTCTGCATCAGTTGACCTAAAAAGCCATTTTAGGTCTATACTGCCTTCTGACGAGTAATATATTATTTTCATAAATGCTTGATGCTCAGTATGTCACTTCCATTGCTTTGTCATTCAAAATACTGAATTGCACGGTGCCCTTAAGGTGGTGGATCACAAGAACTTCTTTCTTCTGTCTCCATCGATTGGGTGATGGACATAATCCATACTTTCTGGACTGGTCTGTTGGGACTAAAGAAAAGAAAATTATCAGGTAAAATGTAATTTTTCCTTCCAGAAATCTGCCATAGGTGATTTATAATAACAAACACCATTGCCAGCAGTCAGAGAAATAAGAAAACTGACATTGATTTATAATCCTAAAACATTAGTAAAATATAAAGCCAAATCAAGACATAGAAGACACACTACTGATCCTTAAACATAAAACAAGTAATTAAAAAATTAGTAAAACAGCAAATATCATATAATGAATAAAATAAAACAGTCCTATTTTAGACAGGTCATGAAACTAGGAAGTGCATCTCAAGTTTCACCAGCATTTTAGAACAGAATCTGCCAATGTATATACAGGAGAAATGGATGTTTTGCACTGGGGGCTTGCAGCATAAACAACTATTTTAGAAAAATAAATGTATAAAAATTTTGATGTGTTTAAACCTAGCACATAACCAGTTATGTTGTGCAATTGCAACATAACTGGTTATGTGCCAGCATAAAAACAGTTATCTTTGCAACTTTGAAAACTTAACCGGATGTTATCCTGAAGCTGTCACATTGACCAGTTTCTTATTCCATTTGGGGGAACAAACACCACTCGGGGATCAAGGGGGCAATGTTCCCTTAACCCTCCAGTGGAGTACTGCTCAATAACAGCTGTTTCCCATATCCTAATCGTTCTTATCCCATTGTTGATTGTTTAGGAAATAGACATTTAGTTCTCTTCTGAAATAGGAAATAAATGTCTATGAGCTTGCCATGCCCTTGTTCTGCCAAGTCATGCCCAGATCATGCCCCCTTTCCATTTTCACACACTTGAGCTTGATAATATGCATATCCTGGCTTTGTAAAATGGGGGCTTGGACAAGATGAATGTTTGAGTGCCAGTTTATGCATATATCAAACCTGAATAGAGCTTGTAAAATGAGGACCAAATCAATAAACAGCTGATAAACATCTAAAATTCAAACTGTCCGTGCACAATAGAGATAACAGAGTCATATGTCATTGTTCAACTTTTATCTGCATTTATGTCTCTACTTTGGTACTCTTTCCTACTTTTTTTTTCTTTTACAGTTAAACTTCTATAGGTAGTTTTGTACTCTGAGGACAAGCATGGGTGATGTAATCGATGGAGACCCGGCACTGATACTACCCAGCGTTCGGAAGATTCTTGAACCTTTTGGCAGGCCCGACTGCACATATGTGTGTGCCTTCCTGCCTGCCTCACTCGCATGGGACCCATTGTTCTCTTTCATCTATGGAGAGATGAAGACATTTCTTCTCTTCAGTTGCATGGCTCTTTTCTCCACACAGAGTTTTTCTTGGCCTTTCTGTCTCTTTTTGTCAGGGACCATGTCTTTTTAATTATTTTTCTTCTGTTCCCATTATTTCCTTAGTTCATTAAATTTTTCCGTGGCTCGCAGCCTACTTAGGCCTTAGCTCCTGGATGGTTCTTGCTTTTTTTAAAGAAATAAAAATAAAAAATTTTTTTTTTTTACAATTGAGCCATTTGATTTCACTGCAGCTATCTTCCCAGTTATGTCCCAGAAACCTTCTAGTGGGTTCAAGAGGTGCACAGGCTGTACTAAGAACATGTCTGTGACTGATCCACATGATGTATGCTTAACCTGTTTGGACTCTGACCATAAGTCCTCTCATTGTTCTCTTTGTGCTGAAATGCAGAAGAGAACACACAAAAATCGGGAGGCTCTGCGTGAGAGACTTTGGCAAGCCAAAGTCCCAGTTTATCGGGATCAAAGGCATTGATCCTATAGCTTCTAGAGCTGCACTGACATCGAAGAGGTCTTCCCCTGCCTTGACCTTAGGCATTGGTAGTGCCCGCTTGGACTGAGCATCATCAGACCCAACACCAGGGATTTGTGAGGATTCCACATTTACCTCATTGGTGTCGAGGGACCCTGATGCTGGGCATCAAGTGAAGGCAATTAAGCATCAGCATCGGTTCTCTTTGAAGCACAGTGCCAGGAGCTCTGGGATCACTGGTACCCGAGAAGTGTTGGCGCCATGATGACTGCACTCCCTCTGTGGAAGTGGTACCGATGTGTTAGCCTCCTCGAAGCCAAGATTGTGCCTTCAATTTGGCTCCAGTAAGAAAACCAGAAGGCAACTGGTCTTCTAGATCCAATCCGGAACAGAAGAACGAAGCAGATCTTACGAAGAAAAGCAGTTCTTTTATTGTTTTCAAATGGACCCAGAAACACATTTTTAATCAACATTGGTAAAGTTTTTAGTTTCATACCAGCTGGTTTTCATTGCCCTTGATGTAGCCTGTACTTCTGGCGAAACATGGTCATGTCGGGCACTGGTTTGTGAATCCGGGGAGCTTTGAACAACCAATAAAAGAACTGTTTTCTTTCACAGGGTCAGCTTCTTTCTTCTGTTCCTCTTCAGTTTGGCTCCTACATCTTTGCAAGCTGTCTCCTCATCAGTGCCGGCTCTATATGTTTGCCCTCAAGGAGCATCTCCAAGTCATGTTATAGGAGGAGCTGGGTCGCATCCTAGCTCAGCATAAAGCCGAGGCATTGAGGGTGCCGATACCAACTATGGTGCTGCTCCGGCCCTCCTGGAGACCTATACCCTTCAAAACTCAGCTCTCAGCACCAGGGGAAGAAGGGAAGGGATTCTATTCCAAGTGCTTCCTTATGACCCAAAAGGTGGGGATTTCATCCCATCCTAGACCTGAGGGCCCTGTACAAATATCTGGTCAAAGAGAAGTTCAGGATGATTTCCTTGGGCACCCTTCTTCCCATTATTCAGGAAAATAATTGGATATGCTCTCTGGATTTAAAGGACACTTACATCCACATCCAGATACATCCAAGCCACAGGAGGTATTTCAGGTAGCAAACAACTGCCAGTACCATGTTCTGCTATTAGTCTCTTGTCCACTCCGAGTGTTTACAAAGTGTCTTGCAGTAGTTGCAGCATCGCTGTTCTCACTGGTAGTGCATGTGTTTCCCTATCTGGACATTTGGCTGGTAAAGAGCACATCAAAGGAAGGTGCTCAAGAAACAATGCAGAGAACTATTTGGTTGTTGGAGCTACTAGGGTTCATAATCAACTACCCAAAGTCCTACTCACTCCCAGTTCAACAAGTACATTGGAGCCCTGATAGACACAGTTCAAGCTCGAGCCTACCTTTCTCAATTAAGGGCAGATGCACTTATTTGCGTCAATTTCACAGCAGCCATCAGGCCACAGCTCGGCAGTTGTTGAGGTTCTCATCCACATGGCCTCCACCATTTGCGAGGTGCCCAGTGGACTCTGGCTTCCCATTTGTGTCAGGTCACACAGAATCTGAAGGAAGCCATCTTGGTCTCTCCAGAGTTCCGGCAATCCCTTCTCTGGTGGACAGTTTGGACCAATTTGACTTTCATTCCAAATTCCTCTTCCTCCCCAGAAAGTTCTATCCACAGATACATCCAACGTAGAATGGGGTGCTCATGTAGATGGGCTTCACACCCAGGGCCCCACTGGTCCTCTCAGGAGACTCAGTTTCACATCAGTCTCCTGGAGCTGAGGGCAATATGGAATGCTCTAAAGGCTTTCAGAGATCGGCTGTTGAACCAAATTGAAGAGCATTTTTACAAAACTCGTTTGGTCCATTTTATTTTGGCCAGTTTTGAGTTATGTGATTATTTTCATTCATCAAGGCCAGATTTATTTACTATAGCTTATTCCTGTGCCAATACTCACTAAGTCTATGGTACTTTAATGACTTTATGCTGAATACTCTATGCAAAATTCACTCAGTCCAAAACTTCTGCTGATTGACAGAGTGAGTTTTGGAAAAGTGCCTTTCAATTGTTCTGATCCAAACAGATAATTAGGTTGCCATGTATTATCTTAACAAGCAGGGGGATACGGGATCCTACTAGAGAGCTGTACGGGGATGGGGGAATCCTGCGAGGATCCTGTGGGGATGGACCTGGGTCCTGTGGGGATGGACCCGGGTCCTGTGGGGTTTCTGCGGAACCTTGACGGAGCTTTGCTTTCCCTCTCTACACATACCTCAGACTATCCTGGTGGTCTAGTAGCTTGCTTCGGGGTAGGAAAGGTCCCCAAGCTGCTGATCCTCTCGCCACTGCCGCTTGTTTAAAATGGCCACCAAGACTTCTAGCGTCAGCCTCATGAGGCTGCCGCATGAAGTCTCGGAGTCCATTTTATAAATGGTAATCAGTGTGTCATTTAGAGGAGCTGGTTAAAGGGGACACCTTAGCACTGTTATATTCATGCAGAGATTTTTTTTTTCTCCTGGTAATGGGCCACTAAAACAGATGCCATATTATGAGAATCAGGTGCTCAACATTGAGAGTTTCTATCTATCTATTTACTTATTTATTACATTTTATATCCCACATTAAACATGAATTAGGTTGAAACCTGGAAGCATTTAAATTTTTTTCCCTGTGTCTACATTAAAAGAAAAAGATAGCATGTGGGAATTTGCTCCTTTTGTTTTATGGATTGCAGTGGTAGATAAAAATGCACTTGCCCATTTTTATTACTACTATTTCACAGAGAGGTATTTAATAATGAGGGAAGGTTTTCCTTCATGCAGAAGTTCTGTCCAGCGTCAGTCTAAATGTGCCAACATTGTCCAGTTCAGCACACTATTAGCTGCCAAGTTTATACAAAGTTAATTATGTTCAGTGGAAAAATAAAATCTGTTGCCTCAGGCTGCTTGCTATGTGAATATTCTATCACTGTTTGATTATCGCTACCAAGTATTACATATTAAGGGCACTTGCTTTAAACTTTGCTTTAATTTGTTTATCCAGGCCTTACATGCACATGGATTTGCTTTTTAAACCCAAAGGTGAATCCTAAGGGCGGTTGAACAATTAAGTATAAACTGTGTTGTTTCTGACTTTACTTGTTTTGGACTGCTTTGGGTCCTGCTAATCTGTACATGTGCTGTCTTAGCAGAGTACAGAAGAAAATGATTTATGTTACTTTTACTAGAATTTTTATTGCTTGTAGAATCTGGCTTCCTTGGAGGGGGGGGGGGGGTGAAGGTGACTGCAGCACGGAAAGGGCTGGGAAGACCGGGAGCTGGGATGGAGGAGATTACTTGCGGCGGGAACGGGTTACATTTCTATACCCGTGCAACTATCTAAATCCTACCTGGTGTCACCTACCCTCCTCTCTTCCTTCCCGTTCACATTAATTGATTTGATTTGCTTACTTTATTTATTTTTTGTCTATTAGATTGTAAGCTCTTTGAGCAGGGACTGTCTTTCTTCTATGTTTGTGCAGCGCTGCGTATGGCTTGTAGCGCTATAGAAATGCTAAATAGTAGTAGTAGTAGTAGGTTTGGGCCACCAGCCATGGCATGGTGCTCAGAGCCACATACTTGGCAGGAAAAGACAACCTGGCAGACAGACTGAGCAGGGTGGTATCTCAGTATGGGAGTTGCTCGCAACATCTTTCAATAGTGGGACACCCCCTTGGTGGATATCTTTGCCACTCATCTCAAGAACTGCCTCAGTACTGCTCCAGACGTAAATCATACAGTAGGCTAGCATCAGATGTATTATTCCTCGATTGGGGAGAAGGGTCTTCTGTATATGTATCCTCCATTTGCTCTAATAGGGAAGACTCTGCAGAAACTCGAGCAAAAAATCGGGGAACTATGATCCTCACTGTGCCATATTGGCGAAGGCAGATCTGGTTCCCTCCTCTTCTAGAGTTGTCCTTCGAAAAACCTTTGAGATTGGAGTGTTTTCTGATCCTCATTATGCAAATCAAGGGGTCTCTCTTGCATTCCAACCTCCAGTCTCTGGCCCGATATTGAGAGTGTAGAATTTGTATCCCTTCATGAGTCCATAGTCTGTTATTGAGATGGACAAGAGGAAGCCACTGCTTGCCCTGGGATTGGTAGCATGGAATGTTGCTACTAATTGGGTTTCTGCCAGGTACTTTTGACCTGGATTGACCAATGTTGGAAGCAGGATACTGGGCTAGATGGACCATTGTTCTGACCCAGTATGGCTATTCCTATGTTCTTATTCTTATGCTTAAGAGTGTTTCCAAGGACCTGCTGGCTTCCAGGAAGGATTCCACTAAGAGGCATTATACTTTGGAAGAGGTTTGCCATCTGGTCTGAGGGCAAGGCCCTACATCCTTTCTCTTGCCTACATGAATGAGGGAGTTCCGGGGTTTCAGGTTAACCTACGTTTGAATGGGAGTAAGGATTGTAATTGGGGAGTGATTAATGGAGAAATTTATATTAAAATCGAATTGAGAGTACGGTTGTGTGTGTCACAATATCAGAGCCATGGCAATGTCAGTAGCCCACTTGAGATCAGTCTCCATTTAGGAGATTTGCTGAGCTGCAACATGGTCTTTGGTCTACACGTTTACATCAGAATACCCGACTCAACAGCCGGGTAGATCAGACAGTTTTGCAGAATTTGTTTGGAGTCTAGAATCCAACTCCACCCTCCTATGCCCATTTTTTTCTGTTCCAGGCTTCACCTTCGCAACAATACATTTTTAGTTGTTTAGAGTTACTTGTTCTGATTGGCCTTGCTATTTCAAGTCCCTATTGACTGTTGTTTTCGGTGAGCCTGGTAGCTAGGGATTCCCATCTGTGGTAGTCTACTGTCCTGCTTGTCCTTGGAGAAAGCAAAGTTACTCACCTCTAGCAGGTGTTCTCTGAGGACAGCAGGAAACAGATTACCACATCCCTCTCACCTCCAATAGGAGTTGAATTCTCTATGATATTTTTATCCAGCTGCGGGTCCTACACAAGTCAAGCAGGCAGGAAGACATGCATGCATGTGAGGTTGGGCCTACCAAGAGCTTCAATAATCTTCTGACCTTTAGGCAGTGTCCATGCTTGGGGCTCTGTTGATGACATCACCAATTTGTAATTGGTGCCTTTTGAGAACACCTGCTACAAATGAGTAACTTCACTTTCTCCCTAAACAACAGATTGCTATTGTACTTTACGTTTTGTTCATGTCATAACGTTTCTACACTTGTTAATCCAGACTTGCTTATCTTTTTTTTTCGGGGGGGGGGGGGGGAGAGAGAGAGAGTCTGTGCATGGTATCAACTCAAAATCAGAGTGATCCTTGTACTCCGAGTTTATGGATGCACTGCTCTGCTGTGCATGCTAATAATATGATCAGAATTTCAAAGTTCAAGAATAGATTGTAACAAACATGAAGTTTGTGAATCAGTGTTCATGGCGATGTCTCTGACGTGTAGAGGAGTGCACTTCATTTGTCATCACCTCTGTGTTCTGAGGACTCTTGAGACATTGAGGATGGCCCTGAAAAGCTAAGGCAGTCTTTCTTTTAGGATCCTCAGGAAGCAGCATTCAGACAAGTTACCTCTTGCCTACTAAATATACATATAAATATTCATGTGAAACAGTAAAAAAATAAAACGTATAAAACAAGCATTTCAGGAAAAAATAAGGAGCAGTTTTCAGGTTTTTACTTCTGGTTTACTACTGAGGTGGTTTCCGTTTGAAAATTAGCTGCACATTAAAAGTGACAGCATATGTTTGCACCTGCTATTGTGGGGCCATTTGAGACTAAAACAGCCTGCACATTCTTGAGAATCAAATTTATCTTACTGGTTTTCTTTTCCATCCTGCACGCGCTCCTCTTTTTTAAATCCAGCTGAAACCATGCACATTGTGAAAGTTCACAAATAATTTTAGCTGCTGTCAGGATAACAATTTTTGACCAGGACAATTTACCTATATAAATGCTTTTGAAATTATCCTTTAGATGGCTTGATAGAATCTTTGACATGCTACTGACTTAAAAGACTCACATATAATAAAGAATATAACCTCACTAAAAAAGAAAAACCTAAAATTTATGCTAAAAATATACAGTATAACCTCTCAGTCCCAGCCAACGCAATCAGATAAGTTTATTTAAACGCATCACTATTAATTCATTGCATGATATCAAGATATAATAGATATCATTATAAAAAATTGTTTATATAAAAATGGACCAGTGACAAAACAGGGAATAATTCTTGATGGAATAAGAAGCTATGACCATCGAGTTTCTCTGCTGAGGTCCAGAAGATCAACACAGTCAAGTCTCATTTTGTGTCAACAAATGTACAGTAATCACAACCTTTGACAAATCAAGTGATTTAGGCATAGGTAGTTATAGTTTATAAGTAAAAATTGTACACCATATTGTAAAATGTTCAAAGTTCAAATATAATGTGTGTTTGTAACTCAAAATTCAAGTACTTTTTTGACCCAACATTTTCCAACTCCTTTGTACTTTTAGCTCAGTTGGAATCACAATCTAAGGACAAATACCAAGGCTTAATTCAGCTATTGATGATGTTTGTCTGTTGGCATTGTAGCTGAACAATATTAGAAGAACACCATACAACATGTAAAAGCTGCTGTGTTTTTATTGGCTGTGTTTTAATCAGTTTGTAAATGACACATCTAAGACAGACCAGTGTTTCTGAAGCTGGTTTTAAAATAGCTCTTATCCAGTCTGGTTTTCAAGATATCCAAATTTAGGATTTTGCTCATGCCTTTGACAAAGCAAGTTACATTCAGGTACAGCATGTATTTCCTTGTCCCTGGAAGGGCCTTGTACTAAAGCTTTGCATGTACTAATGGACAATAGCATGTGCTACGTGACCCATAGGTATAAAATAGGTCATGCAGCATTTAGTGCTCGTTAAGCTTTAGTAAAAAAAAAGTCTCTAAGTTTGTACCTGAAGCAATGGTGGGTTAAGTAACTTGCCTAAGATCACAAGGAGCAGCAGCAGGATTTGAACTGGGCTTCCCTGGTTTTCAACCCACTGCTCTAACCTTTAGGCTGATCCCCCATAATGATATGAGTATGCGTGAATATGCATGTAATGAAAGCAGTGCATATAAATTTATCTCATGCGTATTAACTACGGATGTCTTGAAACCCAAGTGGCTTGAAAATGCTGACTTAGACTAACATTTTAATATTGGATAGAGTGAGATTGGCTGTTTTTAGGCTGCTTACCTCACACTTAGAATAATGCAAGTTGCATAGGCAATATTATTTTCAGATTGGTTGTACAAACATATATGTGCCTTACTAACATGCAAGCACTGAGTTCTTTATGACAGCTGGGTCATATTAAGATTACTTGAAATTGGAACTACACCTTTGTTTATGTAGTAATCATCAATGCTTTGCCTTCAAAAGTCTCTGATGCTACGATGATCATCTGGAAGAATCAGCTGTGAAAAACTCCTCTGGTCTTTGGTGTCAGTGCTTTGAACATTCTGGTATCTTGTGCAGTGGAAGAGAAGCAGAAATCAACCTCAATCTCTGTTCTCGAACTTCTGCTCGAATGAAGGTGGATCGCATACAGCAGTGCTAGAAATGAATTTGCAATGCAGTAGCACGTCTATGGGAAAAACACTAAGTGGCCATTTTAAAATAAGTTAAAAAATGTACCTTGCCTTTATTTCCTTTAGGTTGCCTACTGTGTTAAGTCTTCTCTTCTAAAACTATATGTTTCAAAGACTGCCCTCTCCCATCGCCAGATTAATGGCAAATGCTGTCCCTTTCTCAGCTTTATATTACTGCTGACGGTAAACTGACTTGAAAATGTCTATTCTGTATATAATTGTAGGTTTTTCTGATTCCCAAGTGCTTGTTTTAGACTACCTCATAAAATGTATTTTTTGGCACTTATATAATGATATTTATCTTTATATTCAGACCTAGAATAATTCATAACTTCTTTATCCTACTGTTTATATACTACCGTATATATAATATTTGCTAAAACTGGTAAACAGTCTTTCATGATAAAATATGGTCTAGTTTACCGGAATTTAAGAAATATGTACTTATTAGGTTTGGCTGTTAAAGTGAAGTTTTCTTTTTCTGTTCCTGATGTATGATTCAGTAAATGGCAAACAGGAGAAAATGCTATTCTTTCTCTGACAAGCCGTCAAACTCCCACTACAACAGGAGAAAAATAACCCATGTTGCTATTTCTAAGCAAGGCAACACTTCTTGTCAAATGCAGTATTTGGCATTAATATAAATCATACAGGAAAATACTTGCATTTACAAGCATAAATGAAGGGATTGTCAACTCCTTGTTGTTATTTATGCAGCATTAACCTTTTTCTCCAGATCATTGAGACTGAAAATATGATGGACCGAATTGTGAATGGCTTGTCTGAGTCTAGTATCAAGGTGCGGTTAGCTGCAGTCAGGTATGAGTTTTCATGGTCTGAATAACATAATTTGCAGTGTGTTTAACTCCGTTTCCCTGCTGGTCCTTCGTGACATAAGCTAAGTAGCTTCCTGACTTGCTAAATGTTTTGCTGAACCAATAACAAAGCCCTCCAAATGTGTTATTAATATTAAAAAAAAAAAAAAAATCAGCGGCAGTAAGTTATGCAGTAGTTAAATATACATTCATTTTTTTAATGCTTTTGATACGTTTGTGTTTTTTTTTTTAATCCCTGTCTTGATAATGAGTAAGAAAAATTGGACTCTCCCTTTTTGAACTGAAGTTCCTTCTCTCTTGTAGATGTTTACACAGCTTGTCTCGATCTGTGCAGCAGCTCCGGACCAGTTTCCAGGATCATGCAGTATGGAAGCCCTTAATGAAGGTAGGCTGGTGACAATTGCATGCTGAGCTAATATCTAAAATAATATCAGGATATGCATTGCTACTACTATTAGAATTTCCTAAAGTGCTGCTAGACGTACATATACACATAAGATGTGGACCCTACTCCATGGAGCTTGCTATATCTTCAAGACAGATAAATAGGACAAATAAGAGAATTGGGGTGTTTGATTTATTATAGGAATGGTTAAAAGTGACATAACTATGAACAAGAGAAGCAGCCTAAAAAATGTGGGATTTTAAACTGGATTTGAATGGGGCCAGAGAAGGGAGCATTGCACACTGATCACATGAGTCTGGTTTCAAAACCAATTCTGTTAAGTTTCATCTAAGTTCAGTTAGTGGTTATTACTGTGTAGGAGGTATTCCCATCTCTGTACAGCCTCTAGTTGTTCACTTCATGCAAGTTTTGTTATTAACAAAGCCCGATGTCAGACCTCCAACAGTGTCATCGGATCTCAACGTTGTCCTTACCCAGCTGATGAAAGCTGCTTTTGAGCCGCTTGATTCCTGTCATCTGAAGTATTTGACCTGGAAAGTTGTGTTTTTGGTGGCGGTCATTTCAGCTTGCAGAGTCTGTGAGCTTCAGGCCCTAGTAGCTGATCCACCTTTACACTAAGTTTCAATTTCAATAGCGTAGTTCTCCGCACACACCCTAAGTTCTTTCCTAAGGTAGTGTCGAAGTTTCATCTTAATCAGGCAATTTTTCTACCAACATTTTTCCCAAAACCACATGCCCATCCTGGCGAGAGTGTACTGCATACCTTTGATTGCAAGTGAGCCTTAGCCTTCTATCTGGAGTGGACTAAAGCCCATAGACAGTCTACCCAGCTTTTTGCTTATTTTGACCTAAACAAGATGAGGATACCCATCAGCAAGCACACAATTTCTAATTGGCTAACAGATTGCATCTCCCTTACTTATTGCCCAGACTGGGCTGACTCTGGAGGGTCATATCAAGGCTCTTAATGTCAGAGCCATGGCTACATCGATAGAAGTCAGCCTCTAGAGATAGCTAAAGGTTAGAGTAGCACGTTGAGAACCAGGGAAGCCAGTTTCTAATCTCCACTGCTGCTCTTTGTACTCGAGCAAACCACTTAGAGGACAGTTCTATGAAGGGGCAGCTGTTTGGAGCCTGTTCTATAAAGCAAAGTAGGTACCTGTTTTCCTTTATAGAATGCTTATGTAGCAGGATAGATATGTGCCTATATTTTAAGTGCAAGCAGTTAGCCAACCAGAGAACTGATGTAAATGCTGGCAGCTAGGTTGCAAAAAAGTGCATGTAAATTAAAGCATTTTATAATTTAATGTGTAACTGTGTATATGATCTGTGCTCTGACCATGTGTATGCCTGTCTTCAAACTGTGTGCCATTGCATTTAGACACCATTTTATAGAATAGTGTATAGCCAGAATGTTGGTATTTATGTATGTATATGCCAATATTTTGGTCATTTATAATAGAATTACCCCCATATCCTCCATTGCCTTAGGTGCAAACCTAGATTGTATGCCATCTGAGAACAGTTAAATTACCCACTGTAGCCTTGAACTATTGAGAACTGTGTGAGCTAAAGTCAAATCCCTAATACTTAAAAGCAATAAGACAGAAACTATAAAAGGAACACTGTGGGGGGGGGGGGGGGGGGGGGTAGGCTAACATCCAGGATTGCTAGACCATAGATGGCTGGCCTAGCTGAGAACATGATGACCCCCACTAATTGGGGCCCCTGCTCCCTCATTAGCTTTTTTTTTTATAAAGATTCCCTCTCAACTTACAAAGCTTGTGTAGACGAGAATACATTAGGATGGAGTCCTGCTCTGTTCTTCTCGGGAGACATCTGTGGAGAACCACTGACCTGGGTGCTTCTGGGCCCTAAAGAGAGAGGAAGGAACATCCAAGAGGAAAGCAAAGTGTGAGAGACGCATGTAGCTATGACCAAGGTTATTGTACCCACAAACTCCACTCTAGAGCTTAAAGCAAGAGTTCTCAAACAGTGGATTGCAAACTCAGATAGGGTCACAGAGCTTACATTTGGGGTCGTGACCTGGGTGGGTCCTCTATAAAGATGTTATTGGTCTGTGCCACCGGGGGGGGGGGGGGGAGTGAGGGGGTGAGGGGTGGTGTCATGCATGTTCTGTGACTGCTGAAATAGGTTTGAGGTCACAGAAAATTGTTAAATGCTAGCCAGAAGTCTGCAGGCTTGGGATGTATGTGGTAAAGGAAAATCTAGAAAACAGGAAGTGATGCCTTGAGCCTTTTCCTCCAAGGGTACAGACAGAACTTTTCTTTCTTTGAAAACAGAACAACTCTTCTATTCTCCACTGTCTGGAAAGGATTAAAAATCACTCCTTCCAAATTTATCAGTTTTCCTAGTAATTACAGCACTAGGAAACACCTGAGTTTGACCAGCCTGTAGTTGATGAAATCAGTTGAATAACCATTGCTGCTGAGGTTAACCATATGGGTTGCAGAGAAGCACCCATGAGCAGCATCGTAGAACCTGTATTGAAGGCTCCTGGTGTTGTCCAGAAAGAAAATGCCCAGGATTTAGCTGTTTGCAACAAGGTGAAAACTGACCCAGGCAAACCACTTCTTGAGAAAAGGGAGGAAGGTGCCTGGTCAGAAATGCTTATAGCCCTTTAAAGTTTCCATGACATTACTAAAAGGCTGTTACCCCTAGACCAGGAAGAAACTGCTCAACAAGGCTGAATTTGCAGTGACCACTGCTCTGTGGAGGAGCTTTCAAGAACTTTGGCTGTAATTTTTGTGGCTGTACTAGAAATGGGCTAGGCTAGTAAGATATCTGATGAAAGGAGCTCCTCAGCATCGCATATCTCCACCATGTAAGGCTCACCCAGCATGGGTCCCTCTGGGAGTCATGGACTCATTTCCCTGAACAGGAAGGCTAACCCATTAACCTTTGCATACTGTTGCCTGAAAGGAGGACTCTGCGCTTCTTTCCAGTGTTGCTGGATTCAATGGAAGAGGTGTTAAGTCATGCAACCACTTCTTATCATTGTGTGGAGAGAGGGATCAGAGAAATTGAAAACTACTACTACTACTTGACATTTCTAAAGCGCTACCAGGGTTACGCAGCACTGTACAATTTAACATAGTAGGACAGTCCCTGCTCAAGGAGCTTACAATGTAAAAGACAATCTAAAAGACAGGTGTACAATCTAAAAACAAGTATAACCTGATTAAGTCTTGGTATCATGGAGTTCTGTGAGTGCTGTGCTTTCTAAAACTGGGTTTGTGTCATATGTGAACCAGCCAGTTTTACCTCTTCTTTCTGGGGAAAGGCATGTATCTTCTTTTCCATCGTGATCACCTTAAGGCTGGACGCTGACATTTCCTACTCTTAGGAGAACATATCTCTAATAAACTGAAGCAGTGAAGGGTAGTGAGAAGCAAGTTCATATTTTAAAACAGACAGAACATCTCCTTTAGATGAGGCAGGATCTCCTCAACACAAACTTGCTAGGGAACTTAGACTTCTATGTCATCCTCTTCCCCCAAAGATCACCTAGGGTTGCTCCTCTTACAAGGACAATCTTGTTCTGGTTCATATAGATTGCTTGAAGTGCTGAATGTGCCCAAGATGGGACAACAGGAAGAACTCTTTTCTCCCTTTCTGACCTGGTATTTGCAATTTACAGAAGATTTGGTGCGTTCATGTTACTAGAATATTTATTTCATATTCCCCCAATAACTTTAACAAGAATGGCTTCCCGGTGATAGGGTTCTCTTCCAGAAAAGTAAAGAGGATAAGAGGCAGCAGGGGAAATGGAAGTAGGATCTGATGTTTTTGAGCCACCCCTGATAGAAGGCTACTGCAGGCAGAAGCCCTGGGAGAACATTTACAGAAGCTACTGAAAGATGAGGCTTTAGAAGCCTGTTCAGCCGGAAGGTGGAGTCCTGGAGAACATACTTACCAGTACCTGCTGTCCCAGAGGCAGCCAAATGCTGAACCCTGAAAGCCTGCTCAGTCAAAGACCTGAGTACAGGAAGCACACATACTGATATCTGTTTTATTGGGAGAATCAACCTGAAGGATGGTGCCTGAGAGTTTCACTGCAATCCTGTTTGCCTGGAGACCATTAACTTGGGGCTTTGTAATCCTTTTGCAGAAGATCTCATATCTTTACCATCTACTGGAGATAGAAATACTGGAGAGGAAGGCAGCACCGGGCTTCTATAAGGGAAGTGAAGTCAGTTCTGATCTTTTTTTTCTCAGTCTTTGTTTGTTGGCAGGAGGACATAACCCATTTGTCTGGACTGATTGGACATGAACAGTATAAAGTTAAAATATTTGTGAAATTGGGCTTCAGGGCAGGCTTTCAAACAGGATACCTTTACCTTTTGTGTGTATGAGGTGTTAAAGGTGACTCGAGGTAGAAGCAGAGCCTAAGATTTTCCAAGGTGCCTGCACTGTCACCTCTGAACTGCTGCAGATGGCTCAGTCTTATGTAAAAAGATTCAAAGGATGATATTCAGCTGGTGGATATCCAGTTAAAGATAAGCAGATAAGTTATCAGGCTATCCTTAACCAGATATTCAAAAAGATATCATGATAAGTTGACCTGTTTGAATAATATTGGTTTACAGCAACAATTTCCAACCCATAGTAGAATTGCCATATATAGCTGTGCTGGGCCCTTGGTGTAGTTCTTATTTACCAAATAATTGCCAAAGTATTGCAGAACCCAGAGAGAGAATAATCAAGTTTCAAAGTTAAAAAAGAATATTTGTATCTTTGAGACTTGACTTGCTACTAATATGAGTCATTATAAAGTGTCTTTTTTCCTTTTTTGTATCTATGAAGAATAATTCTTCATTGAATAAGGCCCAGTGAGTGGTGAAAGTTGGGCACCACTGGTCTGTAACCTACTTGTATCCTCTGTAGTTTCAGAGCAGAATTAGAGGAAAATAGGATCTAATATTCAAAAGAAAATATCTATAGAGCAGTTGCTGCTAAATGGATTTGCGCTAGCTACTGCTATCCATGGATATTCAGCAGCAATGCATGGATAGAGCTGCCGAATATCCCTACAGACTTGCCCTGGCAGTGCCTGGGAAGAGCAGCAAGTTATCCCAACAGTCTATATATTGCTACTATCCAGAATACTGGCTATTTGCATAGCTGTGCTGAATATCTGTGATTTATTAAAATACCACAGGCAAAATTTAAATATCAGCCTGTTAGTGTTTTGCTCTAATCTTATCTGATTAAAAACACTGAGTATTAGTAAATCTGTTTTCTGTACTGGAAGAAACACATTGGTAATGGCATATTTTGTAAATTAAAATCTGTCTTGTGCTCTTTTAGCTTTTCTGTGTTTTTGCCCTTCTCCTTAGGTTTTACAGAATGCTCCAGATGAAATCTTGGTAGTAGCCTCCTCTACACTGTGTAATCTACTTCTTGAGTTCTGTCCAAGTAAAGAGGTTGGTATTTCAGATTCACTAAATTCCTTTGTCTGGTTGAGTTATACTATAATATTGTTTAATGACAATTCTTTCCCAGACCATAAAACTGTACACTTTGAAAAATCCAATCAAAGGAACACGGGCTATTAGAATGTTGCTGTTCCTTAGGCCAGCATAAGACCAGTCCAGGAATTTTTAGGTAATGTAACCATCTACCAGTGAATACAGACAGTGAATACAAAATTGTGCTGTGCCTTAATAGGAGGCTGAGCAGCTCAAACAATTCAGTCTTGTATCTCCAGCGGATGCTAAATCATTGACTCTGCAGCTCCAGTTTGGAATACTTTTATAGCTCCTAGTCTGGTTGATGACTGGTACCAGAGTAGCTGGGAGAGAGGTTTTTATCCGCCTTTATAATCCTCTAGGAAATATCTGGTGGTGCCTGGTCCCTTTCACAACCTCCTCCCCAAGGTTTTGTCTGCCCTTTGTTACTGACTGCTGGCTTAAGAGAGTTGGGGCTTGTGAGTAGGAAAACAGCTAGGGTAAGTTTTCTGCCTTTCTCTACCTGCACGACCTGGTGAGGGAAAGAGTGTTCACCAGTGGCGTTCTTTACTACCTCTCAGATCTCCGTGTCTGATTTTTATTATTGATGGTGGCTCTGCAGAATTTGTTAAATGCTGATCCTTCTGTGGAGCAAATGGACTCGTGCTTCATGTAAGCAACTTAAACAGCAGCAGCAGACAGATGATCCAGGTGAGGGTCTGTCAGGGACCAGTTTTCAGAGCATTTCTCCTCAGCCCAAAGATTCTCATATTTCTGAGGTGGCTTGTGGTTCCCCTTCTCAAACTCTGTGAATGGTGGCCATTCTGAGTGTGTGTCCTGCAGTGGTATCACTTTAACTGGCTGCAGTTCCTTCAGTGGAGGGTCAAACCTTTACTCCTCTTTCTTCTTCTTCTCTGACAGGAATTGCTTCGGTTTTGTCACCAGATTTTATTCTATCTCTGCATCAAGCTTATTTATTAAAACAGAGCCAAGCTCACTATTATTCCTTGCCCTAAACAATTCAGTTAGAACAGGAAGGTGTTCTTGACTCTCTTTTAATTCCTCTGTGTTTTCTGACCATTCCTCCTGATCTTCTGTTCTTAGAGATCTGCTGGAAGAAGGAGAAATTCCCATTGAGGAGGAAGATGACCCTAAGGTTCTCAGATTATTTCAAAAAGATCTCCGTGTCTGATTTTTATTATTGATGGTGGCTCTGCAGAATTTGTTAAATGCTGATCCTTCTGTGGAGCAAATGGACTCGCTCATTTAAAATCTCTTGAAGCTCTTAATATTTCTGCTCAACTTTCAGCTCAAAAGGATTCAATTGTGCATGGTCACAAAGGTCCATTAAAAGCCTTTCCTTTCTCTAAGGCAATTCTGGACCTAGTCTCAGCTGAATGGGCCTGCCCTGATTCAGGTCTTAGTTGGCCAAGCTATGTCCTGGTTGTATGCTCTATTTCTGCTAAATATTATAGAAACCCAAGGTGGATGCTGTAGTAACAGCTGTACCAAAGGAGACTACCATTCCTGTAGAAATACATATAGTCTTGAATGATTTGCAGGACAGCAAGGTGGAATCAGCCCTTAGAGGTTGATGCTCATGGACATCAGCTTTTTATTTGTTCTTTTGTTGCAAGAAAGGGAATAGGATTTGATATACCGCCTTTCTGTGGTTATAATCAAAGTGGTTTACATATTATATACTGGTACTTATTATATACCTGGGGCAATGGAGGGTAAAGTGACTTGCCAAGGGTTGCAAGGAGCTGGACCAGCAGGATACAGACCAAGAGCAAGATCAGGACATATTCAATCCAGATCAGCTTTCTTACTTGGAGGCAGGCCTAGTATATCTAGCTGATGCTCTTTATAATTTGATTTGCGTACTGTCTAGAAGTATGGCTTTGTCAGTAACTGTGTGTTGCTTCGTTTGGTTAAGAAATTGGTTGACTGATGCAGCTTCTAAGGCCCACCTTGGTAAACTCCCCTATAAAAATAAGTTTCTGTTCAGATATTTAAAGATCTAGGAAAGGTTAAACCTCATAATCTTCCAGAGGATAAGCCTAGGCACTCCTCCAAAGCTGCTTCCAGTAGGCTGAAGTTCAGGGATGCCAAATGGTATAAGCCAGGACATTCAACCTATTCTTAAAAAGACCATTTTCAAACTAGCCAACCCTCCTTTCCAGTGGATAAGGGAGCAGGTTCCCAGAGATCTCTTCCCTAGAACGTCTCAAGAGTTGGCTAATGATGGGATTCTGTTCCTGTTAAGGCATAGCATAGTTTTGTGCTCTCTATCTCCATCTGCTAGTAAATGGGCACATAACCCTCAGCTTCCTGGTCTGGTGCACTAAAGGAAAAAAAAATTAGCAAGTAAGAACCTGATCTCTTCGTTGCCGTCATTCTAGTGGCTCAGTATCAGTGCTTAATTGGGACCTGGGGAGGGGGAAGGACTTGGCAGCCATGAAGGAAAGCCTGTGGCACATCAGTTTCCAACTCTTCTGCCATAAATGACAGTAAGCAGAGCTGCAGCAGTTTCCAAATTCTAACTAGACTGACAGTTCAAGTGTAGAGGAAGGTGAGCCCAGATGTAGGTAAATTAAGTAGAACTGAGCTGGATTTGGACTTAATCACTAACCTTTCCAAATCTGAACCCAAGCTGAGTTACAAATTCAGGTACAATAGGTATTTTCCTTCCCTAGATGGATTAAAGTTTTGAGTTTTGTAGCCGAGGTGAATGAAGGTGAAATGATTTGTCCAAGGTAACAAGGAACCTCAGTGGTAAAAGTAGAATTTCAACCATGCTTTCCTGTTCTCAGCTTGCTGGTTTAACCATTAGGCAACTCATCCAGTCTATCTGGATGTCACAGAGCCAGCCATATTAGCTTTTTTTTCATCAAGAAGGACATTTGAAAGTGCTAGCTAACTTTCAGGATGGACAAAACAGTAATTTAACCCTTTAGTGTCCAATGTTCCCATCAATCTCTTCCCATATGGCTTATTACGGGAACATTGGACACTGAAGGGTTTTAAAAAGCATAGGCATTTGTTTACAATCATGGAGCAAAAACAAAGATCTATAAATTGCGTAGTGTCTCTTGGTTGTGCTAATCACTAGTACTAGGTGATGGTAATGAACAAATAAAGTGACTCTTAAAGTTAAGATTTTCATGAATACGTTAAAAGGCTAATGGCACAATTCTATAACTTTGATGCCACACACTGAGTGTTAGTTCTAGGGAAGCATCTTGGTGCCAAGATTCCTTTATAGAATACTGGCACAAATCAGCATTGACACACCTATATTCAGGTGTGACCAGTTTCCCCAGGTCTGTGGCTGGTGTAAGTTGGCATGCCTAAGTGCATGTAACTTATAGTATTCGTGTAAGTTGATACTACGCCCCACCTATATGTGCTCACTCTTTAATCTACACACCATGGTACTTAGTGCCCTACCTAGCAGAATAGTGCATAATGCATTTGGGCATGTAAGTGGCACTAAATTGGTGCGGTTTTGTGTGCATTGCACACATAGCTGCACACACCCAGTTAAAGAATTGCCTTTATTTTTTAAAAGAGGCTACAGTGGCAACAGATAAGAGTGTGATGAGAAGATATCTCTATTTTTACCAAACCTGATAATGTTTCTCCGAAGCTATTCCATTTAATTCAGTTGCTTTGCAAAGAAGCTGATAAAACACTTTTTAGCAAGAAAGATAATAGCTAGTGTTGTGCACTCAAGGGGTCGTGCTTAGAACTCCTGTGCTGTTCCGAACAACGCTGGAGAAATACCACATGCAAATTTAACCACTGTCATAGCATTGAGCATGAGGGACAACTGTGGTTGGATTGTGCCTGGGCATGCTCTCAAGAGCATAGGAGAAAAGCCCTGACCTGTCAAACCTGATTTGACAGGCCAAGCTTAAGGCCTGGTGGTTCAGTTGACCCCAGGCTCTCCCAGGCCCTCGCCCGCCCCCAAAATAAAATTTTAACCTGGTGGTCCAGTGGAACCCCTTCCTCCTCCCCCCCCCCCCCCCCAAAAAGGAGATTTCCAATCCCCCCAATGACTTTAAACCTGGTGGTCCAGTGGGAACCCTAGCAGGACACCTCCCTTTGGTGGCCTACCTTGGTTTGAGGAGGAGGGACGGAGTCCGACTCCCTTCTCATGCAGGTGCCTCCTCAAAAGGCAGCGCCCTGCCCTATGCATCCTGGGATGCACTGGGCTTGACTACCATATAAGGGAGAAACTCCCTTATATGGTAGTTTAAACCCTGCTTAGTGCATCCCACCAGGATTAAGGTCCTTTTGGGGGGGGGGGTTCCGTTCACATTTTATTTGGGGGGGTGGGGTGGGTAGGGGCCTGAAGTCCACTGAACCACCAGGTTCTCACATCTTTGTGGGGTGGGGGGTCCGACTGGTCCATCAGGATTTGTCTTTGGGGGGGGGGGGGTTCTTGTGGTCCACTGGGGCTTGACGGCCGAGTTGCTTCAACAATCTAATGCTAGCTCTGAGCTGGCATTAAGTTCCCGGTATTAAGGGTGCCCTTATTAAGGGCGCTCTTCTTTGCGCATCCAGGCGCAAGTAAAATGAACTAATTTACATGCAGTTTACATGCTAGCCATACTAGCTTTTGACTTGATCGTTGATTTCCGTCATGAGCATCTAGCACTAGCAAATGCGGGTGCTAGTCCGGCGCTAATGTAGCGTCCGCATTTGCTTCTGAGCTTTGCCCTGTCTGTGTGTAGGTGATCCCAGCAGTGTAGTTTGGTCAAAACTGGGGAGGAGTTTTGATGAGCTGGTGTACTGTATGAATGTGTACATACCCGCATGACTTACAGGGCAAGACAAAAATAAGTAACCTACAGTTTTTTCAGCAACCGCTTTGAATTTCAACAAGAAGTTTTACATGCTTGCTTATTTATTTATTTAGATTTTGCTCACGCTTTTTCAGTGAGTTACATTCAAGGTACATTGGATATTTCACTGTCCCAGGAGGGCTCACAATCTAAGTTTGTACCTGAGGCTATGGAGGTTTAAGTGATTTGCCCAAGATCACAAGGAGCAGCAGTGGGATTTGAACCAGCCACCTCTGGATGTCAAGACTGGTGCTCTAACCATTAGGCCACTCTTCCACTCCACTATTTAGCCATCATACTTACATATTACTATTAAACATTTAATTATCTTAAGCTATGTTGATGTTACTGACATTTTAACATTACTGCCTAGTGATTTTGTGCATTAAAACTGTTTTTATAGATACCCTATTATAAAATTACCACCATATGGCAAATTATATTAGGGAGCGGTATTCAGGTCAAGGGACAGCATAAAATTGTTAGAATGTTACTTTTGAAAAGAAAAGAAAAAGTTGTTAACAACAAAATGTGATTTGTATCTAGAACATCTATAAAATGCACAGTACTATACATTTTTTCCCTCTTATTACAGCCTATTTTGGAATCTGGAGCCATAGAGCTGCTGTGTAGTTTAACCCAGAGTGAGAATCCAGCCCTTCGAGTGAATGGAATTTGGGCTTTAATGGTATGTAACCATAGTATTTGCTTCATGTATTGCACTGTTAAAATTCAAAGTAATCTACAGAAGATGGGATGGGACGACTTCCCTATGAGGAAAGGCTAAAGCGGCTAGGGCTCTTCAGCTTGGAGAAAAGGCGGCTGAGAGGAGATATGATAGAGGTCTATAAAATAATGAGTGGAGTTGAACGGGTAGATGTGAAGCATCTGTTTAAGCTTTCCAGGACTAGGGGCATGCGATGAAGCTACAATGTAGTAAATTTAAAAAGAATCGGAGAAAATGTTTCTTCATTCAAAGTGTAATTAAACTCTGGAATTCGTTGCCAGAGAATGTGGTAAAGGCGGTTAGCTTAGCGGACTTTATAAAAGGTTTGGAAACCATGGCTACTTAGGATGTTTTTTAAATGTAAGGACAAATTGTTGTTGGGGCTTAAGATATCTGTATTTCCTGATGTCGCAAAGGAAACACAAAAGAAACGCAAGCAATGTTTGTTATTGAAACCAGAAATTTTGCGCCTGGGAGGCACATTTTATCTTAGATTCCCTTGTAAATGCATTGTAATTTACAATACACAAAAGGTTTTTTTTTCATGGATCCATCTCATTTAACAACATTTGTAACATCTAAGAGAACATAAGGAACTAAATAATGTAAAGTATGTTCACTCTCTCCTAGATGCAGAAATCTTATAGATAACTTTTTACCTTTAATTTGCCTCCAGTGTAATGAATATCTCCCCATTTAAAGTGGACTTGAGTGTTGAATAAGTGAAATAGTTTTCCTTTTTTCCTATTATGTTTATTTAATATGTTTTTTTTTATTTTAACACTTTCTATTCAAGTGTAATTCCTTGAAATATTTGTAAATCCATAAAAATAAAAAAAATTAAAAAAAAAAAAAAGGTTTGGACGGCTTCCTAAACGAGAAGTCCATAGACCATTATTAAATGGACTTGGGGAAAATCCACTATTTCTGGGATAAGCAGTATAAAATGTTTTGTACTTTTTTGGGATCGTGCCAGGTATTTGTGACCTGTATTGGCCACTGTTGGAAACAGGATGCTGGGCTTGATGGACCTTTGGTCTTTCCCAGTATGGCAATACTTATGTACTAAGATTTTTTTGTTACTTCAGTGCCCTTTCCCAGTATATTGAAAAGTAATAGCCCAGTGTAACATTGAGATTGAGTGAAGACATCTGTTCATTGTGTTCAGCCTTTTTTTTTTTTTTTGCTGCAGGCTTGTTAGGTGCTTGCTTGGATATGCTGTCTAGATACTAACCTGTCTAGTGGTGTGTTAACATACTAGCCAGTTTATTAATGTAGCTTGCTGGGCTGCTAAATAACATTTATTGGAGTCAATTTTAATTTGAGCTTCTTGGTTCAATGGAGGTTTGTCCTTCAGTTTGAGCTTCACAGCATGTGACATTTGCACACTGCTGTCATATTGGCCTGTATGATCTTATCTCATTTGATTGATAACTTCTTAATTTTCAGTTTATCCCATGATCCTTTTTCAACTCTCATCTCTCACACACCTATATATGGTAATGTGTTGACCACATAGTACTTTAGTATTCCATATGGGACTGAACCAAAGCCATGGGAAATATAATTCCCTCCTTCATACTGCTTGTAGCATTTTTAGGTAGTTTTGAGGATAATTTTGTAACAGGGCACCTAGGTGAGAAAGGCACAAGGGTGCGTATTTTATAAAGGCTAAATCCCAATCTTCTCTCCACAATTAATTCATTACATGATTAATGGGGAAAAGACCTCAGTGGCTTCATAGCCCAAGAATGGGCATATTAAAAGCCTCACAGTAAATTCACCATCATCTGTCTAAACCCCCCCACTTTATTTTAACAATTGAAACCATATTCATACATTACAATCAATACTTACAAAAATCACAGTAACTAATTATATTTTCAATGTGTTCCTTTAAACATTTCAATATTGTGTGGTTTTTGTAAGTATCGATTGTAAAGTATGAATATGGTTTCAATTAATTATGGTGAGAAGATTAGAATTTAGCTTTAAGGATTAATGATTGAGCACAGAATTTTCTAGGTCTCAAGCACCATCAGTTGTAAGAGTTGCTGGATTTTATAAAGGCAACCTGTATGCCTATGTGTCTTTAGTAAATAGCCATCCTGAAAGCTCCCGCATAAAATTTATTCCTGACTTGGACTTGGAAGAGGTGAATGTATATGCAAGTAAGAATCTGTACATATGTGCATTATTTTATAAATAAAATACTGACGCAAGTATTATCCCCCCCCCCCCCCCCCCCCCGACTTCAGTTGTTCTCCTTCTTCAGGAAAACCTATGCATTTATCACATAAAAGTAGGCACTGTAGGCCTTGATTTTAGCCAGTGCCTACTTGTCTTTCTCTGAGGACAAGAGGGACATCACTTACTATTGTATGACATCATCCAATGGGTGCCTTCCCACCCACCTGAATTGTACAGGTCTAGCAGTCTGTTTTTTTTTTTCCATGGAGCTAAGACAACATATTTTTTTCAGCTCTCCTCAGTGTGGTTTTTTTTGTGTGTGCCTTTGCGATGTAAGTACCTGGGACCTTATCCTTTTTTCCTTTCTGCTCTCCTCAGTGTGGTTTTTTGTGTGTGTCTTTGCGATGTGAGTACTTAGGACCTTATCCTTCTTCTCCTTTTTTTCCTTTCTCCTAAATTGTTTTTTTTTTCTTGGTGTTTTGCTGGCACTTTTAAATTCCTTTAATTTTGGCTTTACGCCCCCTTAAGCCTGAACTTCCTGGTCTGGACTTACTTTTTTAAAGAAAGGAAAAAAGAATTGAGCCATTTGATTTTAATAGTGTCCAATGTTCCCATAATAAGCCATATGGGAACAGATTGATGGGAACATTGGACACTAAGGGTTAATGTGGATTACTTTTTTAAAGAAAGGAAAAAAGATTGAGCCATTTGATTTTGTTGTGACTATTTTTGCCCTGATGTCCCTTAAAACTCTTCAGTTCAACAAGATCATGTCTGTGACTCACCTTTACAGCTGCCTCTTGCCAAGCCTTGGACCTGATCACAAGGCCTCTGATTGTAAACTCTGTCCTAAAATGCAGAAAAGGACTTTGAAGAGTTCAGAGTAGAGAGTTGCACGGGGACAGAAATTTCACCTGTCCCCACAAGTTATCTCCATCCCCACCCATCTCCTGTACTAAAGTAACCCATCCTATGCATTGAAGTCCCGTTGCCCTAGAGGGGATTCTCACAAACCCGTTCCCATGCAGCTGTCTAGTTCAGAGGTGCTGCACGAGAAACTTTTTGGTGCTCTTAAGTTTGGTCCATCTACATCTACATCAGCATTGGTCTCTGTGGCTGGCGGAGCTGCATTGGACAGTGGGGAGGCACTGACACCGAAGAGGTGTCTGCCTACCTCAGTCAGTGTTGGACGTCAGTAGGGCCCTATTGGGCCAAGCATCATTGGATCCAACACTGAGGACATGGAAGGCGCATCTGACCTCTTCGAAACATGGTGCCAGGACCTCTGGGACACTGACATTGCTAGTTCCTGAGAAGCGTCGGCACCGAAAAGATCACTCCTGCTGTGTGAAGTCAGTACAGATGCAACAGCCTTCTTGGAGTCAGGACCAGATCTCCAGTTTGGCTCTATCACCTTTGCAAGCCATTTACGCACCATCAGCCCTGCATTTACCACTGCCTGACCTCAAGGAGTAGCTCCAGGCAGTGTTACATATGTTTGAGCGTATTTTGGCTCGGTGCAATGTTGGGGCATCAGTGTCAGCTGTGGTACTGCCCCAGCCAATACCAGAGGCCCATGCCTTGCCTGTTGGCCATTTATTTACACCAGTGACCTACTGGGTACTGGTGCCAGTGTCAGTATTGGAAGAAGCAGTGCTCCTGTCCAGCTCATCGAGGAAGGATGCTCCTCCATAGTCAAGGAGGGCACCCATATGTTGGCACTCTCGCCTGGAGTCTGAACATGAGTCTAGCACAGACTGTCTTCTCATGAAGAATATTTTGCAGAGTCTGATACAGACTGCACTTGGGTGTCTGGTGTCCTCTTGGAGGAGGAATCTCTTGGTATACCCTAATACCTCTCCCCATCTCAGGAAAGGAGAAAATCTCCACCAGAGGAGCTCTACTTAGCCATTTCCCTAAAAAAAAAAAAAAAAAGAGAGACAAAGTCCATCCCATTTAATTTGGAGATTAAGAACAAGCCCAGGACCAAGATGTTGGACATCCTTGACTATGATGTCCCTCCCAAGAAAGCTTTGACAGTGTCTGTGCATCCTTCAGGCAGCACAGTTGAGGAGTTGGGAGACCCCTCTCTCGGTGCAGCCTATTCCTCGGAAGGCAGACTCTATTTACAGAATCCAAAAGGCTCACAGAGTCAAGAAGCAGCAGTTTCCTCATCATTCCATGATGGTCAAATCCACCCTCAAAAGGTCCAAGAGTACTAGAAACCATACCTTGATGCCCCTGGTGCTGGATGCTAAGACTCGGGAATCTTTTGGGAAGGAGGTTTTTCCAGGTTCCTTGTTTAGATCCTGCATACAGTCCTATCAGCTCTACATGAGCATCCACTTGCGGAACTTGGTGTGCAGTGTAGTGGAGTTTGTGGACTCTTTGCCTGCAGAGCAGGCTGATCAGCTCCGTGAGCTAGTAGCCAAGCAGAAGTGTTGAAAGCACTGTGCTTAGGCAACTTATGATGCTTTTGATGTAGCATTCAGAGTATCTCCATTAGGTATTAGCATGTGCAGACTCACTTGGCTGCATGCTTCAGACCTAGAACCGGCGGTTCAGAGAAGCTGGTGGACATTCCTTACCAAGGTGATCATCTTTTTGGGAACAAGGTGAAGGAGATCACCAACCTCATCAAAAAACATACTGATACAATAAAGTCCCTGTCTGAACCCACTCTTTCTGTGGTCTCCAGTTCTCAGAGATTTTTGACACTGGGTGGAAGAGATTCTACTACTCTTAAACCCGTAGGTATACTATTCCTGTCTGCCCTTCCCAGCAGTCTGAGAGCCCTAATTCCTGCCCTTGGTAGCAGTGGACTCAAAAGCCCCAGCTCCCTAGTCAAAGCAAGGGACAAGCTTTTGACTAGCTCCAAGAGAGCATAGCTTCTATAAAAGTGATTGTCCCGGATGACCTACTGGTAGGAGGGAATCTAAATTTTTTTCAAGTCAGATGGTTCCTTGTAACCTTGGACTGGTGGGTTTTTGAACTAGTCGGGGTGGGGTTAATGGTTATGTCCTAGTGGTGTCGGGCCTCAGGGAATCTAGATGATGTCATTTCTGTCACTCCGAAACTCATTGAGTTGCTTTCGTGGTGGACAGTTCTGCCCCATCTGGTCCTGGGATTTCCATTCCAAATTCCTCCTCCACACAGGACACTGATGATAAATGTGTCCGACCTGAGTTGAGGAGCTCAGGTGGACAGGCTTCACACTGGATCATTGGTCTGCTCAGGAGACTCAGTTTCACATCAGTCTCCTGGAGCTGAGGGCCATTTGGAGTGCTCTAAAGGCTTTCAGAGACTGGCTGATGTACCAAGTTATCCTCATTCAAATGGACAGTCAGGTTGCAATGTACTATGTCAGCAAGCAGGGAGGAATGGGTTTGTACTTTTTGTATCAAGAAGCAGTTGGGGTATGGCTGTGGGCCTTCAACTATGGTATGGTGATCAGGGCCACATACCTGGCAGGGAAAGACAACATCTGGCAGACAGACTGAACAGGGTGATACAACCGCAAAAGTGGTCTCTGAACAAGAGAATTGCCCGGGAGACCTTCTGGGAGTGGGGTACTCCCTCAGTGGATCTCCTTGCCACTCATTTCAATCACAAAGTTCCTTAGTTCTGTTCCAGACTGAGATCACACAACAGATTGGCATCTGATGCCTTTGTTCTCGATTGGGGGATAGGTCTTCTATATGTGTATCCTCCAATATCTCTTCTGGGGAAGACTTTACTGAAACTCAAGCAGGACTGGGGAACCATAATCCTCATTGCGCCCTACTGGCCAAGGTAGCTATGGTTCACTCTGCTTCTGGAGTTATCCTCCAAAGATCTGGGAAGGCTGGACTGTTTTCTGACCCTCATCACTCAGAACAGGGGGTTTCTTCCAATCCCTCTCCCTCACAACTTGGATGTTGCGAGCATTTAACTTGCATTCCTTCAACTACATGAGGGTGTCTCCCGGGTCCTGCTTGCTTCAGGAAAGATTCCACTAAAACAGCATATTTCAAATAGAAGAGGTTTTTCGTCTGGTGCGAGGGCAAAACCTCATATCCTTTTTCCTGCCCTACAGAAAAACTGCTTGAATACCTTCCACACCTTTCTAAGTCTGGTCTTGAAACCAACTCCGTAAGGGTTCACCTCAGTGCAGTTGGCGCTTACCATCATGATATGGAAGGTAAAACCATCTCTGTGCAGCCTCTAGTTGTTCATTTTATGAGAGGTTTGCTTTTGACTAAGCCTACAGTCAAACCTCCCACAGTATCATGGGATATCAATGTCATCCTCACCCAGCTGATCAAACTTCCTTTTGAGCCGCTTAACATGTGCCATGTGAAGTTCTTGACCTAAAAGATTTTGTTCTTAGTAGCAATCACTTCAGTATGCAGAATCAGTGAGCTTCAGGCCCTTGTAGCAGATCCACCATGTACAAAGTTCATCTCAACAGAGTGGTTCTGTCCACACGTCCTAAGTTCCTTCCAATGGTTGTTTCTGATTTCCATCTTAATCAGTCAGTTGTTCTGCTAATATTTTTCCTAAAACCTCATGCCCATCCTGGCGAAAGTGCTCTACACACCTTTGGCTGCAAGTGAGCCTTGGCTACCTATCTGGAGTGGACTATAGTCCACTTGCTTTTTGTTTCTTTTCACCCAAACAGGATGGGGGCAGTCAGCAGTAAAAGCACTTTTTCCAGTTGGCTAGCGGATTGCATCTCCTTCACTTATGCCAGGCTGGGCTGACTGTGGAGGGTCATGTCACGGTTCACAATGGCTGCCTCAGTACACTTGAGGTCAGCTTCCATTCAGGAGATTTGCAAAGCTGTAATGTGGTCTTCAGTCCATACATTCACATCTCATTACTACCTTGAGCAGGATTCCTGATAACGACAGCCAGTTCTGTCAGACAATTCTGCAGAATTGTTTTGGAGTCTAGAATCCAACTCCACCCTCCTAGGCCCATTTTTATTCTTTTCCACATCGCATCCACACAACAGGAATGTTACATAAGTTTTGCCTGTTGCAAATCCATCTTGTCCATTGGTTTGTTGTTTTTGGTGAGCCTGGTAGATAGTGATTCTCAGCTGTATTAAGTGATGTCCTGCTTGTCCTCAAAGAAAGTGAAATTACTCACTTGTAGCAGGTGTTCTCTGAGGACAGCAGGGCACACATTACCACAGACCCTCTTTTCTCAGCTAGGAGTGTTTTTGTACTTAACAGCTGGTTCCACGCGATTGAGGTGGGTGTGAAAGCACCTGCGCATGTGTAGTTTGGGGCTTCCAAAGGCTTCTAGAAAAGTCAGAACACTGGGTAGCATTTGTGCTTGGCTTCATTGGATAATGTCACCCAACTGTGTAGCAACTGTCCTTGGAGAACACTTGCTACAGGTGAATAACTTCACTTTATAAAATACTAGTGCTAAGTGGCATAATGTGTAACTACATCGCAGGCGTTAACATTTACCCCAGCCCTAGAATTAGTGTAAATGTCTGCACCAGTATTTTTCAATGCATAGTAAACCATAGTATTTTATAATTTATGTGCATATGTACCCTCTCTACCCACCATCCCTGTACACATTCATCAGCAAAGTATGCACCATCATGTCAAATTGCATACTTTTGCATTGGTCAGTAGTTTATCAGAGGTTATGCACACATGCCACACCTATGACTAAACTGTGACCAAAGTGGGCATGTACTTTTCCATTTTAAGGCCATACCCCTTATAAAATTACTCTTCAAGTGCATATTCAGCTCCACCTTCTGTACAAGTAGCAGTGCTATATATATATATATATATATATATATATATATATATATATTAAGCAGTGACTGCACTAGCACTATCCAGATAGATTTAGGTCTATTTGATAGCAGCCTAAGGGCGGAAGCTATCAAAGTGACCTGTGGATAAGATGTGTTATTTTACTGTTAACCCCAGTTATTAGTAACTGAATCACATTGTATAAAATGGAACCTGTGGTAAATTAACATGTCTCAGTGGTAGCCCATGTTGATATCTATGCCCCAAATCTGTCTGGATAACCTATCCATTAAGCAGTTGAATATTGTTACCCTCTTGCAATTGGCTTTGGATCTGACCCTGCTTCTACTTCCACTCCTCCCAAAACTCAGCACCTTATTATCTGGATGAAATCTGACCATTTTATCCAGATTATTTAAAAAATAACTGTATAAGTGAGTTGTACATTTTGCCACCTGCTAGCGAATGCATGTATCACTTTTAATATTGGACTCTGTTTTTTGAGTGCCATGTCTTTTATATGCATATAACCCCAGTCAGTTGTATAAGTGCCTACTGAAATGCATAAAATACTATTTTACATGCTTAAGTTGTGCATAAAGTGTAATTTTTTAAACTATACTTGCATGCCCAGTGCTTTGCCATCTGTTGACCAACTGTGATGATGATTTTGCATCCTGAACATGCAGCGTGCTATCACACCAATCTTTGTGACTATTGCAGGGTGTGCAAAGAAGAGTAACAATGCTAACAATGAGTTTCAGAGATGATTTTTTTAAATGTATTTATCCTTCAGAATATGGCATTCCAAGCAGAGCAGAAGATAAAGACAGATATTTTAAGATGTCTGAGTACAGAACAGTTATTCCGATTACTCTCAGACTCCGATGTGAATGTGCTGATGAAGACATTGGGACTTCTTAGAAACTTGCTGTCAACACGGCCTGTAAGTGGCATCAAACTTGTTTGAAAACAAGTCTGTAAATGACTTTTTTCAAATGTATTTGTTGCAGTGGTGACTTATACCTACAAACATCACGTGAGTTGCTATATATTTCAATGGATAAAATATATTTGATTGGATTTATTTACTTTGTACCAATGCAGACACATCTGGGTGGCCTGCAATATAACAATGAGGTATGTGTATGTATATATATATATATATATATATATATATATATATACAGTGCACTCCATTTAAGTGCACATCGGATAAGCGCATGCTCTGTTTAACTGCATGCCGTACTTCAGTCCCGTTTTTGGCGTCATCAGTTTCTATGGGGACAAACTTCGGTTTAGCGCACCACTTATAAGTGCAAAATTCGCTTATATGCATGGTTTAAGACCACTCCTCTGCAGGAAAAACTTCGCATAAGCGCACGCGTGGAATATGGAAGCCGATTGGCGCGTGACAAAGGGGTGGTAAATTTGAAATCTCGTTGGTTAACTGCCACAGGCAGAAGAAGCGAAAGAATGTTGTTAGAGTGTACACTGGAGTCGTCGTCGCGCAACTGTAAGACTTTTTAAACACTGGCTGAACGAATAGAAGTTTTTAAAAAATTAGAAAATAAACAGTCAAGCATCTATTGCTAAAGAATATGGTGTCAATCCCAGTCAAATTTCACGTATCTTGAAGCAGAAAGACCAGCTTCTGGAAGACTGGCAAAACAATACAAATCCACATCGGAAACGAAAATGGGCGGGAAAAGCTGAGGAGGTAGAAGATGCTCTTCTGCGGTGGTTTTCTCAAGTTAGGAGCAGACAGTTTCCTGTCAGTGGTCCACTACTTATGGAGAAAGCTAATCAGCTAGCTGAAAGTCTTGGACTAACTGAATTCAAAGCCACTATTGGATGGTTGGAAAGATGAAAGGAGAGGAAGAACATAAAATTCAAGAAACAGCATGGTGAAAAATAAGACGCTGATGACTTTGGTGCCGAAAATTGGGTTGTTTCTGTTCTTCCTACCATCTTGAACGAGTTTGCACCTCATGACATTTTCAATGCTGACGAAAACAGACTCTACTGGCGAGCGATTCCTGATGGAACACTTGCATTCAAACAAGCCGAAACTACAGGAAGTAAAACGTCGAAGGACCGACTGACGATCCTCCTTTGCTGCAATATGGATGGGAGTGAGAAGTTGGAACCACTCGTCATTGGAAAGAGCAAACAGCCCCGTTGCTTCAAGAATGTTAAGCGACTTCCTGTGTCATACGAGGCTAACGCAAATTCATGAATGACTGGGGAAATTTGGAAGCAGTGGCTAAAGAAGTTAGACACTAGAATGCGGGCACAAAAGTGTCAGATTTTGTTGCTTTGTGATAATTGTGCTGCATACAGTGATGACGTCAGGCTGTTTAACATCAAGGTGGTCTTCCTGCCACCAAACAGTACCTCTCTGATGCAACCTATGGATCAGGGCATAATAGCCAATTTCAAACAACATTATCGGGCTCTTGTGCTACGTCATCTGATGAGCATTATGGATGACAAGACTGGCAAGGATAAACTTGCTGTTGAACTGGCTTGTAATCTATCACTGTTGGGTTCCCTACATATGCAGAAAGAAGCCTGAAATCATGTTACACAGGCAACCATTGTGAACTGCTACAAGCGGCAAGCTTTGTTAAGGATGTAGAGAGGGACGAAACAGATGCAGCTGTTGCAAACGCGTCAGATGAACAGGCTATTGACATCCCAGCCGGTGTTACTGAAGAGGAGTTTCATCACTACGTAGCTGTTGATTACGATCTACAAACAGCTGACGACAGCACTGATGTCGAGATTTGCACCTACAGGCAGGCAACGGCTGATGATGAAACAGATGATGAAATGAGCAGCAAGGCACATGCTGATGAAATTCAACAACCTCCTGTCTCTTTTGCAAGAGCGCTGGAGAGTCTCAACACCGTGCGGGCCTATCTGGAGGCCACTGGATGTCAGTTGTATGACAGGTTTTACCGTCTGGCAGACGTAGTCTATGGAACTCACAGACACAAGAGTGTACAGGGGACTATGATTACTTCAAGTAAGCCTAACGTCATTTAACGGAGACTGTATACTGTACGTATAATAAACAGTACATATGTATTTCTTTGGTCCCAGACCCTTGCACTTAAGCGGATTGCACTGTATGTATGTATGTGTATATATATATATATCTACCGTATATATATAGATAGATGTAGATAGATATGTATAATATCTTTCCCTTTCCCTTTTATGTACATAGTAGATGACAAGTAACCAGTCTGCCCTGTTATCTCTGTCCACACTGTTAAGGATATATTTCTGCTAGTAGGCACTAAGGGGGGAATTCTATAAATGGTACTGAAAAATGGACACCGGAAAAGATCAGTGCTAAGTGCTATTTAACACTGGTTTCGGTTTCTATATCCAGCTCTAGGCACCAGACTTATTCTGTAACACTGCGTGCAACTTTTTGGAACGCCCCTGATCCACCCATGCTTCTGCCATGGCCATGCCCACTTTTGGGTTGCATGCTATGGGGCTTATATGCCCAGTGTTATAGAATAGTATACATCCAGATGCGTTCACAAATCCTAATTGGTGCCAATTAATGACTAATTGGTTGTTATCCAATTATTGCTCATCAGCTCGTCAGTTAAGATGTGCACTCAAATTTGGGCCCCAAAATATAGGCGCCATGTATAGAAACCAGGGGTAAATGTAACTGCCAGGAAACTTGTCATTTTCCTCCGTCATACTCCATTATTTTGGGTAGATGAACATATAGGATCCCTTATATAGTTCTTCTCCCTTCCTATGCCAAAACCATAAAGCTGTTGCTTGAATGTACAGCTTTCTGGATCCCTGCATAGCCCAACAGACCTAGCTGTATGAGCATATGCTTGTCCATTAGGACGTCTAGTTATTACTGTGCTAGTAGTTTGCCAGACAGACTCACTGATATATTTGCCTTAGAATCCTACTGTTTTGAAAATGAAATCACACTTTAAATAATATATATAGTCCTTATTTTTATATGTATATGTCTATATGTTTAAGAAAGCCAGAAGCTTGTTAGGATTTCAGATTATGTGAAGGCCCATTTTACAGAGAATGTTAAGATGGGAAATCAGATGGTCAATTCCAGTGGTATTTTACTAAAGTCTCTTCCAAACATGAAACCTTTTGTAAAATACCTATAAGGATATCAGGAATGCTTGCATATTTGCTGGCATGCACAGCAGGAGCAACCATTTTACAAATGTACATAGAGTGTGAACCTAGAAGCTTCCATGTTTGAAGCATAAAGACCTCCACATTGAAGTGGCAATTTTGCAACATCCATGTATAACATGCAGCTGTCCAATTTTACAAACCTAGGGCCCTGTTTACAAAGGTGCTAACCAGTAGATGCCCATAGGAATATTATAGGCATCTACACATTTAGCACATGCGAATTTTAGCACGCGCTAAAAACTCTAGCACGCCATTGTAAACAGGGCCGTGCCCCTAGATATGTAAATGCAACAAACTTAGGTGCAGTCTTTCTTTTTTTCATTTTGGAGGTTGAATTACTCCCTTAATCCCTCATGTAAAGCCCTGGCCTGAATGAGCACTTTCCAAAATTCTACACGGTGTCTAGAAAAAATGGGACCCCAACATTTTCCCAAATAACCCAAAAACATCCTACAGCAGCAAAACTTTGGAGTCATTTCTGACATTTCTGAGTACTTATTTTTCAATACAGTGACAATCTAGCACATTGAGCTTGCAAAACAATTGAGCTCTTAATTAATGAACCCCAGAATTCATTGAGCCAACAGCTCAGTGGCGTTGAAGACGTTTGTGAGTGTGTCAAGGTTGAAGAAGGATACTTTGAGCACAAATTAATTAAGAAAAAAACCCATTATACTATTGTATTTTCAAAAGTCATATTAAATATTTAAAGAATTGCAAAGTATTTTGAAACTTGTAAGGGGTTCCGTTTTTTCTGGACACCATGTATATAATATGCCTTTGAACTGGTGTAAAACCCGGTGAGGAATATTTTTTTTCCCCATAAACATGCATTCCCTTTGTAAAATGGGGAATACGCATTTAGACTTTTGTTCTGCCCAGGGCATACCCAAACTACACCCCCTTAAAATCGCTGCATGGTGCGGATTTCCACATGTAAATAGCAGGTTCTGAAATTGCCATTTACACATGTATGCTCTCTATGCATGTAATGCCATTATTTTCATACGGAAATACTTCTAATATAAACTCTGTAGTCTGGATCATCAGAGGCACTGTCATTTTCCCCTTATATCCCTAGATTTATATTATTGTGATCAAATAAATTGCAAAAGGACTAGACATTAGAATAATTAATATTATTAATAACATTAGAATAATATTAGAAAGGTTAGTGGATACATAGAACAGGCTGTTGGTGGAGGTAATGATGAAGGCAGAAATGCTAACAGAATGTAGGAAAGGATGGGATAGCACAGAGGATCCTTATTTGCAGAAAATTGGGTGGAAAAGCAACTAGAGTCTATGCCACAGTATCTGGAAGCGACAAAAGAGTGTACAGAGAACCACAGAGAACGTCTGGGTACATTAGAATTTAACAACTCGGCAATATACCATAGCCCACCATGATGTAGTGCCTTAAAAATCAGGTATAAAGTTTTAAATTGGATCCTAAACTCAGCTGAGAGCCAATAGAGAGAGAAGAAATGGCGAGTCATGATCTGAAATACAAAATGTGCATCCGTAATTTATACGTTAAAATCTGCTTAAGTAGTTCAGTATATAAAACATTACAATAATCAAGTTTGGAGGTGTTTAAAAGGCATGGACCAGAATGAGAGAATCCTCAGGGCTCAACTAACTGTGAATATGTCGAAAGAACTGAAAGGTGCAAATGAAGCTTGAACTGCTGAGGAAATTAGATTATGCATTGATAACTCCTCATCCAGCCAAATGGCAAGACTTTTTTTTTTCAATATCAAAAAGAAGGGGTTCAAACAACTTGTAATCAATACAAAAAAAAAAAAAAATACAAGTTTTGAACCTATTATGCTGTGTTGAATTTCCCACTCCGTCCCACTAATTTCAAACTGAAACTAGTGTAGTACTACTTAGCAAACAGAACCTCAAATTTCCCAGTAGGGAAAGTACCAAAGGCACCAAGACATCCACTTCTCTTCAAGGGGGACGAGGTAATATCATTGGTTCTTGTTAGTTATGGATAAAAGGAAAAAAGAAACATCTGCAAAAACTCCACCTGAGGGAGAAAACTGGGTGATTCAAAAAAAAAAAAAAAAAACCCAATTCCACTTGGAAAAAGGGACAGATAGGAAGTTCACCTAGCAGTAACAAAATCTTAGGATGCACCCTAACCTAGCAGTAACAAAATCTTAGGATGCACCCTAACCAAAATGCAGTAATTAAAGAAAAAAACTGCTTAGACATCTGTTCAGCTGAAAATCTCAATTGAAAAGTCTCATAGAAATCAGTCACAGCAGCTCCTCCTGATGACGAAAAAACAAAAAAGATTTCACTCAAAGTCCCACTGCACACCAATAAGCACACTCATAATGTTGAAAATTGTCCTAAACCACAGGAACAAACAGAAAACCCAAACTTAGCTGTAGATGTCTTCAAGTGCTTGTCCCATCCGTACAGGTAATTTGACAAACAGCTTAGCTCAGAGCTGTATTTCCACTGGATACGTGCTTCTTTTGTGTGCCGCCAAACCAGCGGTAAACCAATTGCCACCACAAGGGAGAAACTTCAGCAGAGCAGGAAAGCTTCTAATACTTAGTCTATTTCATAATATCCTTCAACAAGAGCGCCATTTTGGGCATGACTTGATCTGTAGCAGACTTGGTGCATTACTTTTTCCTTCCTGAAGCAGCATTATTATGAGCGAAACAAGGCGCTCTTGTTGAAGGTTATTATAGGAGCACTATATAGAATCGGGGTGTTTATTTATTAGAGTGAAGTTGCCTCCTGGATAGCATCCGAGATTGCTTCTAGTGTTAATAACAGTTGTCTTGAAAATCCCCTGTGAAACTGGAGTCAGCAGAGATATACTTTCACCTGAAGCACCAGCAAACACAGTCAAAGTTTCTGCAAGTTTCAGTCTTTTGCCAGACATTGGTGAGGACACTGAATTTGAGACCTCTCATGCAGCTCAGCAGAGATTTCCACCTCAAGAACAGTTTGTGTTCCACACCGAGGCGGGTACTTCTGGGTCATTGGGGGCTGCTCTTTGATCAGGGCTTACTGAAACCCTGTCCATGATGCACACTGTGTGTCTGAAACTGGCAGAGATGCCGAAGCAGGATCAGTGCTTGGAACATGGGGAATCCTGAAAGCCTCCAATGTAGCCTGCTTCAATCCAGGGATATGCCCAAATGCTGAGTGGTAAGATTTGGATTTCTCCCTCCTTTTCCCCATTTCGCCCGGTCAAAGGAATACCCGAATATAAAAACATGGAGATATGCAGGAGCTCACTCCCGTGTGTCCCTTAGCCACCATCTCTCAAATCTTAACCCAGTTACTGGGAATGGGATGAAGCCAACAATAAAAAGATTGAATAGCCCTAAAGAAGCATTTCAATACCTCCAACGCCTGGTGAAAGCTACCAAAATTCAGGCCATTCTCTCCAATCAAAGAACCTGGAGGGGAATCCTCACTGTATGCTGACAAATCCAAGGAAAAACTAGCACAGATTGCTAGAATTTTTGCCTGAAACTGATAAGCAAAGAATGAGCTGAAAAAAATCGGTGACCATCTGCATCCAAATATTCTGCCTTTGCTGAAAACTCCTTTAAAAGCCAAGAAAGAGGTTTGGTCCAAATACCATACTGACTAATGTGCTCATAAGTACATAAGTAATGCCACACTGGGAAAAGACCAAGGGTCCATCGAGCCTAGCATCCTGTCCACGACAGCGGCCAATCCAAGCCAAGGGCTCACAAACAATAGGACCCTGTTTACTAAGGCGCGTTAGCGTTTCTAACACGCCTACAATTAGCACGCACGCTAACCGTGTAGGCGCCTGTAGGGATATTGTAGGCATGTACATGGCTAACGCGCGTTGAAAACACTAACACGCCTATAATGTAGCTTAGTAAATGGGGCCTATACTCTTGTTTCATCTGATCAGATTTGCTTTCCTTTAAAACCTGTTTACTTCAGAGTGATCCTTTATCTCCTTCTTTATTTTGTGCTTTGGTCCCAAAAGGCTTCGATGACACCAGCAATTTTTTCCCCATACTTTTCCCTACAAGGGGTGAGGGTACCATTCCAAGTTCAGTCTCTGCTTCCAGCAGCTTATCAGCTAACAAGGCAACATCTAAATCAAATTCTTTATGAATTCTCTCTGAAGTCACTTTAGACCAATCCCATACCATAACTTACAAAGTCTCCTGACTTTGTGGCAATCCCATAAATCAGAACCTACCCAAAATCAAATAATTCTTTGACCAGGGGATGGGGAAGACTTGAACTGAGTGTAGCACATGACTATACTGATGGGTCAGAGTCTGTACAACTTGTTCGTCTCAAATCAAATATCTGTAGGAAAAAAAAATCCCCTCCCTTAAGAATCAAAATGAATTTTAAAACCACCATGTCCAGTAATCTCAGTGACTTCATAGTAGGGAATAATGAGCTGCAGAGAAGATGTCATCCTCACCTTTTATTTTGGCCATTAATTCTTCTGTTGTGTTTTCCAGTAATGACTTAATTGGTAGTCCATGTGTCTGAGGAGAAATCCATAAATAAAATGATTTTTTATTGTTTTGATGTAAATTCACTTTTATTTGTTAAGAAGGTACATATGTTGTACCTACTTGAAAGAGGCAACACATATTCGTATCTAACTTTATTTATTGGAATTTACTAACCACCTTTATGAAGAGATTCACCTACTTGTAGAATGTTCCTTGTTTCATTCCTGAGTTGGGTCTTCTGCTCCTGGTGCTCCTGGGTCAGCTGGGGCTAAGGATGATAAGGAGACAGCATTCACAGCTCTTAAGGTGGCCAGGTTCAGGGCCCATGACTGCAGAAGAAGCTTTACAACATGATTCCTGGCCCAGAATCATAACTACAATGGCCAGGATAGGCACACTGGGGGGGGGGGGGGGGGGGGGGGGGAATGTAAAAAAAGGTTTCCCTGATAAAAACATAAGTAGATATAAAATACAAAAACATTGTACAAACAAACAGGTACAACAAAGTTAGAGGGTGTTCCAGTAAATAATCTAATCTATCTATCTATCTATCTATCTATCTATCTATCTATCTATCTATCTATCTAATATACATTAAATATTAAAAAATCATCTGACCAGATATTGTTCACTTTTATTATTTAATAAAAAGCATATAAAACCAGAACATAAGTGCTTGCCGTTTCCAATAATGGCCAACCCAGAACGCAAGTACCTGGCAAGATCCCAAAATAGCAAAACAGATTTTATGCTTCTTATCTTAGAAATAAGCAGTGGATTTTCCCAAGTCAATCTTTTAAAGGCTTATGGACTTTTTTCTTTTTTTTTAAAGAAATTATCCAGACCCTTTTTTTTTTAAAACACTGGTAAGCTAACTACTTTTATCACATTCTCTGGCAACAAATCCCAGAATTAAATTTCACGTTGAGTGACAAAATATTTTCTCTGGTTTGTTTTAAATTTATTACTTAGTAACTTCATTGTATGCTCCCTAGGCTTAGTATTTTTGAAAAGAATAAACAAACCACAGTTGGAAAACAAAAATGAGAATATTATAATGCCTTTGCGTTGCTTCATGGGGGCACCACACATTGAATTAGAAAAGGTTCAAAGAAGGGCGATGAAAGTGATAATGGGGATGGGATGACTTCCTTATGAGGAAAGGCTAAAGTAGCTAGGGCTCTTTAGCTTGGAGAAGAGATAGCTGAGGGGAATTATGATAGAGGTATATAAAATAGTACATGGAGTGGAACAGGTAGACCTCTATCATATCTCCCCTTAGCCATCTCTTCTCTAAGCTGAAGAACCCTAGTCTCTTTATCCTTTCCTCATAGGGAAGTTATCCCATCCCCTTATCATTTCGTTGCCCTTCTCTGTACCTTTTCTAATTCCGCTATATCTTTTTTGAGATGATGTGACCAGAATTTCACACAGTACTTGAGGTGCAGTCGCACTATGGAGCGATACAAAGGCATTATAATATTCTCAGTTTTGTTTTCCGTTCTTTTCCTAATAATTCCTAACAATCTATTTGCTTTCTTAGCTGCCACTGCACACTGAGCAGAGGGTTTTAACATATCAACGATGACACCATTAGACAGAGAAGTAAGTGATGGACCCCAAAGCAAATTAGAGTCTATATTTACCCCTGAAAAGAACATGAGTAGGGAAGCTGGGCTAGAGCATGGACTACCATTACCTTTGTAGCTGCAGTAGCCATAATTTGGCAGCATGCAGTCATGGCACAGGAAACAGAGTACAGAACATAAGACCTGCTATAATCAATATTACACAAGAAAATGAACAAGGGGCGTAACCATGAGGCTAATCAATGGTGTGTTCTTCAGCAAGGAAGTGTGGGAGGGAGTGACAGTGTTGGCTAAGAATGAAAACCTCAGCTAAGCATGAACATACAATTTGGCAAGATTATGAATGTTGTCCATTACAATATGTGTACAAATAACAATAATAGTGCAACAGTCAGGACTATTGAAAACATTACAAAGTCCACAGTGGGATGCAAGAAGATAATCAAGTGCCATACAATTATAGGAGGTATTTAACATTAACAAATCTGATCACAGAATACAAAATAAGGAAATACAAAACAGTAAGCTAGTATCATGGAATCTTATGGGAAATAACAGAACAAGGGACTAGGAGAAAAATAATACAAAAAATAGAAAACTAGGGAAAAGTCCATAAGGTTTTGTAAATATAGACAGCAAGAAAGCTGGCAAGTCAGTGTCATTTTAAAAACTTTGCTTCTGATGGGCTGACAATTCAGGAAACAGATGCATCATCAGGAATCAGCGTTGGTTCTGGTATTGCAAATCATGGTATACACAGGAGGGAGTTCACATGGGACGTATCATGATGTTTCAGAAAAGCTTCAACTAATAGTAAATATGATTCAAAAAAATACACCAATTAAACAGAGAAGGCCATATGCTTTACACAGTTCTAGTTATATTTCATACAGAATCAAATAAATTTTGAACAGTGCAATTTAGTGAAAATAAAGTTCCTAAGAAAACTAACTAATAGCTTGCATAACAAATAAGATTAGGGCACCATGTAATCAAGGAAGTGCACTGTTTCTCCATTGATACAAGACAAGGCACAGAAAGGACACAGAGTGGGAGAAAAGTTTAATATTCCAGCTGTTCACAATTAACATCTAAATTGTAAATATGCTAGGTAGAAACATCAGTCTTGTTGCTAAAATAATAAAGGACACAAGGAACTCTTCCTAAGTTAAGGGAAAATTCATTTCAATTAACCTAAACAATAAATTGAGAAAGGGGGGTCATACAGGTAATGGTGCCAGATAGGAAATCTAATGACCTATCTCATATATGGTGAAAGGGAAAACAATGTAAACAAATTAGGGCAAACTAGGCAGTTGCCTAGAAAGACACTGTCCTTTTTCTTGAGCAGCACAAAACATATTCATGCAAGGTACAGAAAAAAATCTTAGCTTCTGAAGTTAAACATTCATCTAAATTCACTCTTCCTGAAATACAGAACACATATGTATATATTGTAAGAGTGTGTAACATGTAGACATAACAGAAGATACAGGCATGAGCCTTTCAATTAATCTCAGTTAATGTAAAAGTTATCAGTCTATAAAACCTACTACATAGGATCAGAGAAGTTAAAAACAAACTTTGAACCCAATCTAATAAAATTGAGCTGTAAAAAAGTACTAATCCTAGTAAGACAGAAAAAGAAGAAATATAGCACACAGGTTTCTACAATCAAGTTGGGGCAAAGATAGCATCCAGTTAAAAGTAATTTTTAAAGGAAAAGTACACCTTGGAGAAAGGGAGACCCTAATTCTGTACTGAATGTGGATAAAAGTACACTTTAGCTGTAACTAATACACAAAAATTGTTATAAGAGACAGAATCTAAGTAGCTAACATGCCTACTAGGGAATTCATAAAAGAAATCTTTTGTTACATTGTATAGACAACTAATATGTATTCAGGAGAGAAACTACATGTATGTACTGATTGTACTACCCACAAAATTAAGAAATTCAAAAATGGTGTCCTTTAGTGATTGTATGTGAGGGGTAACACAAACACCTACAAATAAACAAAAGACAGACCTAAGAGACTGTAGATCAGATGTCTATTTGAATTCAGTACTGGACTTAACCTTATGTATGATATCCAAGTGGATTACCAAAACAATGTCCTAGGGCAAGAAGTACTTATGTGCACAAATGCACAACATTGCATAGCCATTCCAGAAGTAAAAAAGTCACAAACAATACTGTTTAAATGCTCCGTGGAGATTTATTTTATTTCTGCAGTTAATAAAAAAAGTCTCAGTGGAGTGCATATAATAAAAAGTTTAAAGGATGGCCATGTATGAATAAAACCCTGATTCCATAAGAAGCTTTAATTTATAATTCAAATTCTGAAAAAGGAAAAAAAGACAAAAAATTAACAAAGATCACATAGCTCCACCATTCTGGCTATTTCATTCTTAGGACACACATGCACATGTTTAAAACCACACCATTTCTTTCAACAATAGTATGTAAAATCCCTGTGAACAAAGAATAAAACAAGCAATACAAGTCTGGTGACTGAGCAACAAATCATTCAATTGTTTCCCCTTAGTCTTCCTTAAAATACCTCTGTCTGTTTATAGTAGAATACCAGATGCCTCTGAACAAACAGAAGAAGGTAAAACACAAATAATACATTTTAACAAGGTATAATTACCAGTTAAAGGTACAAACCTGCCTGACAGAGGCAACCATAAATACAAAATGAGCTGAATGCAGCATGAACGTTTCTGGTTCCTAGTTCTGGTGGTATTAACACTTTGGTTTAACATATAATATGCAAAAATCTGGAGAATTTAATTTGCTTTTAGGAAACCGCTTAGTGTATATTAATTCTTTTAGCCTGCTAGTCTAATTTTAAAACTAAAAGCTCCCTATAAAAGAGATGGTGGAGCAGTGGCGTAGCCAGACAGCCAGTTTTGGGTGGGCCTGAGCCCAAAGTGGGTGGGCACAAAATTTTCTGTGCTCCGCCCTCCCTCCACCACTATACCCACCATTTCTCCCTCCTCTCCACCCCTATGTCTACCATTTCTCCCCCTCCCCACCTATTCCCCTCTGTATGCAGCATGTGTCCCTCCTCTCCACCTCATACACAGCCAAGACTTTCCCTTCCTCACCCCTCCACCCTTTTGCTGCCTCTCCCTTTTTCCCCGTACATCTCCCTCACCCACCAACCAAGCCTCATCTTTCCATCTTCCCTCCCCCCTGTGCAGCATCTTTCTTTCCATCTTCCCTTCCCCCTGTGCAGCTGCTGTGTCCCCCGTCTTCCCTCCCCCATGCCACATCTTTGCCCCATCATCACCCCCCCCCCCCCCCCCCGGTGCAGCTGCAGCATCTCACCCTCCTTGCAGGCCCGCCCAGCAACAGTGTTCCTGACGGCGATTCTACTCGCAGGCTCCGCTCACAGTCACAGCGATTCCCACACGCTGCCTGCCGGCTGCTGCTCAACAATCTCCTTGCGCTACTAAGCGCTAACCCGGAAGTCTCTCCTGCAGAGGAGAGACTTCCGGGTTAGCACTTAGTAGCGCAAGGAGATTGAGCTGCAGCCGGCACTGGCAGGCAGCGTGTAGGAATCGCTGCGACTGTGAGCGGAGCCTGCAACTGGAATCGCCGTCAGGAACTTTGCTGCTGGGCGGGCCTGACCTGAAATTGGGTGGGCCCAGGCCCACCCGGGCCCCCCCGTGGCTACGCCCCTGTGGTGGAGATCTACATGTTTTCCTATCTGTCTCGTCAAAACAAGCTTATCAGGGAAACAAAATTGTTATCTAAAAAACCAGATACACAAAGAAACAGTAACATAGAAGTGTATAGAGGAACAGGTAATTTAATCTTTTTCAGTACGGCTGAAGTGCAGGTTTAGGAGAAGAAGGTTTGGAGGGTAAAGACTAGTATCCAAAAGCAACTTTTATTTTTACATGGGCCACTGAACTCAGCCAAGAGGCAGCTGAAGCTGGAACAAAGCACATACTCCCCTTAGCAGGAGATAAAGTGATCAGTCTCTGTTGCAGACTTCCTACTGGGCTGCTAGCTGTGTCACTTTGGGGAAGCAGATGTACTGTCACCAAGCAAAATAGGCTTGTAAGCTTCAGCAACTTATAGTACTTCTGTCAGAGCTCAGCACAATCCTGGCTTTGAGGAAGCACTGTTTACTGAAGGGCTGTAAGGGGGGGGGGGTAGTTTATTTCCCATTAATCAGACTCCTGCTTCCACAAATTAAACATTTTCAAATATTCTAGTAATGGATTTCCCTTTTCATGTTTCTTAAGTAACAAATTACTAGGTAACGCACTACTTGTCTTATTTCATTGAAAAGAAAGGATCCTTTTCACTTAGCGTAACCCATTTCTCACTGTACTTTATAATCTCTCTCTCTTCCTCTGGATTTGCTACACAAACAGTGTCTAATGGGGATGTCATACTGATAAACTTCTAATTGACAATTTGGTAACAAAAATGCAAGAAGAAAGCAGCAAAGAGACATCAGCATAATTACATGTACTTATACCAAACATAATATATATCACACTTACCCGGGAAAGACAGAAATATAAAAAATACTCACATCACGCTTCCCTTCAATTTTCCTTTTCCTTCACAATATTTCATTTACCAAGGGTCTTCGGCCGGAATTCTCAACAACAACATTAACCTTTTCCTTTACTCAACATTTTACTTTCACAATGCTCAACCTTTTACTTATCTGAACCCTTAAACCCCTCTTCTCAGTTAAAGGACTGACTGGGGACATTCGCCCACAAAGTTACCTTGAAGACGGAGGTCACCGTCCTGAGGCAATGCACCTTTCAAGTCCCGGCTTTTGGCACCAAATGTTCATTTCTGTCTTGCTTCTGCAACAGAAGTAACCTTCTGAAAGAGTAAATCTTTACTCTCCAGGCAAGAAAATCTCTGGCTGCTAAATAAGTATTAGACATAATAAGTGTTTATTCAAATTGTCAAAGAAACCAATCAGTAATTATTGAAATAGTAACAAATGAACTCCTAATACAGTATAATATGTAGCAAATAAAAGTAGAGTTTTCCCAGGGAGCTGTCAATATGTCCACCTCCTAGGCACACTGAGGCTCTTCATCCTCAGTTCTGTTTCCTGTTAAATACTTTTTTCTTCCTTTCTTCGTTATCTTAATTATAACTACCCTCCCTACCTAATGAATATGCATCTTTTCAGAATATTCTGTTTCCTGTCATGACGTCTCATGTTCCATCAAAGTCTGTCATTTTATTCCCTTATTATATTGGCAGTTAGGGCCTGTCATGCATTTAAGCATAAGTTTTCATTTGATATGGGGTGACCTTGGTATGTACAGTCATCATTCTAGCCCCCTCCACCCTTACAGTTTTACCCACACCCACTCCTCCTCCTGATTGTTTATCTGGATACAGCGGGTGTCCTTAGTCATAGGAGTCTCTGGCTTAGTTGCTGACCAGCAACTTATTACAAGTTAGCACAGGCCAAAATGTCAAACCACAAATTTCTACAGCCTTAGAAAGGTATTTACCAGAAAAAAGCACATTTATAATTCTCTTGCAACTCTTAAGTCTGCTTTCATCTTAAGAAAAGCAAAAATAGCTTATATTAAAACTAGAAATATGTATGTTTTGCACTTTTTCATGGCCTTTATGATATACACATCTAGATCCCTTTCCTGGGTGGTGATTCCTAATGTGGAACCCTGCATCATGTAGCTATAGTTTGGGTTCCTCGTTCCTACATGCATCACTTTGCATTTGCTCACATTAAATGTCCTCTGCCATTTGGATGCCCATTCTCCCAGTCTCGTAAGGTCCTCTTGCAATTTTTCACAATCCTCTTGTGATTTAACAACTTTGAATAACTTTGTGTCATCAGCACATTTAATTGCCTCACTAGATATTTCCATCTCTGGATCATGAATAAACATTTAAAATAAAAACAGCATCATATGTCTCATTGCAAGTGGTCCAACATAGATCACATGGCCAGCATGTTTTGGCCAGATATTGCAACAGGACCTTGCGTGTTAGAGATACCCACAACTGGTGCCGGCAACACCTGGGTCCTGACCATGATACCCCTCATTGTAAATTAAGTTCACAGATATCCAAGAGACATATTCTTGGTCTAGAAAAGTAGCATGAATGGATTTTTGGTATTGCAAAGGCTGATTCATTGACTTCAGCATTGGAAGTATTGATCTTTATAGGTCCTGGAGCTGTATCCAGTGCTGTGGATGCATCAGCATTGAGAGTGTACCATTCAACCTTGTCATTGAGTATTGATGAGGCCATTAGGATCACCACCTGAAGAAGAGGAAGGATTTGTCCTCAGCTTTGATTCTGAGGGCTTGTGATGCCAGAAGCAGGGACACAGTGACATTGCACTTCACCTGAGTATGGTGCTGAAAGAAAAGATGATGCCAGTGTCCTTGAAGTGCCCTTGACATGAAGACTGCTTATTCTCCTCGATATTGGAGGCAGTGCAGCAGCCTCTAAGAATCCAAGACCTGGCTTCTGATAATCTCCAAGTGACTGAGGGGGATATGGCCACTTCTTCATTTACTTACTGTTATACTGCTGCTTTGATACAGAGACTTTCAGCTTACTCTTGAGATTTACGGAGGGGATTCATCAACGCTGAGACCTTGAAGGGTTTCATGGTTAATATTTGATGCACCACTGTCAAACTCCTGTGTGTTGATGAGGAACCTTCACCAAGGCATCAGAGATCCTAGGTATATTGGTAACCATGAACAAGGCCTGACACTCATGTCAGTAGGTCAAGAGAGGCAGCGACCCAGACTTCTGCTCTGCAGTATTTTTTAGGGTCTGACTTTAAGTGCTCCTGGGATCCACATGTATTTTCTGAAGAAGGTTTAACTGGCTTACCATCAGACCTGACTTTCTCTTATGAAATAAAAAAAAATTACTGTTGGAGGAGTTAGAATTCAGTGATTTTGTGGGGGAAATGTCTGAGGCTGTTCCATCTGTGAGATGGAGGAAGAACCCATGGCAAAAACATTTGACATGCTACAATTTCTTGCACCCTGTCCACCCTCCTCAGAAGGCTGTAACAGTGCCTGTCACAGAATCTTGAAGGAGGTACAGATGAGAATGTGAGGACTCCTGTCCCCCCATAGTGCCTATAAACAAGAAGTCAATTCTGTATACAAAGTCTGAAAGCTTCTGGATTCAAGAAGCAATAGCTTATCAAATCCTCTCTCAAAAGAGCCAAAAGTTCCAAGACTCATTCCTTGATGCCCAGACTCATTCCTTGATGCCCTTGGGGAGAGAAGCTTGGACAGTTGTCTTTTGGGAAGGTGTTTTTTCAGAATGCTATACTTATCCCCTGCACAGCTTCTTACCAGCTCTTGATGGGCATATACTTGTGAAACAGTGTGCAGTGTTGCAGAATTGGCAGAAATTCTTCCTTGAGAGGAAGCTGAACAACTCTGTTCACTAGTGGCCATGGGGAAGGAGTGTTGGAAATACATGTTCTAGGCAACCTATGACATTGTCGTGAGGCATCAAGAGTTTCTTTGATGGGTATCGGCTCTTGGAAACTTGCCTGGCTCTGTGTTTCTTCATTTATTGTGCGGAATTCTATGGTGCTGCTTCCATCAAGTCTCTTCCCAGTTTCTCTCTCCCCCTACCCCGCAGAGATCACATGGCAGGAGAAGGAGGAATTAAATCACGACACAATGGGTCACTTCTTCCTCCTCTGCTGTATGATTTCTGCAAGGGAAAAGGAGAGCCGGTATCAGCTGCTCCAATTGTACCATGAGAGGAGGGAAGGGGGATAGCAAGGAGAGTAAGCCATGGGGAGGGGGGCAGACAAAGGTGAGTGTGCCATGAGGATTTAGCAGGAGAGGCAGACAAAAGAGAAAGTGCCATGAGGAGAGTGGGAAGGGAGTAGCAAAGTTAAATGTGTCATGGGGGAGGGTCAGACAAAGGTGAGTATGCCATTAGGAGGGTGGGCAGAACAAGGCAAGTGTCCTGTTGAAGGGGGAACAGAAGAAGTTGAGATTATGCCATGGAGGGAGGGAGCAGAACAAGGTGAGTGTGTTCCATGGGGAGTGTTGGAGAAGTGGCAGACATGGTGAGAGTTTGCCGGTTGGAGGGGTGTCAGACAAAGTGAGAATGTGCCATGGGGAGGGCTGGAGGGAGACGAAGCAAAGTGAGTGTGCCATGGGGGGTGGGAGCATGGTGAGAGTATTGGGAGGGGGGAGCAGCTAAGCCGAGATTGTGCCATTGGAATTTTGGGAGGGGGGCAGAGAAAGCTGAGAGTGTACATGGGGATGGGAGAGGTGGGCAGAGAACAAAGTGTACACACCATGGTGATCGGAGAGGTGACGGAGACAGCTGACAGTGTGACACTGGTGTGGCGGGAGATGAAGCTTAAGGATATACCATGGGGAGAGTGGGGGAGAGATACAGTGATAACTGGATAGGAGGAGAATGAATGAGAGGTGGAGGTGGGGAAGGAAGAATTAGAGGTCGAGGTATGTGCCGGGGGGAGGGGGGCAGATAGAATGAGAGGTTGTGATATTGCCTGTGGGAGAAGACTTTGAGAGCAGACAGAATTAGAGGTCTTGCTGGGAGTTTGAGGGAGAACTGCAGCTGGAGTGAGAGATGGAGCTGGGGAGGCTGGAGCCTGAGGAGGGAAAAGGAAGGAGGTAATTTCAGACTTTATAATGGGGTACTTCTATGCAAAAACACAACAAACAACGCTGAATTTTGCAGTGTTTTCAAATATTGTATGCAGAATTTTCAAAACTTTGGGAAAAATTTCCCCAGGAGTACAATTTAAACAGCCTCACTAATATTTGTATTTGGAAGCCAAGTATAGTGACCACAGACTTAGCGTCACATGTTCATATTTTGTGCGGCCACATTCTGCACCAGCTGTAATATTGTAGTAGGGCATATCTGCTATACAGCAGTTTTCCCAAGTCATTCTTGGAGTAACCCCTTGCCATTCAGGTTTTCAGAGTATCCACAATAAATGTGCATAAGAGAGATTTGCATATAATGGAGGCAGTGTATACAAATCAGTCTCATGCAAATTTATTGTGGATATCCTGAAAACTTGACTGGCAAGGTGGTACTTCAGGACCAACTTGGGAAATGGTGTGCTACAATAATCAGATTTGCAGTTATCTAGCAGTGGAGACAAAAATGCCTGCAATATTGCCTTGAAAGTTAGCATTAAAAAAATGCTGATTATACAGTATTTTAAATCTGTGTGGTAATTGAGAAATATGCATCTAAGGTGACTCCAAGGCAGCAAACCTGTGAGGCAAAACTGATCAGACACTCATCAGAGAACTAAGCAGGGCCACTATCACCATGTGAATGATTAACCAATTTTCTTCATATAAACATAAGACCATGATCATGCAACCATACTGATAACCTTATGAATACAATCAACTAAGCAGGATGAGGTGGGGCTGCACAGTATTGTAAAAGGGAAAGAGGATCTTAATTTCATTAGCATATATTTGAAAATCTACCCCTTAATGTCTTAAAATCTTACATAAAGGGCTAAGATAAAATGTTAAATAAGATACCAGATAGTTCAGAACCTTGTGGGACTCCATGCTGCATGGTAGACTGCTTTAACATCTTATTGACCACTCTTGTTTCATATATTGCTAAGTACAATTGAAATCAAACCAGAATTTTGGGGCCAATCCCCAGACAAGTCAGGGCAGTCAAAGTTCATAGTGGCAGAGATATCTGAAGATATCATTAACTGTGCTGTTTTACTTTGAAATCCTCTCAGAAGAGTATACAAAACTGAACAGAGAACCAACTCCATTCCATGTGTAGGCTGAAATCCATATTGCTTATCATCAAGCACATGCTTTTTATCTAAAAAAAATCTTGGAGCTTTTGGGAAACCACAGAAATGGTAGACTGATATTGAGCAGTAAGTTCCAGGTTGCTTAGCGTCAAAAATAGGGGGGGGGGGGGGGGGGGGGTTGTTTGTTTTTTTTAAACACATAAGCACTAGCCTGTTTAAGGAGTGGTGGTAGGATGCTACTAAAGTTAAGAGAGGATCCTGTTTGCTGATAGAAAAACATTTAGCGGCATTCAGCAGTCCTTTTATTAAGCTGCTTCGAAAAGTGGCCTGCACTAGTGTAGACACGTGTATTGGACGCGTGCAGGTCCATTTTTCAGCGCACCTTCAAAAAAAAAGCCTTTTGGGGGGGGGGGGGGGAAATGGACGTGCAGCAAAATAAAAATTGGTGCGCGTCCATTTTGGGCCTCAGACCTTACCGCCACCCATTGACTTAGCAGTAAGGTCTCACATGTTAACCGGGCGGTAATTGTCAGCACGTGTACAATGCCGATTACCGCCCAGTTAGTTCCACACGCCGGAAAATAAAATATATTTTCCGGCGCACATAGTGGACGTGCATAAAAAATGAAATTACCGCCCAGGCCACGCGGTAGTTGGGCGGTAGTTCCAAATTAGTGCGTGTTGGGCCCGTGTAGTTGCCTACGCGGCTTAGTAAAAGGACCCCTTAGCGTAGTGGCTGATTAAAAAATTACCACATCAGTTATTTTGTTTTCTTGGAGAAACAAAGGGCTAATACAGCAAATATTTTTACACTTATAAAAATAGCTATGGATGCTGATACATTCGGTCTCAAACTGAAAACTTAGTACCGTTTTCCATTGTGCAATCAGCATTTTCAACCCCCCCCCCCCCCCCCCCCATCTTTCCTGGGCTGAGTAAATCTTTTCCATTCACATGGAAATAGTAGTGGTTATGGTGCAGTTCTGTGGACAAGACTGGGCAGTAATTTTCATGCTTCTTGGATTGCTTTGGCAGCACATAGACCAGATAATGAGTACTCATGGGAAGCAGATCATGCAAGCAGTGACGCTCATCCTAGAAGGAGAGCACAACATAGAAGTCAAAGAGCAGGTACATTTTCCTCTTCATATTTCTTGTATTTGGTATAAAGACTAAGCCACTGAAATTATCACGTGAATTAATGCTGGCATTAACATGGATGTGTGTGTATTAATATGGTCTGTGCAACAATTTATTCATGTATTTATGCATTTTTGTTTACATATACCTATTTATGAATGAGCAGTTTTGCATTAATTCTGCATATTAGCAGCTTATTTAAATTTTTAATGCATTTAAGTGCCTTAAAATTAATATAGCTGTGTTAGCACATATTGGGAAGAATTTTATAACAAGATGCCTATATAAAGAGTCTATAAAGGTGTCTATTTTACAAAAGCAACATAGGTACCTATGTGGCTATATAAATTAGGCTTCAAGAACCAGCCCCAGTAGTGCAGAAATGCCCACACACAAATTTACATCTGCTCTGAAAAGGTGTAAAAATTCCAAAATTGCAGACAATTCAAAATACAGCAGTGAGATTAATTTTTTATTTGTGTAAATATGATAAAATCTTGAAATTTTATGTAGAACTACCAGGATTCTGTTTAAATTCTCTTGCATGCTTTACAGAGTTTTAAATGGAGATTGCCCAGATTATTTATTTTTTTCTAGTGTTTGCTACTCCCATTAGAAGTAGAAGGCTGTGCAATAATTATCCATTCACTTTTCCATCACTTAAGGGTATTAAGAACTTTAAGCTCTATGAAAAATTGATTGCTTTTCAAGCACTGAAAATATGGAAAGAACTTGCATCTTGTTTCAATATTTTACATAATTATTCCATTTTTAGGAGGAACTTAACAACTTTACTGTTTACAAGATTTGTTTAATTTTTTATCATTGTTTTTTATTCTTAATTAATGAATTTATAATTTATGTAATTCCGAAGTTGAATATCTTGACTCTCTCTTATTGTAAACCGCTTTGAACCTTATGGTGTTAGCAGTATATAAGCATAAGTATAATGGAACGTAAAAGTGTGCACATGCTCTGTATGGATATGTGTATGCATTGCAATGCCTCATACGCTCTGCCCAAACTATGCCCCCAGAAATGACTCCACACATCGGACTAGATTCTATATATCACACCTAAAAAAAATTGGCGCGGATACAAAATACGCATAGGCATATTTTATAAAATAAGCCTAAATTTCCACGTGGTTTATAGAATACACTTAGCACCCGTCCATGTGACTAAATTTAGTCATTGGTAGTTATGCCAAGTAAAACAGGGTGTAAATTCCGATGCCTAAATTATACATGGACCAGGTGTATTCTATAACAACCCACATAGATTTTAGAAATTGTTATGATTCTGCTGGTTTGGCTGAGGGGGAGGGGGGACGTCTCTTCTGATTGGCTGCCAGGGGTTGTGCTGATGTCAGGGGATAGTACTTTAGCCTGCAGCTGAAGAGTTTCTCTGCTTTTGCGTTACTGACTTGGTGGTAACAGGAAAGCCTGATAGGTTTCTCTCAGAACGTGCTCTAGGTTCTGACAGGGATCTGTGTTGATTTAGAGGCAGATACACTAAAGCTAAATGAGCCTTTAATGACCCTCCAACGAGGAAAATTTGATCCGTTGCATGCATCAAAGGGCTTTTACCGAGGAAGCCAGCAGCTAACGAAAACGGAATGGAGATGAGCAATTAGTGTGAAAACCCCATTGAAACGACATGCACTAACCTTTTCCGATTGCCTTTACGCAGGAAAAAGGCAGGAAATCTAACGAGAGGTCTGGACCTCTCGTTAGGACAGCTCTGTGCCAGGAAAAATCATTAAGTGAAAAAATAAACAAACTTTGAGCCAATCCCAGCGCATTAGCAGAGCTAAAAGCGCTGTGATTGGTCCAAAGGACGTCAGAAAACACATCAAATAAAAAAAATAAAAAAAGGATCGGGAGGGGGCAAGGGCGCTCATCAGGAGCGTCCTGTATGGACGGCCTTGCCCCCCCCCCCCCCCCCGCTGCTCCCCCCTTTCCCCCGCCCCCCCCCCCCCCCCCCGAAAAAGCAAAATGCTAGCTGCCCCGGTCCCCCTCCCTTCCTGTTCCTGTGTTCTGCAGAGCTAACTCCGCCTCCCGTCATTCTTTCGCCCCGTGCCCCGCCCCCGCTGCCCCCCCTCAGGTCGACTACGCCGCTCCCCCCCTCCACCGAGACCCCCCTCCCTATTAACGACCCGAGCAGCGCCTCTCACCTCTTTCTGAAGCGCTGCACGGGCAGGAAGATCTATTGTGTTGGTTGTAGAGTCTCCATGACGTCTCTTCTTCCCTGGCCTAGGCCTCGCCTCCTTCTGAGCGGCGTAGTCGACCTCAGGGGGGGCAGCGGGGGCGGGGCACGGGGGCGAAAGAATGACGGGAGGCGGAGTTAGCTCTGCAGAACACAGGAACAGGAAGGGAGGGGGACCGGGGCAGCTAGCATTTTGCTTTTTCGGGGGGGGGGGGGGAGCGGCGGAAAGTGGGGAGCAGCGGGGGGGGGGGGGGGGGCAAGGCCGTCCATACAGGACGCTCCTGATGAGCGCCCTTGCCCCTTCCCAATCGTTTGTTTTTGGATTTTGCTGACCGGGTAGCCACGTGTATGTGTTGTGGCTTTTTTTTTGTTTGTTTGTTTTTACGTTTGCAGCATGCGCAGAGCAGCCAGCAAAACGCTTGGCTGCTCTGCGCATGATTTAGGGGCCGATTACCGATGTGTATTGTGATTCTTTGATACATTGTACGTTTGAATACCGATCTGAGCATGTGTGACTTTTTTTTTTTTGGTGCATTCTTCGTTTTTTAAAAATCGTTAGGGACTTTAACGATTTTGATTTTTTTACGTTTGGTTGCTGCATCTGCCTCTTAGAGTATTCTTTCCCTTCCCTCTGGGTTAGCTGCTGCTGTGTGTGTGTGCGTAGCTCTGCAATCAGGGTCAGCTGCTCGTTTGTTTAGTGGGGGCTGGGCATTGCTCAGCCTCCCGGACCTTGTTTGTTTGTTTTAAGGATTTCTCTTACCAGTGTCCTGGCTCAGTGAGTTTAACCCTTTGTGTACTGTGTGTATTGTATTCCTGCTTCTGCCAGTGTGTTTGTTGAATGGGCCCCACTCCCTCTCAGGAGGGGAACAGTTCTCTCTGATTGTTTGTTGATTTATGGCACTCTCTCTCTGCTGGCTCTACAAGCTTAACCCTTTGTGTTCCGTGTGCCTCTGTCCACAGTGGGTTTGAGGCAAAGGCTTTCTGCCTTCCTTTTGTGTCTGGTTCCTCTGGCTTCTGCCTGGGGCTTCTACCCTGGTGGGGGGGAGGGGGGTTGCTGTGTTAGTTCCCCTGTCCTGCGCTAGTCCCCTGCGTGGGTGTGGCCCGCTCTGGTCCTTTGTTTCCCCCTCTGCCCTATTGCTGGTGTTCAGCGCGTGTCTGGCATCTGGGGGCCCTCTGGGTTCTTTCACCCCTCCCTGTGTGTGATTGGGTTCCAGTTCAGCCGTGAGGCTCGCACGAGTGGCTCTGTGTGCGTGGGTTCCGGTTCGGCCGCGAGGCCTGCCTGTATGCCTATTTCCCTTCTTCCTGAGGGACTGTGGGGAGGGGTAGCTTAGAGGGTATTGTGTAGCTGGGGTGTGCGGTGGTGGGTCGGTCTCCCCTTGGCCTGGGTCGGCGCCCTGCTGGCCTCGGCCAGGGCCCAAGGGCTCACGACCAACCCAACGGATTACAGAAATGCCCACAATCCACCCATTCCACGCCTATGGTCATGCCCCCTTTTCAGCTATGTGACTTAGAATTTATGCGCATCACATTATAGAATACACTTAAACAGTTCTGTGCGTAAATTCAAATTATTTGCCAATTAGTGTCAATAATTGCTTGTGGCAATTATTGGCACTGAATGGCTTGTTAACTAATTAAGGGCCCTATTTACTAAGCTGCGTTATAAGCACGTTAACATCTTTAAAGCTCGTTAACCCTTAGGCGCCTATAAGTTTAACTCGCGTTCTAATTGTAGGTGCGTTAAACATGCTAATGCGCCTTAGTAAATAGGGCCCTAAGTTGCATGTTCAAATCCAGAATATGACTGGATTTGAATGCGCAATTTAAGTCGTACTATATAGAATCCTAGGGATATTGCATAAAAAAATAGGTGCACTTTTTCCATGCGGCATTTATTGCATGTGTTTGCTGCCAACCAATGGTGTAAAAGCTCTCTTCTGCATGGAAAATGAGCTTTACCTGTGGGAAAAGCTTCATGAAACTACTCCCAGAAAGCAGCAATATAAGGCATGTAACATGCATTAACACTATTTAATAAACAAACTCCATACAATATGGGGATAATTTTATAACAGGGCGTCTAGGTTAAGAGAACAGAAGGTGCCTACTTTGATGCTATTTTATAAAGACACATAGGCACCCATGCGATTCTATAAATTATTAGTATAAGTTTAACAGCAATAATATAGATGGAAGTTGCCAACATTATATCTGCTCAAGAGCACGTGTAAGTGTTGGTGTGTACTTTGTGTGTGATATCTGACTAAACCCACACTCCACCTTAAACCCTCTTGTGAGCACACCTATCATAAAGGTACATGCTGATTTGCACTGCGTGTACTTTTAGGCATGACTTAAATTTATATAATCTTATTTACATTCCTAAAATGCCATTTTGGGCGTGAAAATTGTTTATAAAATTTTCTGTTGACAAGGAGGATTGAGTTGGCCACACAAGTGGGTGACACATTATCTGATGGCACAAGGATGGAACTGTTCTCCCACAGTTCATGCAGTGATTTTCTAGACTCTAGTTTAGTTTTGTTTCTTCCACTCATGCGAATGTAAGTGAGTTGAAGCTTTCCCTTTTTAAAATAAAAAAGTATTTGTCATATTCTGCAGAGAGGGGTGCTGGAAAAATGTGGATGGAGTGTGGATGCAGGGAGGAGTGCTGGAAAATATGGATTGTGTGTGCTGGGGGGGACTGGAAAAATATGGATGGGGTGTATGTGCTGGGGGGGGCTGGAAAAAGGGACTAGGAAAAAAGGCTACTGGAGTGTGGGTGCAGGGAGTGGGGATGGAAAAAAAGGTAGCTGGAGTGTGGGTGTGGAAGAGGGACTGGAAAAAAAGATGGATGGTGTGTGCATACGGGAGTATGGGAGCCTGGAAAAAATGGTGGATGGAGTGTAGGGGGCTGGAAAAGCTGTATGGAGTGTGGATGCAGGGAGGGGACAAAAAAAGTGGATAGAGTTTGAGGGTCTGGAAAAAGGTGGATGAGGTGTGTGCATGGGAATGGGGTGGAGGTCTGCATGAAAGTGCACAGAAAACTATGGTGGTAGGGGGGTATTTCATGCCTGGGGGAGATGCCAACCTTTATAATAGGGGAATTCTACACAAAACAATTACAAATAAAGTGTGCAGGATTTCACAGAATTGTATTATTATTTATTGCATTTGTATCCCACATTTTCCCACCTATTTGCAGGCTCAATGTGGCTTACATAGTTTTGTTATGACATTGTCATTACAGGGTATCAGATACAATTAGTGATGTGCAGAGATTAAGTAAGGGAAAAAAGAAGGAAGTGATAGGATTAAGTAGAAGGTGGACTTTCATAGCTGGGTGGGTTGGTGAAGTGGATTAGTGAGGTTATAGGTTCTCTTTGTAGGCCTTGTTGAAGAAGTATGTCTTCAGAGATTTGCGAAAGTTGGTTATTTCGTTGATTGATTTCAGGTCTGTAGGTAGTGCATTCCACAACTGCGTGCTTGTGTATGAGAAGGTAGTGGCATGCATCAGCTTGTATTTTAGTCCTTTACAGCTGGGGAAGTGCAGATTGAGAAATTTGCGGGATGATCTTGTCGTGTTTCTGGGAGGTAGGTCCACGAGGTTTAGCATGTAGATTGGGGCGTCTGCGTGAATGATTTTGTGTACAATCGTGCAGATCTTGAACGCAATGCGTTCCTTAAGTGGGAGCCAGTGAAGTTTCTCTTTTAGGGGTTTTGCACTTTCATATTTAGTTTTTCCAAATATGAGTCTGGCAGCAGTATTCTGGGCTGTTTGGAGTTTTTTGATGGTCTGTTCTTTGCATCCAGCGTACAGTGCGTTGCAGTAGTCCAGATGGCTTATTACCATTGATTGTACCAGGGTATAGAAGATGTATCTCGGGAAGAAGGGTTTTACTCGTTTGAGTTTCCACATGGCGTGGAACATCTTTTTCGTCGTATTCTTCACGTGGGTATTGAGAGTGAGGTTTCGATCAATGGTAACTCCAAGAATTTTCAAGTTTTGTGAGACAGGGAGAGAGCAGTATGGTGTGAGTATGGTGGAGAAGCTTTTTGTGTTGTGAGGTGAGTACAAGACATTGTGTTTTTTCTGCATTAAGTTTTAGTTGGAATGCATCCACCCAGATGTGCATGATTTGGAGGCTTTGGTTGATCTCGTTGGTGATTTCATTTAGATCATGTTTAAATGGGATATAAATTGTGATATCGTCTGCATATATGTAGGGGTTGAGGTTTTGATTGGCTAGAAGTTTGGCTAAAGGTATCATCATTAGGTTAAATAAGAATGGCGAGAGGGGGGACCCTTGGGGAACTCCACATTCAGGTATCCATGGGGGTGATCTGTCTGCGTTCGTAGTTACTTGGTAAGATCTTGTGGTCAGGAATCCTTTGAACCATTTGAGAACTGTGCCTCCTACTCCGAAGTATTCTAGTATATGTAGTAGTATTCCATGATTAACCATGTCAAAGACACTGGACATGTCGAATTGTAGGAGGAGTATGTTGTTACCAGTTGCAATTGCTTGTTTGAATGAGTTCATTGCGGACACTAGGACCGTTTCAGTGCTGTGGTTTGACCGAAATCATGATTGAGACTCGTGCAGAATTGAGTGTTTATTTAGGTAATCAGAGAGTTGTTTCGTCACTATGCCCTCCATGAGTTTGGTTATGAGCGGAATAGATGCTACTGGGCGATGTACAGCTGTAAGTGCTGGTATTTACATATGCAAATCACAAATAGGGCTTCTAAAATACTCGTCTTAACTAACTAATGACATTAAGAGCTCCATTTACAAAGCAACGGTAGTGATTTTCATGCGTCAAATGTGATGAAGCCCTTAGGAATTGAATGGGCTTCGTCGCGTTTGCTGCACCAGGAATCACTATCATAGCTTTTGTAAAAGGAGCCCTTAACTAAATTGAGCCAATTAAACCGGTCATTTTTCAAAGGCTTTCATCTAGCTGGCTAAGTCCTCACTTACATTTTCACACTGACCTCTAATTGTCCCCTCTACATTCTTTCCAGTTGAAATTAATTCAAAAGAAATTCTTTGAGCAGAGGTCACCATTAATAATGGAAAAAGGTTATTTTGCTGTCCTGCTGTTCTCGCAGCCTTTTGTAAACTACTTTGGTATTTTAAAGAAATATAACTTAGTAAACCATGGATTGAAATGTTAGCACAAAGGTATAGTGGACGTGAATCAAAATATTTGGTTGATACAGATTAAATATGTATAGGGCAAAAAAGTTTGGTTCACTTCATGGTCTGTTAAATTACTCGTGTGATTTGGATTTTTTTTTTTAATTTTAAATTATTTGCGTCATTTGGTATATTTGGGTCCATTAAAGTGAATAGTGTAAGCAGTTGCGTATTCTAATAGTGGCATTTTCCATCCAGTTGTAATCATACTTGCTGACAGGCATCTGCCACAGAGGTAACAGCACTTCAAGCCATCAAGAGTGGCATGAAGTATGCATGGAACCAAAGGAAGGGCATAGGTTACTAACAGTGGTATGAAGACTTCAAGCCACCATGAGAGGGGTAAAGCAGCACAAACAGTGAAATGATGACTGTAAGGCACTGGGAGGGAGGCAAAGCAACACCAACATTCACAGGAAATCCCCTAGTTACTGGGAGAGGGTAAAGTGGCACCATCATTGGAATGAAAGTCCTGTGACACTGGGAAAAGGGACAAAGCAGCACCAGCTGTGGCATAGAGTCCAAGACCTCTGTGCATTGGGCAAAGAAGCACCAAGAGGGTTAAGTCAAGGTTGGAGTTTTGAGGGAAAATGAGTTTCAGGGGTGCATGAAAGAGTATCCAAGTGTTTCCATAGACACATTTGCCTGAGACAATTTGGTGGCAAGACCATACTTACTGTCACATTGTCAGAAAGATCACATGAAATGAAAATCGGAAAGCTACCTAAAATTTCATCTGTTCTCTGAGGACAAGCAAGCTTCTATCCTCTCACAAGTAGGTGACACTGATCTGCGTTGCCTGGGCTGACATTTTGCCAAATCTAAAAATAGAGCTTTGTGGAGTGCGAGCGTCTTCCTACCCGTTCCGCGAATGCGGGCTCCTCAGTTCTCTTTTTTTACACGTGAGGAGAAGGTGCGCTTTTTGTTTTGCTCCTCACTCACCTGGTCTTGAGAGCTTTTCAGTTCCTATTGGTTAATTTTTCTCGGTTTCTTGTGGCTCCTTTATTTGGGCCCTTTTTTTTCAAACCCGTCCTTTATTTTCTTAGTTTTTTTCTTTTCCCGGGTTTAAGTTTTGTTTATTTTTCATTGTCATTGGGCTGTTTTTAGGCCCTGACTTCGGTTGGGTTTTTCCCTTTCTTTTTTCTGTGCCTTCCCCTTTTTTAAGGCACCATCAAGTTGTTTAATTTGGCCGACGAGGTTTTCCTGTCCATGTCCATGAAGACTCCCAGTGGCTTCAAGTGCTGTACCTGGTGCAATCGGACGTTCTCAGGAACAGACACCCATTCTTGGTGTTTGCAGTGTCTTGGGCCTGACCATAACCCTGCTAACTGTGCTCCCTCTTCGACAGGCTCAACGAGAGAGGATTTTTGGAGCCAAGTCCAGTACCTTGACGTCTGCATTGGCATCGAGGTCGGTGGCATTGGCATTGACATCAAGCATCACACCGGCATCGGTAAGCATGGCTACTTTGAGACCCTTACACATTGGGAGCAGTGAGGCATCGAGTGGGTCTCCATCTGTCTTGAGACCTCTTGCTGTGCAGGCACCCCGGGACAGTCCATCTTTGGACCCAACCCCAAGGCGATGTGAGGATTCGACGTTGTCCTCATCAGCACCAAGGAGCCTTGATGACATGCTTCAGGTGAAGGTTAAGAAGCATCATCATCGGTCACCCTCTATACGGTGCTGGGAGCTCCGGGGTGTTGAAGGATTCGGCACCCAAGGAGCATTGGTGCCAGGAGGATCGCTCTCCTTCCATACAGGAGGTGCAGATGCGCCTGTCTCCAAGCAGCTGAGATTCTGCTCCCACATCGACCCACGGTTCTGCAACCTGCGCTTCAACCAGCACCCCAGTTTTTCCCAGTGTCGGCCCTCAATGAGTGCATATGGGCCTTGCTCCCAGATCTGCTGGATGGCCTTATGCAGCAGTGTGTATCAGTATCAGGGTGCTTGCGCCTGCCATACCTCCTGCTGCAGCCCTGCCTGACCCTCAGCCTGTGGTGCGGCCTCTGGTGCCATTTGCAGTTCTGGTGTCGACTGCCACCCAAGTTGGTACCCCCTCGACATCGGTGGAGGAAGCTTCACCAGAGTCAAGACGGGAGTTGGCTTCTCTACGCTGCTCTCGAGGGCATGGTTCCTCAGCATCGCTGCAGGTTTGGTCTCTGCGATCCCATAGGGAGATACTGTCTGACACCGAGGAGGAGTGCCCATGGGATTCAGAAGAAAATCCCAGATACTTTTCCTCAGATGAGTCTTATGGGATTCCCTCTGATCCCTCCTCACCACCTGAAAGGAGACCGTCTCCGCTGGAGAGCCTTTCATTCCCATCTTTTGTTAAGTGAATGTCTGATGCCATTCCATTTCCTTTAGAAGTGGAGGATGAGCCCAGGGCCAAGATGTTTGAGGTTCTGGAGAACACATCTCCTCCTAAGGAGGCTGTGACTGCCCCTCTCCACGAGGTACTTAAGGAAGTCCTCTTCAGGAACTGTGTGTCCCCTCTGTTGGTCCCTGTCATGCCCAAGAAGATTGACACACAGTATCAGATCCACAGTGAACCTGGGTTTGTTAGGCCTTAGTTGCCTCACGATTCCTTGGTGGTGGAGTCTGCTCTCAAAAGAGCCAGGAGTACTAGGGACTATGTCTCGGCGCCCCAAGGCAGAGAAGCTAGAACCCTGGATTCTTTTGGGAGGAAGATGTACCAGGCTTCAATGCTGATCTCTCATATATATAGTCCTATCAGCTCTTCATGAGCGTTTACTTCCAAGATTTGGTGGACGTGCTGCCACGTCTTTTTGCCAGTTGGTCGAGCAGCAGAAGGAATGTTGAAAGTTCTTGGCCTGGGGAACTTATGACACTTTTGATATGGCATCCAGGATCTCTGCTCAAAGTATAGCAATATGCAGACTCTCATGGCTGCATGTTTCTGATTGACAGATGCCCCTTGCCGGGGGGATAACCTTTTTGGAAAGAAGGTTGAGGGGGGTCGCAGTCCAAATCAAGAAACACGCTGATACCATCGTTTTCTCTCCCGTTGGGCGCTTTCTGCATCCACCTCCTCATCACGTCAACAGCATGCGCCTAAGGCCCCTGCAGCTCCCCAATCAAAGCAAGGGACGAACTTTTGACTGGCTCCAGCAGAACATAACCGCAGTAAGAGTGTTTGTCCCGGACGACTTGCCGGTCAGGGGGGGGGGAGGCTAAAATTCTTTCACCAAAGGTGGCCTCTTATAACTTCCAACCGGTGGGTTCCTCAAATAGTCTGTCTCGCGTACACCCTCAGTTGGCTCCCCAAACTTTCAAATTGCCCACTAGGAGCGCATTCATTCAGCTCCCAGCACAGGCAGGTACTTGCAGAGGAAAACTCTGCCCTTCCAAGGCCCATGCAGTCAAACCCATTCCTCCAGGGGAAGAAGGGCAAGGATTCTATTCCAGGTACTTCCTTGTGCAGAAAAATATGAGGGGTGCGTACCATTCTAGACCTAAGGGCCCTGAACAAATTTCTAGTCTAAAAAGTTCAGGATAGTTTCCCTGGGCACCCTTCTCCCAATGATTCAGAAAAACGATTGGCTATGCGTTCTGTACTTAAAGGATGCATATACTCATATCCCAATACTTCCAGCCCACCAGAAGTATCTTTCAGTTTGGCTGGGAACACATCACTTTTAGTACCGCGTGTTGTCTTTTGGCCTAGCGTCAGCTCCGAGGTTCTTCAGCAAGTGTCTAGCGGTAGTCGCAGCATCACTTCGCAGACTGGGAGTCCATGTGTTCCCATATCTCGACGATTGGCTGGTGAATAGCACCTCAGAGGACAATGCTTGGGAGTCCATGCGGATGACTATTTGGGTGCTAGAAAGTCCCATCTACACCCTGTCCAGAATTTGGAGTTCATAGGAGCCCTGCTCGACACACAAGAGGGTTCAAGCGTACCTCCCAGAGACACGAGTGGACAATCTTGTCTCACGTCTACGGTTCGTGTCTCTCAGCGGGTCACAGCTCGGCAGATGTTGAGGTTGTTGGGCCACATGGCTTCTACAGTGTACGTTACACCCATGACACGTCTTCACATGAGATCAGCTCAATGGACCCTGGCTTCTTAATGGTATCAAGTCACAGGAAGTCTGCAGGATGTCATTTAAAATGTCCCCAGAGCTTGTACGCTTTCTTCAGTGGTGGACAGTTCAATCCAATTTGACTCTGGGACTTCCATTCTAAATTCCTCAGCCACAAAAAGTGCTGATGACGGATGCATCTCTCCCGGGTTGGGGCGCTCATTTAGATGGGCTTCACACTCAAGGAGCCTGGTCCTCCCAGGAAACAAATCTTCAGATCAACCTCCTGGAATGCTGTAAAGGCTTTCAGAGATCGGCTGTCTCCTCAAATTATTCTTATTCAAACAGACAATCAGGTTGCAATGTATTACATCAACAAGTAGGGGGACACTGGATCATGCCATCTGTGTCAGGAGGCTGTTCGGATGTGGCATTGGGCTCGCCAACACAGCATGTTCCTTCGAGCCTCTTATCTGGCATGCGCAAACACCCTGGCCGACAGGCTGAGCAGGATAATTGCAACCGCACGAGTGGTCTCTCTATATGGACATGGCCTGCAAGATCTTCCGAGTGTGGGGCACCCCCTCGGTGGATCTTTTTGCCACTCAGATCAACCACAAAGTCCCTCAGTTCTGTTCCAGGCTTCAGGCCCACGGCATACTAGCATCAGATGCCTTCCTCAATTGGGGGACAAGTCTTCTGTATGCGTATCCTCCCATACCTCTAGTGGGAAAAACTTTGTTGAAACTCAAGCAAGACCGCGGAACCATGATTCTGATCGCACCGTACTGGTCGCGGCAGATATGGTTCCTTCTTCTTCTGGAATTATCTTCTTAAGAACTGTGGAGATTGGAGTGTTTTCTGACCCTCATCACACAGAACAAGGGGTCACTTCTACATCCCAACCTCCAGCCTCTGGCTCTCACAGCTTGGATGTTGAGGGTCTAGAATTTGCTTCCTTGGGTCTTTCGGAGGGTGTCTCCCAAGTCTTGCTGGCTCCCAGGAAAGATTCCTCTAAGAGGTGTTACTCTTTTAAATGGAGGAAGTTTCCTGTCTGTTGTGAGAGCAAGGCCTTAGATCCCCTTACTTGCCCTACACAGGCCCTGCTTGAATACCTTCTACACTTTTCAGAATCTGGACTCAAGACCAACTCTTAGATGCAATTACTGCTTATCATCAACGTGTAGAAGGTAAGCCCATCTCTGGACAGCCTCTAGTTGTTTGCTTCATGAGAGGTTTTACTTTTGTCAAAGCCCCCTGTCAAACCTCCACCAGTGTCATGGGATCTCAACGTCATTCTCACCCAGCTGATGAAAGCTTCTTTTGAGCCACTGAATTCTTGCCATCTGAAGTACTTGACCTGGAAGGTCGTTTTCTTGTTGGTAGTTACTTTAGCTCGTAGGGTCAGTGAGCTTCATGCCTTAGTAGTGGGTGCACCTTATACTAAGTTTCATCACAACAGAGTAGTCCTCCATACGCACCCTAAGTTTTTGCCAAAGGCAGTTTCAGAGTTCCATCTGAACCAGTCGATTGTCTTGCCAACATTCGTTCCCTGATCTCATGCCCATCCTGGCGAAAGCAGCTTTCACACCTTGCACTACATGGAGCAGACAAGGCCTCACAGGCTGTACACCTAGCTTTTTGTTTCTTTTGATCCCAACAGGATGGGGGTCGCCATCGGGAAACACACTATCTCAATTTGGTTGGCAGATTGCATTTCCTTCACTTACGCTCACACTGGGCTGGCCTTGGAGGGTCATGTCATGGCTCATAATGTCAAAGCCATGGCTGCATCAGCAGCCCACTTGAGGTCAGCTTCCATTGAAGAAATTTTCAAGGCTGTGATGTCGCCTTCAACATCTCACTACTGTCTTGAGCAGGATACCCGACGAGACAGTTGGTTTGGACAGTCAGTGTGGCAGAATCTGTTTGGGTTTAGAATCCAACTCCACCCTCCTAGGCCCATTTTATTCTGTTCCAGGCTGCACTCTCATTCAGATTGTATATAGTTTCAAGTTAATCTGTGTTATGTCCTCGCCATTGCGAGGCCCAATTGAACAATATTTGTTGTTTTTGGTGAGCCTGGATGCTAGGGAATCCCCACTTGTGAGAAGATAGAAATCTGCTTGTTCTCAGAGAAAGTGAAGATACCTGTAGCAGGTATTCTCCGAAGACAGCAGGCGTCATATTCTCGCAGTCCCTCCAACCTCCCCTTGGAGTTGTCTTCTTGGTTATTTTTACTTTATGTTTTTGCTTTAATAGTAAACTGAGGAGACTGCATTCGTGCAATGGGCGGCAAGGCAATCGCTCATGCACAGTGGAGTGTGGCTTGCGTTCCACAAATTTCTATTTTTAGCTTTGGCAAAGTGCCAGACCGGGTGACGCTACTATTGGCCAATCCCAAATGCTGCGCCTGAGATAATAGGACTGTAATATGTGAAATCAATAAATAAGTAGTAGCAAGAAGACTTCAAAGCAGAGGTAGGGCAAAATGGCACTGACATTGTCAGGAAGACTCCCCAAAAAGTGAAGCATTGGTATTGGAGTGGTGGTGAAAGGAAGTTATCCATAAAGATGTGGCTATTGAGAGAGCAGGTCAGCATTCCAAGTGCCATCAGTACTTAAGGTCTCCTGAGATACTTGGATGCATGAAATTTATTAGCTTAGGAACTTTTCTCCTGGAGGACATTTTGTATTTAGGAGCAATGAGGTGCAGCAATGGTTTCTTCTATGTACTGTGGAGGGGAGAAGACACCAAAGCACTACAGAAAGAATAAAGCAGTTCAGTGGAGTGAAAGGTGCAAAGCAGGCTGGGGGGGGGGGGGGGGGGGGGAAGTCTGGCATCTATATACAAACACATTGACAGCAGAGGATGTAAACTGATGGCATGAGTGGTAGGATCAGAATGGTGGATCCCTTAGTTCTTGTGTAAGCAAGGTTACACAGCAATGTCAGAGAATGGAGAGGGGTGTAGCAGAAGATTTATACCAGGAACCTACCTAATAACGTCAACTTGAGGCAGCATAAATACCTGTTCTGCATGCATAATCCAAAGCTTAGCTATAGCCTTTGTCTATAATGGTCTTTTAGGAAGTTACTTAAGGCCATTTTATTCTGGAAATTTATTAGGTTACATTCAAATTAAGATGTTCTATTACTTGTGTTTTGCTAATGATTACTGTAACTAGTTGTGAATATTATGCTCACTATGTATCTTTTAGGACAGTTTTTTTTATTATTGTAACCTGCATAACTAAAAGTGGTGTTTGCAAGTTATAAGTCTAAGACTTATAGCCTGCAAATACCACTTCTAGTTGTGTAGTGTAATGTAATGTATCCCTTTCAAATTGCTTTTTAATTTCTTCCTCAAACTTAAGATTGGTCAAAGCACATTTAATAGTTTGTGAAGTTAAATGAACAGTTCTGCCTTCCTCTTTTTGGGTATCTGAAGCAAGTTGTTCAAAGCTGTATAACACTACCCATCTTCAGAATACTTACCTAAAGCACCATATGCTTAAAAGTAACCAAGAATTTTTTTGCCTTAGCCATTTTTAAGTAGGGCCAGTGCAAGGTTGATAGACAATCTAATAGAAATATAGAAACATGTAAAAGGGTTATAAGCATAATGTAAAAATAAAAATTACTACTAATAGCATTAAATTGTTGCATTGTCATGTGCTGGAGCCAATGGCTCGTTATGTAGATACGGTCTCCAGAATTACACACAATATTCTAAATGGGGCCTCACCAGAGATTTATACAAGGGCACTATCGCCTCTTTTTTTCATGCTGGCAATTCCTCTCCCTATGCACCCGAGCATCCTTCTGGCTTTGACTATTTCATTTTCTACCTGTTTGGTCACCTTGGGATCATCTGACACAATCACTTCTAAGGTTCGCTGTTCTTTTGTACGTGGACCTTCTGCTTTGTGTCCCCTTCAGTTAACCTCCTTCTCCTCCTAGCCACCTTCCCCTGTAGCACACTCAGGCCCGATGCTGAAAAGTAAACAAGGGCGCTAGAGGCCATTAGCACTGGTCTAGTGCCCGCGTTTACTGGCTCGGGATGTTCGGAGGCCCAGAGCGCAGGATCGAATGAGCAAGGGAAGGAACAGCACAATGAGCATGCAAATGCATGCTGATGAGCTCATTCGCTATTCCTCCACAATGCTCAACAGGCAGCACACCAAAGAAGGGTGCTCCTCCCGCGTAACATAGTAGATGACGGCAGAAAAAGACTTGCGCGGTCCATCCAGTCTGCCCAACAAGATAAACTCATATGTGCTACTTTTTGTGTATACCTTACCTTGATTTGTATCTGCCATTTTCAGGGCACAGACCGCAGAAGTCTTGCCCAGCACTAGCCCCGCCTCCCAAATACCAGCCCCGCGTAAACACATGCCAGCTTGTACTAGCATTAAGGTTTGTCAAGCAGCCTGGCCATCAAGCTCTGGTGGTCCAGTGGACTCCAGACCCCCAACATCTCCAAACACTAAACCCTGATGGTCCAGTAGACCCCAGACCCCCCTCCCCCACCCCCAAAAAGAAAACCATGGTGATCCATTGGGACCCCTGTAAATGCCACCCATCCCGAAGACTAGCCCTGGTGACCTAGCGGTGGCCCCCCACCTCCTCCTACCTTGATAAAAGAGGAGGGATGAAGTCCTAGTTCTTCCTTCTTCTGGGCGTGCCCTGCCTTGCCTGGTGCATCCTGGGATGTTCTAGGCGTGGCTTAACTACCATATAACTCCCTTATATGGTAGTTAAGCTCCACCCAATGCATCCCAGGATGGGCAGGGCGCTGCCATTTAGACAGAGCACCCAGCAGGAGGTGGGATTAGGACTCCGTCCCACCTCCATGAAGGTAAGAGGGGATTGGGAGGACTTCCACCATTAGGTCACCAGTGCTAGTCTTTGGGATTCAGGGAGGCATGGCCAGGGCTTGTTTGGCAAGTCAGGGCTTTGTCTGTGCATGCGCTCAATTGCTGTGCTTGACGTACAGCTTTTGAGTGCATGTCCAGGCAGAATCATGCCGCGGAAGTCCCTAATGCTCAACGCTAACAATATGCCTAAGTTTGCATGTCATTAGTGTGGATCATTAAGGAGTTCCTTTCCCGCGCTATTGCAGCAATATTTGAGTTTTGAGCATCCCCCTATCAGGATTTGATTATTAAACAGATCAGTCGTCATAATCTCTTGAACAGCACCTGTTCTACAATAAACAGAGCACTTCATTGGAAACAAGACAGTGGCAGGACAGCTGATGTTGGCAGGCAGTTGCAGCTAGGATGGCGTGAATAGACCAAGACACCGAAAGAACACAATAAACATTGGTGCAAACAACCAGCACACTAACCCTAGAAGAGGAAAATATTGTTTTCTTTTTTTGGTTTGTTTGCTCTTTGGGGAAAAAAAAACATCCCAGTGTAAAAAACATTCATAGAAACCACTTAACATACAAGGACTATCTCTTATGTTTGCCTGTATAAGGTTGTATATGCCCTCTAGCATTTAGAAATAAGTAGTAGTAGATGATCCGCCATGCTTACATTTTTTTGGATTCCTTGGGTATACAGGCTGTCTGAACTCACAGATCCTAAAAGAGTTTTAAAACTCAGTTTTCTGTGACTCAAAGAGAAACCATAACTGCCTGTCTGTACCTCTTTGTTTAGCCATTTTGGGTTTCTTATTCTTCATAGTTATGCTCTGTCTAGTTTTAGACTCATACCCAAAGAGCCTAAGAAATTTTTTTTAAAGGCAGTTTTCTTTGACACTGAGAAATAATGTTTCTACTGTCTGCCTCTTTCTCAGGTATCTTGTATATGAACACAAATGCCCTTATTTCGCTATGTTTTTTAACCATTTTTTTTCTGAAAATGAATGTGCTATGCTAGAACTGCTGAGTTCAGGGCTTACCTATAGTAAATTTTTTACCTTTTTGGCACACAAATCTCTGGTGGTTACAGTAGTAGGCCAAGAACCAGGGAAGCCAGGGTTAAATCCTGCTGACATTTCTTGTGATCTTGGGCAAGTCACTTAATCCTTCATTACCTCAGGCACAATCTTAAAGAGTATAAGCTGACAGAGGAATATGTACTGAATGAAAGTTGCCTTCTGCAAAAAGATGTGAGCTAAATCCATAATAATAATATTTGAATTGGGTTCTGATAGATTTTCCTCCTTCTTTTATTAAACTACAGAGAAAATGTGGAAGAGTTAGCTCATTGATTGTATGACACTGAGTAGGTTGTATTTTCAAACTTTCCATGACTTTTCCTCCTCTCTGTAGGGTCTTAATGTGAAGCTAATAGTACCATGTTTTAGAGCTCAGTAATGACGTTTTAGGAGGAGTAAAGTTTTATTTATTGCAGTTTATGGATACAGTTGAGACATTCAATTCAATTCTTGTATACGGCTAATATCCCCTTTCCAGGGTTCAGTGCGGTTTACGTTCTAAGTGAGACAAAAGCAAACAGTGTTAGGGTGAGGTTTGAGAAACATTAGGGACCATTGGATTAATGCATGAGACTAAAACCATTAAGGAAAGGAAATAGTGCATTTGGAGGACTGTATTCAAAGTGATTTTCTTAAATAAGACACGTCCCTTCCTCAGTGAAGGTTAAAGTTTGCACGTATTCTTTCATTGGATATTGAGCTGATCTGTTCACAATGTAATAATTAGTGATGTACATAGAGATCTGGAGAATTTGACAAAAGGCATGAAGACATCTTGGTTTCATGAATTCAGGGGTTCTCAACCTTGTCCTTGGGACACATTTAGCCAGTCGGGTTTTCAGGATATCCACAATGAATATGCATGAGATAGATCTGCATAGAAGGGAGGTAATGCATGCAGATCTATTTTATGCATATTCATTGCGGATATCCCGAAAACCTGACTGGCTAGGTGTGTCCCGAGGACGGGGTTGAGAACCCCTGATCTGGTTGATGGGTCTGTACAGGGGATAAGAAAATTCTGTCCTTATGAACAACTTGTGAGTCACAGAAATCTCTACTGCAAGAGTAAACTCCAATGATTCCAACCCCACAGGATCATCAGTTTTGCAATGGAAATACACATCTACCATAGATAATAACATAAAGGGACTATAAAGGGCACTACAAATAAAAGTATTCTATAATGGCATCTGGGCACCCAGATTCTGTTGTACAATAGACCCTAAGTTGCCATTTAGGTGCCAACATTTATACCATATAAAAGGCAGGTGTAAATGTTGACACCTAGGTACACAACTATAAGTTTGGTGCCTAAGTACCCATGTCCCACTTATGCTCTGCCCAGACGTGCACCCCCTTTGCTGTTCCTTTAACTTATAGAATAATGCCTAAGTGCAATTAGGTATCTAACTGTTGTTTGCCCTCCATTTGGGCACCTAATTTCCATTTGAGTACCTAAGGTTAGACGCCTAATTGGTACCTAACTTGTGCTACACTGCATGCCCTGCGTTTAATAAAAGAAACTATACAAAACTTGTTTTCTGAATAACCCTGTCACAACTTGATCAATTTCAGTAAAAATTGGGATATATCATCCTGAATAAATTTGCAATAAGCCTACACTCAGCGTTAGATACCTCACCTAAACGTCACTTCACTACCTGGTTCTTCAAGTGTCACAATAGTTTCTTCAGTGCAAACTGATCAGGCCCTGCTGCTCCTGACTGGTGATCAGTTGAGCCTTTTTCTATACTTACCCTCCTCCACCTCTTTTCTAGACAATCTTGCACCAATCTATGAGAACCAGAATCTTCCTCCAGACATAAATTTTTAATAAGGATCAGATCTTCCTTTTTGAAAATCATGGTAACTGTTTATGTTTAAAGCAAAATGGCATCTCTGCGTATCATGCTGATAATCGCTAGGTGATGGTGGCATCATTTAGGTGAGGTGGCTGGCATGAGTGTATGCTTATCGCAAATGTATTCAGGATGATATACTCCAAATGTTATTAAAATTGGTCAAGTTTTAACTGAGTTATGCAGAAAATAAGCTTTATGTAGCTTTTTTTTTTTTTTTGAAACACAGTGTAGAATTAGGGGGATAATGTGCTATGCATAACAGGTCTGTATTGGTATTATGGGCATTAGTCATAGGCAGTGGACCTTTTACTCCACATGACATCAGCAACAAGGCAGCTTGGGAGTATTGTTGAAAATTACTTTCCACCACCCTTCCCCTGCCAAAAAGATGTTGCAGTGACGTTTTAGCATTTTAGTCACCTTGGAAGAACTGTGAGATGCTATTGAAAGACATTTTGCTTTGGGGGGAGGGGGACGAGGACATATATCGTCCTTTGCAATGTATAGACTGAACAGGGAAAAGACTTGCAAGAAAAGAAATCTAGGAACAGAGACTGACCAGGAAGAAGAATCCTGGAAATCATGAGGCAGAAAAACTGAAAGAGGGTGAGAGTGATGTAAGCAGGATAATAGTGTCCCCTTATGACACAGGCAGGTTTTATTTTTTAACTTGTGAATATACTAATGTGCTTGCAGAGCTCAAGACCTACACAAAGCAAAATTATATTGTATTGTGCATTTGTGTTTTAAAAATGACATGTCATGATTCTATCACAGATGAATTTTTGAAACCACATAGAGAACTATGTAGAATTAGTGGCTCAGGGACATCATCATCTTTGGCTAATTCTCCTGTTGGTCCAATAAAAAGTATTCCATTTTACAAAAGAGCCCAGTTTTTTGTAGGACTAGTTCAGTTAGTGGTGATGGTAAATATAAGTTTGGTAAAGCAAACAACATCTCATGCAGGAATAAATAGTGGAAATGTTTTCAGTGATGCCCTGCTGCTTATCCTAACTTTAAATAACAGATTTTTAATACATTTGCAGACGTTATGTATTCTTGCCAACATAGCAGATGGAACAACAGCAAAAGAGCTCATTATGACAAATGATGACATCTTGCAGAAAATTAAGTATTATATGGTATGATAATTTATTTTTCTTGCATATTCTGTCCATTGACCACCACAGTGACACAGGGAAGGTTCCTTGAACAGTGGTGTTATTAGCTAGTAATTGGATTGATTTTTAAACTACCTGTATTGGAACAGATAATATGAATATTTTTTACCTGCAGCCTTTGGGTCAGTTCTCAAAGCCAAAGTTTGCATGTATCACATCTACATGGTCAGTTGCTTCAGGTTTTTTCTACAGGTAGAATTTTACTGGGAACGTACATATAGAGAGTTAAAAATTCAATATATGTATGCACTTTATCCTGATCTGAACCCCTTACCATGCTTCTTTTCTACCGAGGACCATCTCTCATTGTGTCTAAAACTATACATGTTGTGAAAGAAAACATATACTTTAGCCACATGGAGAGAGGGAAATTTTCAATCAGCTGATTAATATTTATAGAATGCTTTTTACCTTTGTAAATTGCATTGAAAATTGACCTCAGCTTATCTGGTTATGGGGCATGCTTTGGGATGAAGAAAATCAATATTAGTCTGATTTGTAGAGGCTATAGTCAAGACATTTCACATTGTGAATGCTTGTTTTTCTGTGTAAAAATATTTGAGAATTGCACTTCTATATGCAGATAGAATTAGGTGGAGTTAGGTTGAGGGAAATGAAATATATGTGATGATTTTCTTTTTCAAATCACTGCAGATAACTCTCTGGTACGTATTTTGCTTCCTTGCAAATTCAAAATATGCAAGCACAAAAGTACCTATGTTGGATGTGCTGTCCACATTTTGAAAAGAAAGGTCTGTTTGCTGGTACCTACAGGACTCTAGGCTGCTGTCAGTATTTCAGAATTGTTTGTATGATCAGATGCAATAGATAAACTTTTATTCAGACTTCCAATTTTTAGAAACTCCCAATACCAATCTTGGTATCCAGTGACACCTGATGAAGGGCTGCCCATTATTTCACTAATCTCTTCAGTATCAGATGGGTGGAAGTGCACCTGGAGCCAAAATCCTGAATGACTTGAGTGCATAGGTGCTCCTGGTGATTCCAATTTCTACACAGCTCCTGCCGATCCTTCACATTTGTGGAATACCTGTGATACCTTTCGGCACTTCTGATTTGTGGCTTCTTCTGTAACCCGTTCCTTCAGACACTGATGCCTCTTCACTTTTTTGGATCTGCTGTTTGAGCTGCATCTTGCTGTTGAATTGAAATTCATGGAGTACTGAACAGATCAAATAAACAATCTAAAACCATAAACCATCACACCTGGGGAAGAGGGAGGCACAGGCCAAAGGGGAATGAACCATTATCCAGAAATATTACTTGTGTGGAATGACCTTGGTCCCAGCCATTATAGATGAAAAGTGCTCTACTCTACCACACTTTTCTAGATGATGATTCCTGTTAGTTGTTCTATAGTCTATATTGAGAGAAACAGTAGAGTATAAGTTTGTGGGAAAATTTCAGTTGGTTACTCCTAAGTTGTATCTAACTAAATGCCACTCTTATAATTAGACAGTTTATTGTCCTGTTTCCCAAATATATTTCTTGTTGAGCAGCATTGTAAATAGACCAGCTAAAATAGCTGTTAACAAAAATAGACATAGCCCTCAGCTTGTTGTGGTGCTGTGCCATTTGTCATAGAGTTTGCCACTGGCTGTAGAACCATGTCAAACTGCCTTCCAGCTCTTTACTCACTGCTCTTGCTTCCCTGTTTTGCACCGTCAGTGCAGCAGCACTCTTTCTATATTTCCTTTAGCCCCGAGGTTGGTTTGTCAGTTGCCACTGCTCTTTTTGAATTTAAGGCTAGAGCTGGTGGTTCTTGCTACTGTTCTTTCTGTTGATGGGGCAGGCCTTGGCAGCTTCAGTAGCTGCTGCTGCCATATGTCTCCTAGTATTCTTAACTAGAGCCCGCTCTCCCTCTGCGATTCTGTGGCTAGGATAATGGAATTGGCTGGTCCCTGCAAAATTGCTGCAGGAGGCAATATATAATAAGGTATAAACAAAGAAAATCTTAAATGACTTTCACCAGTGGCATAGCCACAGGTGGGCTCACCCAACCCAACAGTAGCACATGTTTAGTGGTAACTGGTGAGAATCCCAAGCTCCACCAGCTGAAGATTTCCCCCTGATGGTAAACAAAACGCAACTCTCCACAACACCGGCACCTGCGCATGCTCAGTTTTCAGTGCATTCCTGCTGCCAAGGTGGAAAGAAACGTTTTCCCACCAGCTGAGATTTTTTTTTGGAGGGGGGGAGAGCACTTGGTGCTCACCCAATTCTTGCCTAGGCCCACCCAAAATCTGTTGTCTGGCTACACCCCTGACTTTCACACTTCAAAAAATGCATAAAAGGGGTAACCCTAGAGCACCAGGTACAACCCTAAACAAAGGTATAGAGAGGGTAACCTGCAGAGAGCAGCAGCTACAAATCTAGCTACCTTACTAGGCAGATTGAATGGACCATACTGGTCTTTATCTGCTGTCCTTTAGTATGTTGCTTGGTAAAAAAACAAGGACCAGAATGAAGAGAAAGTGGAAATAGTAGTAGTAGCAGCAGTGGTGGTACATTTCTTCCCTCCTCACTGGGGAAGATTATGGCTTGGGGCAGTGGTTCCCAAACCTGTCTTGGGGTGTCCTAGCTGCTCATATTTTCAGGATATCCATGAATATTCATTTTAACTAAATGGACTATAAAATTCAAAACTTATCTCTAATTACGTACCAAAAGTAACAGTTAAAACAGTAAACATTAAGAGAATATATACAGTTGTCTTTTATTCTAATCAAATAGTTATTCTTTTGCACCAAAAAATCCCTCATTACCTGAGGGAATGTTCTTTTGAGACATTTAAATTTGGATTAGGTACAGAGGTTGTCTTCCATTTGTAAGAAGAGAGACTATATTTTAGAAGAAAGGAAGTGAAGCACAGCCAGAGCACATAACACTTGAATTTTGTCCTTGGAGATCCATTTGGATAAATGTTTTGAAAAAGATGTGAAGAACTTAATTTTGGTTTATGGAAATCCATATGGATAAATGCTTTGAATAAGCTTTGAGGAACTGGTCTGCATCTTTGAGGAATTTTAATAGATTGTTATAAGTTTCTTCATATAGCAATATTGTGAAAGATAACTAAAATGTTAATAAGGATTTGTAATTAGATTACTAGTGTGTGTGTGTGAATGAGAGGGAGTGTGAGAATTTGATATATCACTGTTGTATAGTTTTAGAATTTTATGAGAGATTTTTTGGTGCAAAAGAATATTTGATTTTTTTTATAAGATTAGAATAAAAGACATTTGTATACATTCTCAATGTTTTAAGTGTTACAATTGATATGCAGAGTAATGAATATTCATGAGAGAGATTTGCATGCACTGCCTCTGCTGCATACAGGATCTGTCTCATGAATACTCATTGTGGATATCCTGAAAGCCTAACTGGCTGGGAGCCCCCAGGATAGGTTTTGGAGCCACTGGCTTGGGTATAGGATGGTGAGAGTGACAGTGTGGCATCTCAGGATACATACTCCCTTTCTGTTGATAGTGCTGTGCAGTTCAAACTTGGCACAGCCTTACATTTTGAGGCACTAAAGAAAGGTAGATCTATCATTAGCCAATTGGTGGCTTCATTTAGACAATGTTGTATTATACATCATCTGATTTAGATTAGACGGTATAAAGTATTTGAATATTGTCTGTGTATATCTTTTCATTGACAATTACAAAATTATTTGAGACATAATTGGTGATCAAGATGGGAATTAAGTAATTTAAAGTATTAATTACTCATTTAGAAATATTATAAGAATTGGTTTAACCATTGTATTGTTTCCCAACTGTTGTGCTGGCATTTTTTTTCATGTGATCCACCTTGGACCTAATAGGGAGAGGGTGTAATACAAGTATAGAAATTAGATTAGATTAAACCCAAGCAGGGCTTTCCTCAGAGGGTTGTGTCAAGTCCCATATTGTTATGGTGATGTTTGTAGTTCGCCTAAGGTCTACTACGTTTGTTGGGATTTTTAAGGCTGTGATATGGAGTTCAGTCTACACATTCACATCTCACTGTTGATTAGATATGTAAAGGTATTAATAAGAATATACTATAAAACAGTGATAGAGAAGAGACAGTTATTTGTAGTAAGTGAATGAAAATATCTTCATCTAAAATGGTCGGTGATGGATACAATCAGCTTTCTCTGGAAGGAGTTCCAGACACTGAGTCCTACGGCAGGTTTTGTTTTCTGTGCCAGGCAGATAAACTTCAGGGGCCACCAACATTTTCTCCCAAGTAGATTTTAGTTGTTGGGCTTCATTTAGAGGACAGTTTTCAAAAATCATTTACAGAGGTAAAAGGGCTTTATGAAAATTATCCACCCTCGTCATGAATAAAGGCACATGTGGTGTTCTTTGTCATGGAGAATGCAGCAGTATGTGTAGTTTAGCATTATTAAAACAGCATCAGATGAAAAAGCAGCTGCAAATCTCTGTATATACTTTTTTCCCTATGTGCTGCCTTCCATTTGAGAATTGGTGCAAAGTCTGCAGATTTAAATACCCTTAGACTTTCAAAATCACCCCCACCCCATACCCAAATATAGTTTAACTTAAGGATACAAAAATCTGGAAGCCATTGTTCTTGGAGAGCAGGTGATTATATACTGTGTTCTGTAGGATAAAAGCTAGTAGTTTGAATAGTTGCTGTAGTCTGATATAGCTTTGTATATTAATTAGCATAAGGGCCCATCTGAAGTGACTGGAAAAGAGGCATTTGTGTATATACTTTTTCTCCATGTCATAGGATAATGCAGACACATTTGGTAGCCTTCTCTGCAGGCTGCCTGCCCGGACGCGCTGTCCCTAGCTCGTTTGAACAGCAGCAGCAGCAGCCAATAGCATACTGAGATCACCTTCCTGCTCAGAGAAATGTCATCCTGCTCTTCAGTTCTCACTTTTCTGCGTTTCACAATGGATGTTGCTCTCTAATCAGGAAAGGAAAGCTGAAGCCGTCTCTCTTTAACAATAGAACAGAGCTTTGCCAATCCAAAGGGCTAAATTCTGGTACTGCTGGGTTTATCTGTAGAAGGTGCCCATTCTTCTGCAAAACCCATGGGCTCCCTTGGATACCAAAGGTTTCTGGCACCAGTGAGCCCGCCCCTTGGGGGATTCCTTCATGTGCTCTAATTCAAAATGTGAGTGTTTCCAAAGCGCTAAAGGGGAAACCCCACAAGTGGAGAACCACTACAAACATCAAAAACAACTGTATCTTACTACATTTTCAGCTGCAAAGACGGAACAAACTGGAATCACCTCACCAAATCACAGTACCACGTCTAAGCTGTCCTGTGACTCCAAACCTTCAACCCTTATGATGTAAGCTTCCTGCACGCCTCTACCTCCAGCAAAAATGTCAAAGAAAGTAATTAAGTTGAAGCACTGCTCTGTGGAACCCACTTCACTGACCTCAGTTCTGTTGTGTCAGCTCCCCCCAAAGGGACCGCCTATAATACTTCCAGCTACTATAACTAATCAACTCCAGTCCACTGAGGATGCTGTTGCCATTCTACTACAACATTTTCAAAAGTGTTACAACAATCATCTCCAACATTTTCTGCTCAGCCTCAATTTCATGCTGCTCCTTTTCCAGTGCCTCACACTCCTTCACTGGCACCCTCTTTAAAACAGAGAAGTATTTCACCAACTGCACAGCCATGGCAACACACTTCACTGAAGCCTATGGACGTGTTTTCTTCAGAAGAAGAACCGCTATAACAACTATTTCCTGACTCTGAACAGCTGTCTGCTTCTTCTAGCACAATGTTTCCCAAATCTGACTGGCAGGGGGTACTCCAGGACTGGACTTGGGAAACACTGTTCTAGCAAACTGCAGTAAACAGATACAGCAAAACTGAATACCTCTTCATAAGATATTAATTATGCTAAGTTTATACAAAAATTATTTAGAAAGCTAGCATTAGGAGCAGAAATGACAACCACGAATAAAAATGATTTTTCAGAGCATACTGAAAGCAGTGGATTCTCCCTCTTCCAATTGTTGGTCCTATTCACTTCATCTTGCAGGGTCTGCAGACAAAAATTTAGCCAGCGGCCTATTTCCAATCAACAAGACACCAAATACAAGTTTCATCCCTTTCCAGAGCATGAAAATCTCAATGCCCTCATCATTCTGTGGTGTTTGAGGCTGTAATAAATAAATCTAAATCCTTAAAGTCTCATCCTCTCTACCCCCCTGAGAAAGAACCTAAGACTTTGGATGCAGTAGGGAGGAAAATTTTTTCATCAGCTATGCTGGCCTCAAGAATAACGGCACACCAGCTACAAATATTACATTATTAAAATTCCAGACTTTATGCTGCATTGGAAGCCATTTCTACTCCTCTTCCTGAACCATTGACCAGTTTCTTAAATGCAAGGAAAAGATCATTTTCCATCTAATCACAAATACTTATGAACTTCATGACACAACTTCACGCCTGAGGGCGGTATCCATTGCAGCTAGACATATAGACTGCACTCGGGGACAGCCTACATGATAGACTTTCAGATGCCCCATGTTTGGAGGGCAATCTCTTTGGGGATGAAGTGAAGGATGCGGTAACACAGGTTAAAGAAGACCACTCTATATTCAAAGAGCTCTCTAACCCCTCTTCAGACAACTCTTCATTTTATAAAAGGTGGTCCTCATCTTCTCAAAAGACTTATCCATACCAACCTTCATACAGAAAAAAGTTCAACCTTATTCACGCCAGCAGCAGTCCAGACCTTCCCAACTGTCTTCATTCCAAAGATCGAGACCAAGAGCATGAAAGACTCCACCTTTGTCCACTACGTTGCCCTCTATCTACCCCTAGCTTTTGACACTTTATCAAGAGGAGGTCGCATATTTCTTTTTCCAATCCTGGCAAAACATTACCACAGATCAATGGATTCTCAGTCTTATCAAACACAGATACAAGATACATTTTATCAAAATCCCTCCTCCATCACACCCTATGGTCAACAAAGTGACAACCCATCGTTCTGCCATTTTATTAGAGGAAATTCAGCCTCTTCTATCAGTCCAAGCAATAGAACCTGTGAACACTTCCCAGTGATTTTACTTCTGTTATTTTCTAATTCTGAAGAAATCAGGAGGCCTAAGACCCATTCTCGACCTGAGATATCTGAACACCTTTGTCAAAAAAGAAAAATTCAGAATGCAATCTCTATGAACAATTCTGCCTCTCATTTCCCAAAACTCTTGGCTAGTGATTCTGGATTTAAAGGACGTCTATACTCGCATCCCAGTTCATCCAGTGCATTAGAAGTACCTTTGTTTCACATTCCAAAATCTACATTTTCAATACAGAGTTCTTCCCTTCGGTCTGTTTACTGCTCCCATAGTATTCACAAAGACTCTGGCAGTAGTAGCAACCTATCTCAGGAGGAGGGGGGGATCTTTGTCTTTTCCTACATGGACGATTAACTCATTGTTGGCCACTCAAAGACAGATCTCTTACAAACTCTTCAAACTATGATGACAATTCTGCAATCGCTGGGATTCATTGTCAATATGCAAAAATCTATCCTGCAACCAACCCAGTGTCTACTGTTTATTGGAGCAATCCTCAATACAATCCAAGCTCGAGTCTTCCTCCCACTTGATTGAGTACAGACAATCCACACCTGGGCAAGACAGCTCCTACAAGCAGAAACTTGCATCGCCAGATCCTTCCTCAGACTCCTAGGATACATGTCGGCAACGGCAGTGGTAGTCTGTATAGCAAAACGCCAAATGTGCCCCATTCAGTGGGGTCTCAAAGCTCAATGGGAGCAGTACAGGCAGCGATTACATCACAAGATAGCTTTGACCTCTACAAATCAAAAAGGCCCTCAGATGTTGGCTGGACTATTCCAATTTAATCAATGGAGCAGCCTTCACTCCACCTGCTACGGATCTCATTCTTACAACGGATGCCTCTCAGTAGTGTTTGGGAGCTCATCTTCAACAGTTCTGTACCCAAGGCCAGTGGTCCTCGACACAAGCTTCCTATCACATCAATCTCCTTGAGCTTCGAGCAGTGTGCTATGCAATAATTACCTTTTTTTCATTTCATCAGATGGAAATTCATTCTTTTGCAGACAACCAAGTTACAATGTTTTATCTGAACAAGCAGAGAGGTATGGGTTCTCTGAGTCTGTCAGGAAGCCCACCAAATTTGGATAATACTCCTGGACCTTCAAGCATTTCTACAAGCTTCATACATCCCAAGAGTTTCCAACCAATTAGCGGGCAAACTCAGCAGAGCATTAACTCCACATATGTGGTCTTGTTCATCACAAGTTTGTCAAACAATTTTCCAGTACTGGGATACTCTGATAGTTGACCTCTTTGCCTTGGAACTCAACTCCAAAATTCGGAAAATTCTGCTTCAATCTCCAAGCATGTCGAAGAACAGCCTCCAAGCAGATAGTTGAGTGCTGCCGCGCACACTTAAAAAACCCTTCAAATCCTTCAGAACACTGCCAAAAGACTCCTATGTCACATCCATCATTTTAATCATGTTTCTCCCCTACTTCAGGGTCATCACTGGTTCCCGGTTGAACAGCGAATCATTTACAAAACACTGATGCTTACTTTTAAGGCTTCGGGTTGGTCTTCCTGCATATTTATCTTCCCTTACAATTCCATACTCCCTGTACTGCTCTCTCTATTGCCCTGCTAATTGAATGGACCATACCCTGATGAAGCAGGATGAAAGATGGCTAAGTTGGTGCCTGATCCTCTCATTATCATAAGCTAAGTGCTACTAAAAATTCTAATTATAAGTTAACCTGATTTTATGAAAAAAAGGCAAAAAGTGAATGAAGAAAATAGAAGTACAAAAGTATTATAGTATATGGACTGATGAAGAGCGTGATGAATCATGGGGCCAGTTTGTGAAAAGTCATCGCTTTGGTCCTTATTTAAGATTTAAACAATCCAGTACGAATGTATGGTGAGATGGCGTAACATCAAAAGTTGTTTGGTATTGTAGGTCTCTTTCTGTTACCAGCAGGCTAACTTCCCTTCTCTATCTAAAATTGGAGCGCATTCGGTCAGAGCCACTGCTGCTTTTACAGCTCACCTAAGGGGAGTACCTTTTTTGGACATCTGTAAAGCAGCTACATGGTCCATGCCACAGTCTTTTCTCAGCATTATTGTCTGGACACAGCAACCGGGAGTGATGCTAAATTTGGACAAGCAGTCCTGCAAAACTTTTATTCTCCGAAGAATGATTTCCTCCTCCCTAATACCTTGTTAATCGGGTTGCAACAATCATGAACACTGGACTTGCAGCCCTAAGCTTGGGAGTCACCAAGTGTGTCTACATTATCCTATGACACAAAGAAAGTGTAGTTGCTTACCTGTAGCAAGTGTTCTCCATGATCATCAGGATAATGCAGATACACCTTCCTGCCCCCCATCCCATCAAAAAAAACCAAAAACACACCATTAAGAAACATCAGTCATCCCCTTAGAAATCCATTCTTGCTTGCTCTTAACTGAAGAGCAGGATGATGTTCTCTGAGCGGGAAGGTGATCTCGTTATCCTATTAGCTGCTGCTGCTGTTCAAACAAACTAGGGAGAGCGTGTCTGGGCAGGCAGCCAACTGAGAAGGTTACCAAGGGTCTGATACACAAAGTTTATCGTGCTGTTAATGTTTGCTTTAGACTGGTTATAGCCAGTCTAAATCGAACGTTATTTAGTGAGTGATACACAAAGGAATTTTCCGTGGCTCCTAACATGTGCAGTTAGCAGCCACCGAGGACCCCATGCAAATGAGCTCATTAGTATTTTAATGAGCATTCTGGGGGATTCATAGCTCCAGAGCTAATTTTACGGCTGCTGTGAAGCTGTTGGAAGAGGAAGAAAACACAAGTACACAGCTGCCTCCTTGTGTTCCCTAGCTCTCCCCCTCCCCAACCCCTCCTACAGGCAATTCCCTAGTGGTCTGGTGAACCCCTTACACCGACCTCCAAATACCTGACACCCCGGCACCCCTTACAAAATTCCCTGGTGGTCCGGTGGACCCCAGACCCCTCTGCCGCCTCCTGACTCCCCTTTGCACCTCCTGACTCATCCCCCGACAATATTCCTCATGGTCCAGTGGAAGGACCACCTCCCCTCCCCAGCAAATGACCCTGATTGTCTAGTGACCCTGTCTCCGTCCCCGTTCTCTCCGGTACCTTTAAAAAAGTTGGGCAGGAACAACAGCTACTCTCTCCTGCCTCAGTGCCACCACTTTCAAAATGGTGGTGCCCAGCCCCTGCCCAGTGCATTCTGGGATGCACCTGGTGGAGCTAAGCATCATATAAGGATTTTTTCTTAATGGTTTTAGGAGACAAGTGCCAAAATCAATCAGAATGCTGTTTGCTGTTCTGAACTGTCGTGGCACCATCCACTTAATGCAAACCAGTTGCAAATTATTCAAGAAGATTAATCAACCTGTACTCTTAAGTGTATATTCAATTATGTCCCTGTCTTTGATGTCTGTGTATGAGTTGCATGTTTTTCATTTGAAGCAGGGAGAGTTTTGAAGTAGAACCAACTGCAGCAACTGCATCTTCACTTCAGGATGGGATGTGGGCTTTTCCCCAAGGGCTGCCATATGTATTTTTTCTGGGCAGGAATGAACTGTATCCAGAATTAAGCAATACTCTAATCCAGTAAACAAACTGCAGGAATGCCATGCCTGGGATTAATATCCCTGTGGATCAGAGGAAAAGACCCCAGTCAAACTGAGCATTGTTGGTGCTTCATATTTCCTTCTTTGACATTTGACCTAAATCAGGGACATTGAAAGAAGAAGTAGATGTTGAATAAGTGCTTCTGATCTTTTAATTTTTTGCTACAGGATCAAAGATATCCTAATCTATTTTAATAGGAGGGGGAGGGGTTTGAAGGGGCTCTGCGGGTTAGTCTCCCTGCATATTTATCTTCCCTTACAATCCCATACTCCCCGTCCCGCACTCTATTGCCTGCAGAGAAGGCAAGTTATTGATACTCTTGGACAATGAAGAGCTTGTACAGAGCACAACAATTTTGTTTGCACTGCCATCTTAGCTGATGGTAAGTAACATTTCTTTCACACTCATTGTTAGGTACAGAAGGTGAAGAAAGAGCTGAAAGTTATGACACAGCCTTCTAATATGTAGGGAAAGGAGAAAGTCCTGTTTAGGTAATCCTACATCTTTTGTAACTGAGTTAGAAAAGGCTTCCTCCTGTTGAAAAGGGAGATCTAGTAGTTTATTTGCTGCATCCTGAGTATTACTACTTCAGCATTTAAAAAATTTGTCTCAAGATTAATCCATTGTGTTTCTGTCTGCATTTAGGGTCATTCCAGTCTTAAACTTCAGCTCGCCACCATGTTTTGTATATCAAACCTCATATGGAATGAAGAAGAAGGTAAGCATGGTACTCATGCTCAGCATCCCTTCACAGCTCCAGGAGGCAGTTGTAGATACCTGACCTAGTGACTGACCATCCTTTGCACTGGGCAAAGCAAATAACATTTAGTAAATGAGAAGAAGAGGGTGGGTAAGACTACCAAGAGAAACAAAAGGGGGCTGGGAAGGGCAGTTAGGCAAGGACTGAAACAGAGGAGAGCATACTGCTCAATAAGGTAGGAGATAAAACTACAACCAATGTGATGTGGAGTGGAGGAGTAGCCCAGTGATTAGAGAAACTGGCTGAGAATTAGTAATATCAATGTCCGATTAGAGGACGCTGCAGTAGATAGTGCTTCTCCTGAAGAAGCTTGGAACGGGAGTGAAACGGTGGCCTCATTGGGCTTTATTAAAGATAAGTGCTGCACTGTCCTAGTGCTACTCTGCTATATACATAAAATTTGAATATGAACCAATTGCATTTTGAAATCAGTAAAAAATAAGATTGAGGAGTTTTTATGGCCTATGATTGAAAGCTGGCTGCTGAAGAATATGCAGCTTGATTTTGCTTGTTTTCTGAGGCCTTTTCTCGTCTGTAAAGTCACAGGTTGAATTTTCTTTTAAGGATTTAGTTTACCTGGCAACACTTTTGCAACATTGTATTTTTAGTTGTTACTGAGAACTAGGGAAACCAGGAAAAAAAATCCTACTGTTGCTCTTTGTGAGCCCTCAGGACGGGGAATACTTGAATTTAATTTGTCTTGCACTACCATAGAAAAGGAGTGAGCAAAATAAATAGAAAAAAAAAGGGAAATAGTAAGAATTAAAGAGGAGGACAGGTTCTGTGACTAGCAGGTATTTTAAATACTTTTATACTAGAAACAGAAGATGATGGACTAAAGGCAAACATTATAAGGTACTATGTACAACTCAGATTCTCCGAGGACAAGCAGGCTGCTTGTTCTCACGACTGGGGGTGACGTCCGTGGCAGCCCCCACCAACCGGAAGAAGCTTCGCGGGCGGTCCACACGCGGGGCACGCCCACCGCGCATGCGTGGCCGTCTTCCCGCTCGTGCGTGACCATTCCCGCCAGTCTTTTCTTTTGCGCGCCTGAGGAGAGTCGTGCCGTCGCCGCTCTCCCTTCGCAGCCCCGGAAAGACCGTCGCGTTTACGCGATTTTGTTTAATTTTGTTTATTCGGTTGCCGCGTGCTCCAGTTTTTCTCTTCTTCAAAAAAAAAAAAAAAAGAAGAGCACGCGCTCCTTTTTCCCTCGTTTCTAGCGAGGGCGTCGCGTTGCGACCTTGTGGCCGCGCGATCGATTTATTTTTTCGAGGTGTGATTTCCGCCACCATCGACGACTTTAACTTCGCCGACGCGATTTTTCCGTTGATGTCCTCGAAGGTCCCGAGTGGATTTAAGAAGTGTGGTCGGTGCGGCCGGCCGATCTTGCAGACCGACACCCACGCTTGGTGCCTCCAGTGCCTCGGGCCGGAGCACAATATCAAGTCGTGTTCTCTGTGTCTCGGTCTCCGGAAACGGACTCAGGTTGCGAGGCAAGTTCTGCGGGACCGCCTTTTTGGAACTTGCGCCGGCCCCTCGACGTCGACTTCGACGGCATCGGTATCGATGCCCGGTCCTTCGGTACCGGTATCGATGCCCGAAAAATCGGCATCGATGGCATCGACCCCAGGAGAACAGGTCCCGTCGGCCCGCCGGTCCTCCGGTGAGGGTAGAGGTGAGAGACCGCGTGGGCAGTCGGCCCCGGTCACTCCTTCAGCCCGTGGCCCTCAGGACCGAACCCTGTCTGACCCGGGACCGAGGGGGATTGACCTCCTCCATACCACCCGGCACCGGTGACGGGCACCGTAAGAAGGCAAAGAAGCACCGTCACCGGTTGCCCTCGACGCATCCGGCTCTCGGTACCGGAGAGGAGTCGACGCCGAAGCGTCCGCGTCGAGAGGAGAGGTCCCCCTCGGTGGTGGAGGTACCGCCACGTCAGGGTCCCAGCACTTCGGTGCAGTCTCCTGGACCTGAGCAGCTTCCGGCACCGATGCCTCTACCGGCCCCCACGTCTTTCCCGACAGCGGGCCTGGACGAGTGCCTCCGAGCCATCCTTCCGGGGATCCTGGAAGGGCTGATGCGCCAGGCTGTGCCGGCGCCGGGGGTGCTTGCGCCCTCGGCGCCGATGACTGTGGCGCCGGCGAGCTCTAGCCCGGTGCCGAGGACGCCGCCGCCGCTTGCGGCGCCGGTCTCGACCGCCACGCAGGTGGAGTTCCCGTCGACGTCGATGGAGGGAGCTTCGTCCCCGCCGGCGCGGGAGTCCACCGCTCGACGACATCGAGGCCTCGGCGCCTCGACGTCGAGCCGGGCCCGGTTCAGGACTCAGCTACATGAGCTTATGTCCGATACCGAGGAAGAGGCCTCGTGGGGGGAAGAGGAGGACCCCAGATATTTCTCCTCAGAGGAGTCTGCGGGTCTTCCCTCGGACCCCACGCCTTCACCTGAGAGGAAGCTCTCGCCTCCTGAGAGTCTCTCTTTTGCCTCCTTTGTGCGGGATATGTCTATTTGCATTCCCTTTCCCGTGGTCTCTGTGGATGAGCCGAGGGCTGAGATGCTCGAGGTCCTCGACTATCCATCACCACCTAGAGAGTCCACCACAGTGCCGCTGCACAATGTCCTCAAGGAGACACTGCTTCGGAACTGGATGCGACCATTATCTAATCCCACCATCCCCAAGAAAGCAGAGTCCCAGTACAGGATCCACTCGGACCCAGAGTTAATGCGGCCACAATTGCCCCATGACTCAGCGGTCGTGGATTCTGCTCTCAAGAGGGCACGGAGTTCGAGGGATACCGCCTCGGCGCCCCCGGGGCGGGAGTCTCGCACTCTGGACTCGTTTGGGAGGAAGGCCTACCAATCCTCCATGCTCGTGACCCGCATCCAGTCATACCAGCTCTATACGAGCATCCACATGCGGAACAATGTGAAGCAACTGGCGGACCTGGTCGATAAGCTCCCGCCGGAGCAGTCCAGGCCTTATCAGGAGGTGGTCAGGCAGCTGAAGGCGTGCAGAAAGTTCCTGTCCAGGGGTATCTATGACACCTGTGACGTGGCATCTCGTGCTGCGGCCCAAGGTATAGTGATGCGCAGGCTCTCATGGCTGCGCGCCTCTGAGCTGGACAACCGCACCCAGCAGAGATTGGCCGATGTCCCTTGCCGGGGGGATAACATTTTTGGTGAGAAGGTCGAGCAGCTAGTGTACCAACTGCATCAGTGGGAAACCGCCCTCGACAAGCTCTCCCACCGGGCGCCTTCAGCATCCACCTCAGCAGGTGGACGTTTTTCCCGGGCCCAGCAGGCTGCGCCCTATTCCTTTGCAAGGCGTAGGTACACCCAGCCGGCCCGAAGGCCTCGTCAGGCACAGGGACAGCCCCAGCGCGCTCGTTCTCGTCAACAGCGTGCGCCTAAGCAGCCCCCTGCGCCTCCACAGCAAAAGCCGGGGACGGGCTTTTGACTGGATCCACGGGAACATAGCCGCCCTCAAAGTGTCCGTACCGGACGATCTGCCGGTCGGAGGGAGGTTAAAATTTTTTCACCAAAGGTGGCCTCTCATAACCTCCGACCAGTGGGTTCTCCAAATAGTGCGGTGCGGATACGCCCTGAATTTGGCCTCCCTGCCACCAAATTGTCCTCCGGGAGCTCAATCCTTCAGCTCCCATCACAAGCAGGTACTTGCAGAGGAACTCTCCGCCCTTCTCAGCGCCAATGCGGTCGAGCCCGTACCACCCGGGCAGGAAGGGCAGGGATTCTATTCCAGGTACTTCCTTGTGGAAAAGAAAACAGGGGGGATGCGTCCCATCCTAGACCTGAGAGGCCTGAACAAATTCCTGGTCAAAGAAAAGTTCAGGATGCTTTCCTTGGGCACCCTTCTGCCAATGATTCAGAAAAACGATTGGCTATGTTCCCTGGATTTAAAGGATGCATACACTCACATCCCGATACTGCCAGCTCACAGACAGTATCTCAGATTCCGCCTGGGCGCACGGCACTTTCAGTATTGTGTGCTGCCCTTTGGGCTCGCCTCTGCCCCATGAGTGTTTACAAAGTGCCTCGTGGTGGTGGCGGCGTATCTACGCAAGCTGGGAGTGCATGTGTTCCCATATCTCGACGATTGGCTGGTCAAGAACACCTCGGAGGCAGGAGCCCTCCGGTCCATGCAGTGCACTACTCAACTCCTGGAGCTGCTGGGGTTTGTGATAAATTACCCAAAGTCCCATCTCCAGCCAACCCAGTCTCTGGAATTCATAGGAGCTCTGCTGAATACCCAGACGGCTCAGGCCTTCCTTCCCGAAGCGAGGGCCAACAACCTCTTGTCCCTGGCTTCGCAGACCAGAGCGTCTCAGCAGGTCACAGCTCGGCAGATGTTGAGACTTCTGGGTCATATGGCCTCCACAGTCCATGTGACTCCCATGGCTCGTCTTCACATGAGATCTGCTCAATGGACCCTAGCTTCCCAGTGGGTTCAAGCCACCGGGAATCTAGAAGATGTCATCTGCCTCTCCACCAGTTGCCGCACTTCACTGCTCTGGTGGACCATCCGGACCAATTTGACCCTGGGACGTCCATTCCAAATTCCGCAGCCCACGAAAGTGCTGACGACGGATGCATCTCACCTGGGGTGGGGAGCTCATGTCGATGGGCTTCACACCCAGGGTCTGTGGTCCCTCCAGGAAAAGGATCTGCAGATCAACCTCCTGGAGCTCCGAGCGATCTGGAACGCACTGAAGGCTTTCAGAGACCGGCTGTCCTACCAAATTATTCAAATTCGGACAGACAATCAGGTTGCAATGTATTACACCAACAAGCAGGGGGGCACCGGTTCTCGCCCCTTGTGTCAGGAAGCCGTCGGCATGTGGCGGTGGGCTTGCCAGTCCGGCATGCTCCTCCAAGCCACATACCTGGCAGGTGTAAACAACAGTCTGGCCGACAGACTGAGCAGAGTCATGCAACCGCACGAGTGGTCGCTCCATTCCAGAGTGGTACGCAAGATCTTCCGAGAGTGGGGCACCCCCTCGGTGGACCTTTTCGCCTCTCAGACGAACCACAAGCTGCCTCTGTTCTGTTCCAGACTACAGGCCCACGGCAGACTGGCGTCGGATGCCTTTCTCCTCCATTGGGGGACCGGCCTCCTGTATGCTTATCCTCTCATACCTTTGGTGGGGAAGACCTTACTGAAGCTCAAGCAAGACCACGGCACCATGATTCTGATAGCGCCCTTTTGGCCCCGTCAGATCTGGTTCCCTCTTCTTCTGGAGTTGTCCTCAGAAGAACCGTGGAGATTGGAGTGTTTTCCGACTCTCATCTCGCAGAACGACGGAGCGTTGCTGCACCCCAACCTTCAGTCCCTGGCTCTCACGGCCTGGATGTTGAGGGCGTAGACTTCACTGCGTTGGGTCTGTCTGAGGGTGTCTCCCGTGGCTTGCCTCTAGGAAGGATTCCACTAAAAAGAGTTACTTTTTCAAGTGGAGGAGGTTTGTCGTTTGGTGTGAGAGCAAGGCCCTAGAACCTCGTTGTAGCCCTGCACAGAACCTGCTTGAATACCTTCTGCACTTATCGGAGTCTGGCCTCAAGACCAACTCAGTAAGGAATCACCTTAGTGCGATTAGTGCTTACCATTACCGTGTGGAAGGTAAAGCCATCTCTGGAGAGCCTTTAGTCGTTCGATTCATGAGAGGCTTGCTTTTGTCAAAGCCCCCTATCAAGCCTCCTGCAGTGTCATGGGATCTCAACGTCGTCCTCACCCAGCTGATGAGACCTCCTTTTGAGCCACTGCATACCTGCCATCTGAAGTACTTGACCTGGAAGGTCATTTTCTTGGTGGCAGTTACTTCAGCTCGTAGGGTCAGTGAGCTTCAAGCCCTAGTAGCTCATGCTCCATATACCAAATTTCATCACAACAGAGTAGTGCTCCGCACCCACCCAAAGTTCCTGCCGAAGGTGGTGTCGGAGTTCCATCTTAACCAGTCAATTGTCTTGCCAACATTCTTCCCCAGGCCGCATACCCGCCCTGCTGAACGTCAGTTGCACACATTGGACTGCAAGAGAGCATTGGCCTTCTACTTGGAGCGGACACAGCCCCACAGACAGTCCGCCCAATTGTTTATTTCTTTCGACCCTAACAGGCTAGGGGTTGCTGTCGGGAAACGCACCATCTCCAATTGGCTAGCAGATTGCATTTCCTTCACTTATGCCCAGGCTGGGCTGACTCTTGAGGGTCATGTCACGGCTCATAGTGTTAGAGCCATGGCAGCGTCAGTGGCCCACTTGAAGTCAGCCACTATTGAAGAGATTTGCAAGGCTGCGACGTGGTCATCTGTCCACACATTCACATCACATTACTGCCTCCAGCAGGATACCCGACGCGACAGTCGGTTCGGGCAGTCGGTGCTGCAGAATCTGTTTGGGGTGTAAATCCAACTCCACCCTCCAGGACCCGAATTTATTCTGGTCAGGCTGCACTCTCAGTTAGTTGTTCTTCGTAGGTCAATTTCTGTTATACCCTCGCCGTTGTGAGGTTCAATTGACCTGGGTTCTTGTTTTGAGTGAGCCTTAGGGATACCCCAGTCGTGAGAACAAGCAGCCTGCTTGTCCTCGGAGAAAGTGAATGATACATACCTGTAGCAGGTGTTCTCCGAGGACAGCAGGCTGATTGTTCTCACCTACCCTCCCTCCTCCCCTTTGGAGTTGCGTTTTCATGTTGTTTCTTGCTTGTCATTCAACTGGCGGGAACGGTCACGCACGAGCGGGAAGACGGCCGCGCATGCTCGGTGGGCGTGCCTCGCGTGCGGACCGCCCGCGAAGCTTCTTCCGGTTGGTGGGGGCTGCCGCGGACGTCACCCCCAGTCGTGAGAACAATCAGCCTGCTGTCCTCGGAGAACACCTGCTACAGGTATGTATCATTCACTTTCCCATTTACTGAGGGGATAGTGTTCAAGATACTGGCATAATTAAAAGTAACAAGGCTATGGGATATAATGGGGTAAATTCACAATCCTAACGGCACTAAAGGAAGTTTTGACTGTACTACTCACTGCTCTCTTCAGCTTATCAATTGAAATAGGGGAGATTCTAAGAAAACTGAAAAAGAGTAGCTGAGGTATTGATCCATGTGGGGTGGATCAAGAAAGAAATGGAAATCTGTTAGAATAACATCAGTGGTGAATAAGTAATGGAAGCATTGGTAAAGTAGAGAATAAAGCAGGACCTTGAAACAAGTGGGTGACAAGATTGTAGAAACATGGTTACACAAAGGGAAAATCCTGACAGACTTGAATTAATAGATGAAGTGGTAGAGTGGTACGTTAGGGGGTGCAGTAGATGTAGCTTATCAGATTGCAGAAAGCCTTTGACACTGTTTTATATAAAAGACTGATAGGGAAGCTAGTAAGTCTGGGAATTGAAAATTAAAATTATAAACTGGAAGAGAAATTGATCAACAGGAATCAGGAAATTGATGGTTAATGGGGTCCAGCCTGTTGAAAGAAAAGTGACCAGTTGGGTGTCGCAGTGATTAGTACTAGGGCTGATCCTGTTCAGTGTCTTTTAACGTGATACTGGTTTAGGATGGGGCCAGCCTGGTGATGCATGCAGAGAACAAGGGTTCACTTTCTGGGCCTGAATTGCACTCCCCCTCCACACTGTTTGGAGCTGAAGATACTTTGGAAGCAGCATTTATGGTCTATGGGAAATGGGGGATTCATATATCAGACAATAGTGACACTTGGCAGCTAGACTTGGGGGCCATAATTGTAGGGTTCTGGAAAGAGCCCTGATGTCTGACCCTCAGACGAAGACTTACTGCATTGACTGGGTTAGGTGGATTGGAGGAAGATATAAAATAAGGGAAAAATCTCTGGGCAACTGTGCAGACAGGCTCATGCACTGGATTCTGACCCGTTTGAAGCTGAAAAGAACAGGAGGATGCTAATAACACCAAAAAATAAAGAGAATGGAAAGAGGGTGTACTTGTAGATGAAATGAACATTTTCTGCAGAGCAGACATGCCATAGAATGCATAGATAAGAAGAAAAATGCAAGTATGCTTATACATAGAAGCACTGAATATTGGGGCTTCTAAGTAAGTACTATGTATACAAGACCCCAAAAATCCATGTTCTGGGGGGTAATTCTGTAACATAGAAGCTAACATTACACATGTAAATGTTTTAGCAGATATATGTGTAAGTATATGAGTAGGCCTCCTAAGCTCTATTCTTTACCAGCATGCGTAGCAGCAAGGGCACATTGGTGGAGTCTGGGCAGAGCATGGGCAAGACCCAAACAGCGCATAACTTATAAAATACTGTAATTTATGTGTGTTCCTACTACACTTAGGAACCAACACTTATACCCAGCTCTATGGCTGGCCTAAATGATCATGCCTAAATATTAGGTGTGAACCAACAGGAAGTAGAGGATGACACTGGACTCTCAGGTTGGGAGAAATCCAATGTAGATCCTTTATTAGGCACCAAACAAGTAAAGGACCTGACACGGGCCTGTGTTTCGGCAGAAAGTCTGCCTGCCTTGGTCACAAAACTGTAAATACATAGTTATAAGTAAATTCAATCAAAAATTATATAAGACATAAACACAACCAATGTACATGAAGACACTAATGTGTATGAAACTTAAAAGGTAATGAAACAAGAGAACAGTGTAAACAAATTGTATGTGTCTCCAAAAGACATAGTCAATCATTTCATTCATTTCAAGTAATTATATTCTCTTAGACCTAAGCAGTTTACAGTTTCATTTTACATGTACTGGGGCTGTCCCTTGTGGGCTCACAATCTAGGTAGTACATTGTACTACTGTTGTACCTGGGGCAACAAAGGGTTAAGTGACTTGCCCAGGGTCACACAGAGCTGCAGAGGGAATTGAGAGCATATGAATTATCTGGTATAAGCTGAAACTTCAAAATTTAAAAATGGATTATATGTCAACTTCATATCAAGGATAAAATTTACGAAGAACTCATGGCACTGTGTACAATATGATTCTTATAGAATGTGTGAACATAACTGTTTAAGAACATGAACATGTGAAACAAGAAGATAATATATTCAATGTCAAGTTAAAAAATGTTTTTAAAAAACCCTGATCAGAAGTACTTTCTGTGGCTGGAACCTATGATGACATGGGGTGATGTAATACTGTCAAAAGTTGTTAGGGCCAGAAAATAACTGAAAAACCAGAGAAAGGGGGAGAAGGAGGTGAGTAGTTTAAAAAAAAAAAATTCACTAATACAGTATTCTTTAGATGAAAAATCAAGCAGACTAAATAAAAAAGATGTAATGAGGTATAGTCCTGTATTAAGTATGCAAGCCAGTTACAAATGGACAAGTAAGCCTGGCTGATATCTCTGGACGGAAACTTGTTCTTCTTAGTGCCGTCCAGAGATATCAGCCAGGCTTACTTGTCCATTTGTAACCGGCTTGCATACTTAATACAGGACTATATACTTGCATACTTAATACAGGACTATATATATGTATTAAGACCTGTATTAAGTATGCAAGTATATAGTATATAGTCCTGTATTAAGTATGCAAGCCAGTTACAAATGGACAAGTAAGCCTGGCTGATATCTCTGGATGGCACTAAGTTTTCTTATTTGTTTCTGTAATTCCCAGCCTCCTTAGGCTGAGTTCTTGGCCGGGTTTTCATTAAAAAAAACAAAAACTATTTTTAACAATTGAGTTGTTTGATTTTGCTGTGGCTGTCTTCCCTGTCATGTCCCAGAAACCTTCCAGTGGGTTCAAACAGTGCCCAGTCTTTGATAGACTCACATGACATGTGCCTAACCTGTCTGGGCCCTGACCATAAGTCTTTCATTGTTCTCTTTGTGCTCAAATGCAGAAGAGAATACAAAAAAAATTTGATGGGCTCTGCGCGAAAGACTTTTTGGCATGCTGAAGTCCAATCCATCAACATCGGTATTGAAGGTATCAGTCCCTATGGCTTCTGGAGATGCATCGAGGAGATATCCCCCTGTCCTGATGTCAGGTGTTGATAGTGCTGCTCGTGCCAAGCATCATTGGACCTGATACTGAGGACTCAGGAGGATTCCGCTTCATCCTCGTCGGCACAGATGCACCCTGATCCTGGGCATTTGAGCAAGGGCGAAGAAGCAGCAGCATCGGTCCTCTTCGAAGCACAATGCCTAGCACACTGGACTCGTGAATACCCGAGAAGCATCATTGCCATGAAGACCACTCTCCCTCAGTGGGATGCGATACGCTCCTCAAAGCCAGGACCATGCCTCTGATTTGGCTCCTATTTATTTATTTCACATGCTTGATATACCACATGCGGTTTACAAAAATAAATTAAGAACTAGGGCATAGAAGAAAAAGGGAGAAGGGGGGACACTGTGCAGTGAAAAGGGGGAGGAGAGGAGACATAGAAAAAAGAGGGAGGACATCGAGCAAAAAGGGAAGGTTTATGAAGGAGGGTCAAATGCAGTTCTGAAAAGGTGAGTTTTTAGTGCCAGTTTGAAAGATACAATGGTGGGCTGATCCTGAATCTGACGTGGAAGCTAACTCCAGAGTTTAGGACCTAAATAGCTAAAAGCAGAATCTCGAATTCTAGTGAGACAGATAGAATAGGACAGTGGTAAGGAAAGAAAATTATTATCAGCTGATCTAAGACAACAAGAAGGATAGAGAGGGGCAGAAGGGGATCTAGATTTATATACCATCAGTAGAATCTTGAATTTTATTTGGAAGGAAATAGGAAGCCAGTGTTCAGAAATCAGAAGAGGAGTGACTTGATCAAAATGTTGTACATTGTGAAGTAATTCTTCATCTGTTCAGTCTTTGTATGGATTCCTACATCTTTGCAGGCTGTCTCCACATTGGCACTGGCCCCGCCTTTACCAATGCCTGCCCTCAAGGATTGACTCTGGGTCATGTTGCAGGAGGTACTGGGGTACATCCTAGCTCGGTGTGACACTGAATCATTGAGGGTTCTAGCACTGACTATGGTACTGCTCCAGCCCAACTGGAGACTCGTGCCTTGTTTGTAGGGTGTTTGCAAAGCCAGTGTCTCATCAGGCATTGATGCCAACGTCAACTGATGCGGTGCTCCTTTCCAGCTCATCAGGGGACGAAGTGACCCCTGGAATCCCAGATCCAGTGGTCCAAGGCAGAAGCAGACTCATGCATCCCATATGGAATACTTTGCTGAGTCAGAATTGGACAGCTTCTGGGGATCTGACACAGAGCCAGAGCACCTCTCAGAGGATGGATCACTTGGCCTATCTTCAGATCCCTCTCCAGTACAGGAAAGGAGAAAGTTTCCCCTGGAGGAGCTCTCTTTCATCAGTTTTTTGAGGGAAATGGTGGAGGCCATTCCATTTTTAAGTTGGAGATCGAGGATGAGCCCAGGGTCAAGGTGATGGACATCCTTAATTATGACTTCCCTCTTTGAGAAGCTGCTATAGTACCTGTTCACAACATCCTTAAGACTGCACAGATGAAGAATTGGGAGACCCCACTTACTGTACATATTGTTCTAAAGAAGGTAGACCCTATGTATAGAATCCAGAAGGTTTCTGGATTTGAGAAGCTGCAGCTTCTGCAGTACATTCCATGGTGGATCAGATCTGCTCTCAAAAGATCCAGAAGCTTGAGGACCTATGCCTTGGTTCTCCCAAGCAGAGATGCTCACACTGTGGAACCTTTTGGGAGAAAGGTATTTCTAGGCTTGATGCTTATTTCCACACATCCTGTCTTTCATGTAAAGCTTATCACTTGAACATCCATGCTTATCTGTCTTCAGTAATCATTCCATATACCCCAAGAAGGTTTCTTCTTTCTTTGGACTCTCATCATGTAGTACTACCCTCACCTTAGCAAGCCCAATTTGAATCCACCAGGAACTCAGCATTTTTTTTTCATAGCACCAAAATTGTGGAAGTCATTTCCACCTTACATATGATCTAAGTCCTCCTCCTCTAAATTTAAGACGCATCTCAAAAGTTATTTTGAACTAGCCTATGGCAGTATATTGCTTGCCCTGTTTAGCAGAGCAGTCCCAGTTCCTTTACTCTTGCTTCCCTGGCACCCCGTCCTCCCTGCAGTTTTGGCCTTGTGTGAATGAATACTGCTATTCTGTCTAAGTTTTGGTGTTCCTTTCTGTACCTGATGTTTTTAGCATTTTGTTAACAGCAGTGACCTGCTTGTTTTAGATATTGTGGTATATCAAGTAATTGCAATAAACTAAACTAATCTCTACAGGAGCATTTACTTGAAGAATGTGGTGCATAGTGTGCTAGAGTTTGTGACACTCTCCCACCTGAGCAGGCAGTAGAACTTTGCCAGATAGCCAGTAAGCAGAAGGCGTGTCAGAAACATATCGCCTGTCTCGGACCTTGAGCCAGTGGTTTAGGAAAAGTTGGTAGACGTCCCTTGAGGAGGCAACAATCTTTTGGGGAACAAGGTGGAGGAGGCGGCAGATCTCATAAAGAAGAGAATGGATAACATCAAGTCCCCATCTCGTCCCAAGCCTTCTGTGGTCCCCACTTCTTGGAGGTTTTCTAGTGGAAATTGAAAGAGTGCCTACTACTCTTAAAGGCATACTTTCACTCCCTTGTCCCACCTTCTACAGCAGGCCTAGCCTTTGTACTCCCATCCTTGGCAGCAGTGGACCCAAAAATCCCAGCCAGCTCCCCAGTCTAAGCGGGGGGATGAGTTTTTGTTCCAGCAGAACATGGCCAAGTAACTATCCTGGATGAAGGCTGATTTTTGTTTCCAGGAAAGGTGGCCCCTTGTAACCTCGGGCTGTTGGGTACTTCAGATAGTCCAGGTGGGGTTACACCCTAAGTTGGCATTGACTCCCTCCAAAATGTCTACCAAGGGCTTCAAAAGTCAGTTTGCAACACCAGAAAGTTCTTGCAGGGGAACTCTGTTCCCTTTTAAAGGTCCATGTGGTGAAACCTGTCCCAACAGGCAAAGAAGGGAAGGCATTCTATTCCAAGTACTTCTGGTTCTGAAAAGACGGGGGAATTTTGTCCCATCCTAGATGTAAGAGCCCTGAAAAATATTTAGTCAAAAAGTTCAGGATGATTTCTCTGGGCAGCCTTCTTCCCGTGATTCAGGCAAGTGATTGGCTATGCTCTATGGACTTAAAGGAAGCTTGCACTCACATCCAGATATGTCTAATCACAGGGAGGGATCTCATTTCAAGTAGGGAAACACCACTACCAGTACCGTGTTCTGCCATTTGGCCTTGCGAACACTCCCAGGGTGTTTACAGAGTGTCTTGCAGTAGTTGTAGCATCATTATGGAGACTGGGATTGCATGTGTTTCCTTATCTGGATGACTGGCTGGTAAAGAACACATAAAAGGAAGGTGCTCAAGAATCAATGTGGAGAATTAGTCAATTGTTGGAGCTATGAGGGTTCATAATCAAATGCCCAAAGATCCACTTGTTCCCAGTACAGCAATTGGAACACATAGGAGCCCTGTTAGACATGGTTCAAGCTTGTGCCTACCTCCCTCAGGTAGGGGCAGATGTGCTCATTTGCTTCACTCATCAGGTTCACAGTAGCCAGCAGGTCACAGCTCAGCAGATGTTGAGGTTGTTTGGCCAGATGGCCTCCACTGTTCATGTCACACCTCCAGTTGTGAAGTGCCCAGTGGACTACTACTACTTATCTTCTATAGTGCTACAGTGGTGTGAGGCCAGAGGGATCTAAAGGATGCCACCTCAGTCACCCCAGAGTTGAAGCAATCCCTTCTCTGGTAGATAGTTTGGACCAATTTGACTTGGGGACTTTGATTCCAAATTTCTCCCCCCAAAAAGTTCTGACCACAGGTATTAACATTCATAAACAAAGAGCAGGTAATAACAGAGATGCAAGTTAGAGCCACCTTACATCACTGTGCAATAAAGATGGAAAATAGTTGAAAGTTGAAACAAGTCAAACATTATTGCAAAATATATCTAATGTGCCCATATTGTCTGAAACATAGAGATGTTTAAGGGCTGCATCTTCCTTGTATTTTCTAATAGAGCAGAGATGATGCCATCATTCAAATATATTCAGTTTGGAGTTGTCTTTCCAGTAGCATACAATAGGGTGGATAGCTAAAGAAATCATTATATTGAAATTTATTATGAGGTTTCACCAGTTGAATTCCTGGAGTAGAGGAACGAAGAGTAATAATTTTATAGGATATAGAAGTATTGTTGTCCATGGAAAGAACTGTAGTAATTCTATTCCAAATTCAGTTCCAGTAGATTTGAACATTGTCACAATAGAACAGGATGTGGGGCAGGATGTGCTGTTTCATGCATTACCAGCAGATGTTGGAGAATTTACCTCTTATAATCTTTGCAAGTTTAGTTAGAATCTAGTAGGCTTTATGTATGATAAGAGGTTTGCGTAATTGCAGCTGAAAACGTTGGATCATTTGTTTTGGACCAGAATAATTGCCAATCCAAATCTGAAGGGTTAAAGTTAAATTCTAGTTCCCAAGATTTTTCTACAATTGAACAGGAATTTTTTGGCAAACACAAACCCATTTCTTATTGCAATGCCTGTTAAAGCTCATAAAATTAATTACCAAATTATTGTGTTATAGGGGAAAAGACCTCAGTGGCTGTCATGGTTCCAGGTAAGGAGCCCATGGAAGAATCTCGCATTCAAACCACTATCATCAGTCAAAGACCCTCTTTTTTTCTGTTTGTATCTATTTGTGCATACCAATATGTGACACTTTATATCTTATCGTTCACCTGTGAACAAATTAAATCCAGTTGCACATCAATTCAGCTTACTTTAAAATATCTATGAACACTTATCTTATGAAACTACTGCTCTCAAACTTAACGGAGCCGTCCGTTTCGCCTCTAATGGATTCCTCAGGAGCAAAACCTTCCACACTTTTATAGTGGACGAAAGAGCTGAATCACACTGTAAACCAGCGTGAATTCTGTGTCGTAGTTTGATTACCTAGAAGAGAAAAGACAAACTTAAAACTAGGACATTGTTCTTCAAACAACAAATGAGTCTATAATAAAACTGACTTACATAAGGTCCAGTGGTAACGTCTTATGCCTGTTTTCAAAGATGACACTTCTAATCGTAAAGAACACTGATCCATTCAACCGGAAATATTTAAAGCAAAGCCTAACTTCAAAAGAATGCCTGCCATTCAATAGCCATACTTTGTGAACCTTCCCAAGCACTCATCTGCTTATGTAGCACTACTAGGTATGCCTTTGTGTTGTGAAGGATCTTCAGAATTAGTGCAACCAGACTGCTTAACAGACAGTTTTCAGGCAGTCAAGCGCAAATAGTCATTGATCTTATGAAGTATATTTTTTTGTATTAATCATTTTTTAGTGCTCTGTTCTCAAAAAAGTAACATTTTATCAACAACTTATTTTTCAACAACAGCCCGTTTCTTGGCTTCAACAATACTATACTAAATAAGTTCATTCAGGAACCTTAACCAACTTGGCCAGGTTTCACAACTTCATCAGGGCAGAGGTTCTATATTCCTCTCCAGCTTCAATCTTCTTGATGACAAAAATGGCTGGAGTTAGTGGCATTACTGAAGATTTACTCCAATTTATTTTATAACCAGAAAGATTAGAAAGGCAATCAATATAATATAAAACATGATGGGATAGAGTTGAGGGTTGACGTATACTTGTATAGTCAACCCTCAACTCTATCCCATAAGTATATAATTTGCACATATAGATAGTTTGTTTTTATCATTGCCATGATGTATGCCTTCAATAGATGAATTAGATCTTATTGACATTGCTAAAGGCTCAAGGGCTAGGTTGAAGATGAAGGGAAATAGATAAAGGGCAGCTTTGTTTGGTTCCTCTTTTAAGATAGAATAGTTTAGAGGTAGTGCCATTAACCAAAATAGATGAGTGTGGATCTCTATATAGAAGTTGAATCATTCTAATGAATTTTTCACAAATGCAAAAACCAGTTAAGAATATGGAATAAATAATCCCATTCAGTTCTGTCAAACGCCTTCTCCATATCAAGAGAGATCATAAGCAAGGATTTCCTGGAGGATGAAACATGAGCCAGGATATGCCAAAACAGTCTAGAATTATCTTTGGAAATCTATCTGGTATAAACCCATTTTGGTCTCTCTGAATCAGATGTGGGAGAATTTTTTAAAATCTGGTTGCTAAAAACTTTGCGTATAATTTTCTACCTTTGTATGATCTTTATCAGGTTTTGGGATGACTATTATGGTTGATTGTAGAACAGAACCTTTAATTGAATTTGTTGATAGCACTGAATTGAATAAGAGTAGAAGTTTTGGAATTAAAATATCTGAGAATGCTCGGTAAAACTCTATATTAAAACCATCATTTCCTGGGACCTTACCTTTAGGGAGGCTCTTGATAGCTTCAGCTATTTCTTGTTCAGTAAGGTGATTTTCTAGACTATGAAATAAAGATGATGGGACTGATGAAGAAAGAGATTACTGAATTCCCGAAAAAGGGACGCTATAAAGGTTATCTCAGAACTGTATAATTTTCTGTAATAATGTTGAAATTGTTAAGCTACGTCTGAGTCAGTTAAGTTAGATTTTCCCTGGGAATCTATGATTTGAGGGATTCTCTTCCTGTCAGTACTTGATTTTAAGTATTGGGCTAAGAGATGGCTTGATTTGTTGTTTTCTGCATAGTATCTTTGATTTTAGTGAATGCATCCAGGATAATGGTTCTTGTGAGAGTATGGAGTTATATTTATGTGCTGATGTTTATAATTTTAGATAAGTGGAAGTAAGATTATCAGATAAATATTGGAATTCTAGAAGTTTCATATTAGATTCTAGCTCAAGTAAAGAATTTTTGTGTTCTTTAGTTTTGGCAGCAGAATAATGATTATGATCTCTCTAATAGTTGCCTTGTAGGCATCCCACCAGGTATTAATATTATCGTCAGAAATGGGATTGTGTACAAAATAGTTTTCAGATGATTTTTTTATGAGATTAACAAAAGATTCATCTTATAGGAAGGTAGAGTTGAACCTCCAGGGGGATTTGGACAAGGAAGGTGAATCTATGGATAAATTTAAGGAAATTCTTGAGTGATCAGAAATGGTTATACTGTATATTTTAGCATTAACTATTTGCAGTAATAAGGAAGAAGCTATTAGAAAAAAATCTATACAAGAGAAGCTTGCATGTGGTAGAGGATAAAACGTATAATTGTATTCTTGGGGATGGAGGAGCCTCCAAGGGTCCACTAACCCTAATGTGCAATATGGTGCAATATGCATGTGGCCAAGTTAATCTGTCTAAAAGGACATTTGGATTGTCTAACTAGGGTATTATCCTGGATTTGGTTAAAAATCTCCTCCCAGAGTTATCTGCGAAGAGCCATCTTAGACCAATTCCATATTTATTCTGTAGTTGTTTTGTTATTTGGAGCATAGTTATTTCTGTTTGGAAGCTTTACGGTCATCAGACACAATCACCCCCAAGTCCCTATTTTTCTTCGTACACAGAAGCACTTCACCCCCTATATTGTACTATTCCCATAACCCAAGTGCATGACCCTGCATTTTTTATCATTAAACCTTAGTTGCCAAATACCGGACCATTCCTCCAGCTTTGCTAGGTCCTTCTTCATGTCATTCACACCCTCTGGGGTGTCCACCTTGTTGCAGAGTTTGGTATCATCCGCAAAGACACAAACCTTACCAGACAGCCCTTCCGTGGTATTGCTCACAAAGACGTTAAAAAGAGCCGGCCTGAGGACCAATTCCTGCGGTATTCCACTGATAACATCCCTTTCTTCAGAGCAAGCTCCATTTACCACCACCCTCTGTCTCCTTCCACTCAACCAATTTTAAACCCAGTCAGTTACTCTAGGTCCCATACTGAGGGCACTCAATTTATTTATCAGTCACCTGTGAGGAACTGTGTCAAAGGCTTTGCTGAAATCTAAGTATACCACATCTAACGCTCCTCCCACGTCCAACTGTTTTATCACCCAGTCGAAGAAATCAATCATATTTGTCTAACATGGCTTGCATCTAGCGCCCCTCCCATGTCCATCTGTTTCATCACCCAGTCGAAGAAATCAGTCAAATTTGTCTGACACGACCTGCCTCTACTGAAGCCATGCTGCCTCTGGTTCTGCATTCCATTCAGTTTGATAAACCTCACAATCCTCTGCTTTAGAAGCATTTCCATTAGTTTACTCACCACCGAGGTCAGACTGACAGGTCTGTAATTCCCAACCTCCTCCTTATTTCCACTCTTGTGCAAAGGGTTCATTTTCAAAGCACTTAGACTTAAAAAGTTCCATAGGTTACATGAAAAAAAAAAAAGGAGATGAAGGCAAAGAGCACCATTTATGAAAACAAATATAAATATTCAAGGTAATTAATGCTGGTTGAGTGTCCGAGGAAAGATAATAATGACAGCAATGCAAAGATCTTATCTGAAAACACTGCATCTGAAAAATAGAAACAGCTAACACAGAACCATGTTAAACTTATCATGGTAGTAGCATTAAAATGTATGTGTGAAGTGTGGAGAAATGAAAACATGGGCAAACCAAACTCTATGGTTATACTCAAGGTGTATTAATGATTACAGTTCTAAAATTATACCCTTGTTGCATATATATAAGTAGATTAATAAGGAAAGAACACTAGATAAACATTATGAAAATATAATCAAGACAGTATAAATGTGTCTTAAAATAGACAATTCATCTAGTAGAACTAAGGCAGTTTAAATTCAGTTTTATAACTGTAAATATGAGACGAGTGCTTGCACATTATCTAGCAGGTGCTAGATTTGACCTTAATTAGAAACGTGTGATTGTGAGGCAGTTTAGATTCAGTTATATAGCATGAAGTGCGAGACCAGTGATTGCATAATATTTATTAGATGCTAGATATGACCGTAATTAGAAAAGTGTGATTGCAACTTAAACAGCGCATCTGAGCAAAATTATGAGTTCAAAGAATCCAGGAAAGTTTGCAGAGCCTCCCGGTCTTCAAAGGTGTGAGTGTTTTTATGCACCGTGACTCATTTTCACTCGTTAGATTAGGCCAAACTGTGTGCCAAGAAACTTCAAGCAGTGACGATAAGAGAAATTTCTTGCGTTTTTTAAAAATGGCCAAAGCTTGTCGATACTTGAAAAGTTTAATGACGAAAGGCTTTGGGAATTTTTAAATGTCAGACCTTGTGGATGGAGTGCTGTGTTCTCTCTAGTGGTTGATCAAATATAAGAACCAGGATTTTCAGCAGGAGTTTTTCCGAGTAAGCAATTGGATTGTTACCTTTGTCACCTTCTCTTATGCCCAGAATTCTTATGTTGTCTTTAAATGGTCTATTGCTTAGACTAATTCTTTTCTTAGAATGTCTGTGTTTTACCCATTTACATATTCACATCTCACTACTGCCTTGAGCAGAGTATACCCAATGCAACAGCTGGTTTGGTCAGACAGTTCTGCAGAATTTGTGTGGTGTCTAGAATCCAACTCCACCATCCTAGGCCCATTCTTTTCTGGTCCAGGCTCCACATTCACAGCAGGACTGTTTTTGTTGTTAGTGTGTTATTGGACCTTGTTGTCCTTGTCATTGCAAATCCCTATTAACTGTTGTTTGTTGTTTTCGGTGAGCCTGGTAGTTAGGGATTCTCACATGTGAGATAACTATTTCCTGCTTGTCCTCTGAGAAAGCATTCACCTGAAGCAGGTGTTCTCTGAGGATATGTGGAGGGGCATAATTGAACGGGGTGCCCACGTTTTCCTGAGGGCGTCCTCGCAGGACGTCCCTACGAAGGGGCGGGGAAACCCGTATTATTGAAACAAGGTGGGCGGCCATCTTTTGTTTCGATAATACGGTCAGGGACGCCCAAATCTCAACATTTAGGTGGACCAACATTTAGGTCGACCTTAGAGATGGTTGCCCCCCGGTTTTCGGCCATAATGGAAACCGAGGACGCCCATCTCAAAAACGACCAAATCCAAGCCATTTGGTCGTGGGAGGAGCCAGCATTCGTAGTGCACTGGTCCCCCTGACATGCCAAGACACCAACCGGGCACCCTAGGGGGCACTGCTGTGGACTTCAGAAAAAGCTCCCAGGTGCATAGATCCCTTACCTTGTGTGCTGAGCCCCCCCAAACCCACTCCCCACAACTGTACACTACTACCATAGCCCTTAGGGATGAAGTTGGGCACCTAGATGTGGGTACAGTGGCTTTGTGGTGAGTTTTGGAGGGCTCACATTTACCACCACAAGTTTTAACGGGAGGGGGGGGGGTGGGCCTGGGTCTGCTTGCCTGAAGTGCACTGCAGTACCCACTAAAACTGCACCAGGGACCTGCATACTGCTGTCATGGAGCTGGGTATGATATTTGAGGCTGGCATAGAGGCTGGAAAAAATATTTTAATTTTTTTTGTAGGGTGGGAGGGGGTTAGTGACCACTGGGGGAGTAGGGGGAGGTCATCCCCGATTCCCTCCAGTGGTCATCTGGTCATTTAGGGCACATTTTTTTGGCTTGGGTGTAAAAAAAAGGACCAAGTAAAGTCGGCCAAGTGTTCATCAGGGACGCCCTTCTTTTTTCCATTATCGCCCGAGGACGCCCATGTGTTAAGCACACCCCTGTCCCGCCTTCGCTATGCTTCCGACACGCCCCCATGAACTTTGGTCATCCCCGTGACAGAAAGCAGTTGAGGGCGCCCAAAATCTGCTTTCGATTATGCCGATTTGAGCGACCCTGGGAGAAGGACGCCCATCTCCCGATCTGTGTCGAAAGATGGGCACCCTTCTCTTTCAAAAATGAGCCCAATATTCTCATATATCCTCCCATGTGCCCAAGGATTTGAATTCCTTGTGCTTTTTATCCAACTGTGGGTCCTGTGCGCAGTCGGGCCTGCCAAAGGTTCTGGAAAGAACAGTTTGCTGGGCAGCATCCACATCAGGGCTCCATAGATGGTTGCCCACAATTGAGAATATAATGTCCTGCTGTCTACGTGATAAGTGCTGTTTTTCCTTTTTTAGAATTACGGTCATTGTTACTTATATAACGTTAGTCATTATCAGTTATAGACTTTTAAGGTTTTTTACTCCCATTGAAAAGATATTGCAACATGTTATAAATGATGCCTGATGTACTAACGGTAGTTATAACTGGTCACAAACTTTTGAATCATTTTTGCTGTCATTGGGAATGAACTATATATGGACATTCAGTTATGAATAATATGAGACATGTATATTTTTGCATGACACAATGTTATAGGAGTCTCACATGCACAGGAGGATTTTTGACCAATGATTATAACGGGGGGGTCCTGACTCAAGCATTATTGACCTTGGTTTAAAATGTGTGGACCCGCTGAGGTCTTTTTCCTCCTTAATTATATATATATATATATACATACATACATACATACATACATATATTTATGCTCAAAATAGTGTTACATAAAATATGTTTTTGTATTTTTGACAAGTAGTGTCTGCTTTTTTGTCTGTTTTGTATTAGTATACTTTTTGGAGATTAGTGGACATGTTTCTACTTTTTTGTATTTTTTTAATGGAATCATATAAAAACAAGGATTTCATTTAATTTGGCATCTTCTTTGTTCTGTTAGAATTGAAGTTGTCGGCATGTAACTTCTGAGGTACTTTTCTATAGCTAGGAAGAGCAGACTGTTTCTTCAACCCAATACTAGACTGTTGTTTGGCAATGGATTGACACCATTGTAGTTCTTTGAAAAAACATCCTGCATATTAGGAAAGACAGAAATAAGTATGGTCTGTTAAACACACTGTATTCCAGTGTGTTCACTTTTATATTGAGATTTTTATCAAAGCCTAATATGGGAGATTACCATTCACTTAGGGAAACATTAATATATTGTATGCTAGTAACCTATTTGTATTCCACTATAGGAACCTGGTCCTTTGTGCTTATTGCTCCTATTATATGGATTTCTTCAGACCAAGGACACTGTTTTCATAAGCTTTTCTTCAGTGAAACAAAATGGGAAAAACTGTTAAAGAAGGACCTAACATACTTTAACTTTGATGTGTAAACTATATATTGTGGTGTAAAAGTGACAAATATTTTTTTAAAATAATTAACATAATTGATCTTCTTGGTAGATGTTCTTTGGATTCTGCTGAGAAACAATTTTTGTATTTTCTTCACAGGGTCACAAGAACGTCAAGATAAGCTAAGAGATATTGGAATAGTAGATATTCTACATAAATTAACTCAGTCAACAGATCCAAATCTTTGTGACAAGTAAGTACAAACGAGACAAATAGTACAAATGCAAATGATTTGGGGGCCCTTTTACTGAGCTGCGTAAGCGTCTACGTGCACCCAACGCACGCCAAAATGGAGTTACTGCCCGGCTACTGCGTGGCTGTTGCGGTAATTTCATTTTTGTGGATGCGCATATCAGACGCATTCCAAGTGGCATTTGATGCGCGTAGGTCATTCCCGCTCAGTTACTGCGTGAGACTTTACCGCTAGGTCAATGGCGGTAAGGTCTCAGACCCAAAATGAACGCGCGGCAATTTTCATTTTGCCGCACGTCCATTTTCGTTAAAATTTTTTTTAAAAAGGCATTTTTTACAGCTGCACTGAAAAATGATTCTGCGTGTTCCGAGAACACACGTCTACACAACTGCAGGCCATTTTTCAGCGTGCCTTTGTAAAAGGGCCCCTTGGTTAAGCAGGGTGATATAAAAATGACTTGTGAGGGCATCTCATGAGCTACCTGGTCAAATGTTTGTTTTTGTAATTATTCCCCTTCCAGTGCCTGCATAAATTTTGTCTGGTTACGTAGCAGTGACACATCTAGGGTGCATTTTTCATTTAGCCCACAGTGCTGATATCAGTTAAGTCCTCGATGCTTAGAAGCAAATGTGGGTGCTAGAGGCTATGAGTGCCTGCATTTGCTGACAGAATGCTCAGAGAGCTCAACCATGGGGAACAACAAGAGCACCAAAGGATAGTGCGATTGACATGCAAATGAACTAATTTCCTGTTCCCTCCCAATGCTCAGAACAACACACAAACCCAAGCTGCCTTACCACCACAGAAATAATGTCAGCTTGGGGCAGGGTTTAGGGTGCTTCTGCCGAGCCAGCTCGGCGGTGTCAGTCAATGGCAGAAGTAGCAGCTCATTCCTTGCTGCTGCTAGTCCTTCTCCTATCTTCTGCCAGGCCTCAGGACTACAGAGAGGAGGAGAAGATGGTGGAAGGGCCTGAAGTCTCCCTGGGGGTGGAGGTGGGCACATGTCTAAAGATAGATACCCTTTAGCAAGGGGGAAAGACGTATGGGAGTTGCTGATTGGGGCTGCTAGATCCCCCTCCCCCCAGATTTCAAGAGCGGGCTGCTGGTGAGAGAGAGAGCGGCAGCTGAATGGAGTTTGAAGGGCTTCAGAAGACCTCCCGGATACAGGTAAAACAGCTCTCGTGTGCCAGCACCTCTTCCTATTCCCCCTCTGGCATTCTGGCATATACGCTTAAGAGTTGTGCTTAATACACAACTCTTGAGCACATGTACCAGACACTATGCTTCTGCTGAGCTCCCTAATGCTCAGTGCTATGAGTGCTCCTAAATTTGCATCTTATTAACGTTGAGTATTAGGGCGTTCCTTTGCTGCGCTGATCCGGCACTATTCGGAACAACACTGAACTTTTGAGCATCTGCCCCTAAGTCCGATTGCACAAATAGCAGGCCTAAAGTTTTCTGGATAAATTTACCTGGCTAACTTTAATGGTTATGTTCAGCAGCAGGACTTAACTGCTTTAAGTCTGCTAAGTATCTGGTTAAAGTTATGTAGGTATATTTGATTCTGACGCTAGTTCACGGAGTACCGGCCCTTTAGTAGTTTAATAGAAAAACAACATTATTATAAGGACCTTATTTGAGTTAGTTAAATGAAATGAATGGCATTTATTTACCAGCATGGTATAGCAAGACTCTGTTGCCCTACTATAGTTTCTGAATAAATTGCAAGGGGAGCAGGAAGGAGCTGGTTTATGCTGAGGAGTGCTCCGTTTGAGTGCAGGCAGGTCACTTCCATCATTTTGAATGTAAATACATTGCTCCGTTGATTTTAACTATTCCCTTAGGGGTACCAAACTGATACCTATAAAGCTTGAATACAGCACAAACAAGGTCGTTTACAACAATTGATTAAATTATATTACAAACATCTTAAAATATCAATAAATCAAAATATAAAGGAACACTTATACGTTGATGTAAATTATCCCAATTCCCTTCTTTCACAGAAGACATTGAAGGGTAAAATTAGTTCTTCCATTTTGTAATAAGACTTGCATTCTCCTTGCTGTTCCTGAAGGAGATTCCAAAAGGGTGAACACTTACAAGTACACATGTCGACAAGAGCATTATACGGTCCTTGTGTAGGCATTCCCACGGTCAGCATTTGGGTAGAGCTGGGGTGAAGCTATGATGAAAGCATGGAAACTGAAAAAATGAACATGCCACATTAAACACTGAAGACAGAATTTCATAATAGGTGGCAGGGAAGGGGTACAGAGCATGCCTGCTTCGGTTAACACAGGTGACATTAGTTAATGTTAACTGCTAACTTAGCAGATAATCAGTTTTTCTCATCTATTCTTTAAAACCTAATAAATGGAGATCCAGATTAGAGGTCTGTACTGGTACATAATCTTATCTCCATTCCTAGTCAATTCTTTTCTATCCCCATCATATTGCTACTATCCTCTCACCATCCCCGCAGTTTTCTTTCCCATCCCCATCCCCAACTTGCATTTAAAAGATCTTGTAAATTCAAATATAAAACGTGTCCTATACCTTGTTCAAATTTAACACACAACAGGCATTATTGTGTTAAATGTCCCAGAAAACCATATTCTTATTGTTAACATTGTTTCTTAAATAAAAATATCAAAGGCCATACTGTTTTTGCGGTCCATCATTTCAAACTATGTAAAAATAATAAAACATCTACAGAGCCAGACCTCAGTTCTTTTCGGCATTCCTCAATTGTCAACTAAAAAAAGAATGTTCTGATGATGTGCTGGTGGCAAGAGTTCCAAACAGAGGTGTTTGCATGGGGACATGATCTCATCACTCCTTTTTCAATACTATCCAAATGTTATGGATTGATGGTCACTGTAGAGCAACAAGGGCTCACACAATTGCCCACTCAAAACAATGAAAAAAAAAAAGAGAAAAGACCTCAGTCAAAAAAAAAAAAAAGCATGGTCTTCAAAACATGAAATACCCAGCTCTATATTCATTCATCGGTCAAAAATGCTCCATTCAAATATCTCCTTAATATCAATATGTCCCAAAGAGTGAATACAATCATATTATTATAATAAATGAGTCCCAGTCTCTAAGGTCCCTGTTTACTTAAGCAGCGTTATAGGAACATTAACATTTTTAACGCGCGTTAATCATGTATGCGCCTACAGTATCACTATAGGCGCCTACATGGTTAGCGTGCATGCTAAGTGTAGGCGTACAAAAAAAACACTAACGCACCTTATTAAACAGGGCCCTAAATGTTCTAAGCAATGCGCATTATTCCCACATAAATTTTAAAGCAAAAAATAAAACTTATCTCAGCATGCACCACTTCTACTTCAATAGATAGTAAAAGGAGTAATTAGGTATCCATAATTCCCTGGTATGTGGTTGTGGACTTCATCTCATCCTCATCCCCAATTGATTCTTTTCCATCCCTACCCCATCCTCGTTATATTGCTACTGTTCCCTCACCATCCCTGCAGATTTCCCGTTGTTCCCATCCCTCCGCACACCTCTGGTCCAGATCTTTGCATCTTTACAAAAGGTTTTGAAACATGAAAAGGATTTAAAGCATATGTAATCATAGGGCATTTCTGATTTCAGGGCAAAAACAGCACTGCAGCAGTACCTGGCATGACTTTTGAGATGTGGCTTTCCAGGCACCCCTCACGTAATTGCTTGAAGAACAACAGGAAAGAAGGTTCATCTGATTCCTTGTGAATTTGCACAAGTCACCTTGCACTGCAATTCTCTCACATGCAGGGAGCTACGTAACAGAAGCACTTTGGCAGAGGCCTCTTCTGCATTTGCAGACTTTTTTTTCTTGAGGTTGCAGTACTTTTTCCCCGAAAGGATTATTATTATTTTTCTGTTTGGGGCTTATTTGTTTTATTTTCTCATGAGTTCCCTGGACCTTATAAAGGAAGAACAATCGTCACTTTCTTTGGGGCTGACAGTTGTCCTGCCTTTGCTCCGGCTATCTTTCTGTATGACTGGATACCTCAGAAGAATGTTTTTGTTTTCCTTCTTTTGCCTGTCCTTTTTATTTGTGCGTGTGCTTGAAAATCTTCATTTTTTTTCCCTACAGAGTTTCCAGGGTTAAGCGTTTGCCTGCTGTCTGAATCCTGAATTATATTTGATCGAAAAGTTATTTAAAAAGATAACACAGCGTACACACAGTGTCTCTTGAATGACAAAACAGCTGTCTTAAGTTTCCCTAAAAGTTATTTTCTTGTTGAATTTTGATCAGATGAATGTTTATAAGTAAAATATATGCATTTATGAATTGCAGATATATCTTACATATTCTTCCATATTTTAAGAGGAAGCCAGGGAGATGATAAATCTCAATTTCAGTACAAATTCTCGTGCTATGGAAATAGAGAAAATGCACCTTGCTGCCAGATAGTATTAGTGAATTATGATGTCTTAGTTAGCGTGACAGCACTGCCTGAGGCCTCTGTACCAGATGGCAAAACTGTTAAGCTTTCTTCAGTTTCTCATGGCGCTGTAAGGCCAAGTACATGCAGTATTAGTTCTAAATCTACTGCTACTGTTGCGACTTGGGGGTAAAGATATGGCAAATGCAACAATACCAGTACTGGCTCTGCAGAATCTGGCAGTAAAATCCTACTTTGGCGGTGATGCAAACTGTTCACACAGTGACTAGGTACCTCTAACATGCTGATGCTATTTCTCATCTCAAACAGATAATTCGAGAAAAATCTATGGCTTTGATAACTGAAATGCCCCTAGAATTCACTGTGCCGTCTTCAGTTACTTAGCTGTACTGTTGCATAAGATTTATCAGTGCCACAGGATTGTCCCAAACACATGAGTAGGGTGGGAGTGGCCTTTCTGTTCTTACTGATGACATGAACACAGATTTATTCTGTGTGGATATTTGCAGTTCATTCTGTACAATTTTCCAAGCTGCTTACAAAAGAATGATCATTTAAGAGCTTTTACTGAACTGAGTTTCATTCTGAAAGCCCTTCCCTTCCCTATCTGCAGTAGAACGTACAGATGAGTCGGGCAACTTATGCTGTATTTACAGGATACATAAAAGAAATCGACATGTGTCCATGCTAGTAACTGTGGCACCAGAAACCCTTTGTTGCAGGCCATGTCTATGTTTCTACAGTTTGAGGTTTAAAAATGGAATAGATAAGATGGTTTCTGTAAACAGCAAGGTGTCTTCACTCCAGATTTCAAGGTAAATAGCACACTTAGTCCCTGTAAGGTAGATTTCCAATCAGTCCCTGCTGGGAGGGAATGCTTCAATGCTGCTAACCAATGCTGTCATTCTAGGGCTTGCAGATTGTGTTTGTATTTTTAGCTTGCTTTGTTTGAATTTGTTGGTGCTTCGCTTTTTTAATTTTCTCTTCAGAAGTATGTTTTACTGTTTATTTTGTCCTGCAAACTACCAAATATCAGCACACAAGTGTGGAAAATGAAAGCTTTACCCAAAACACTAAGGATTCACTTGATCTTGGTCACTTTAAAATTGAATTATCATACTTAATGTTTCTCTATTTCATTTTTGTTTACTGATGTCCCTATATGGTTTTGAAATCATATGTATGTTTGGAAAATAATATCACAAGTGAAGCATCTGTTACCTTCTGCCCTCTCCTGTTGATGGATTTTTAGGTACACATGCAGAGACATCAAGCTTGGTATTTGTCTTCCTGCCTGAGCCTGGATGCATCATTTTGGTGGTCTTGCACAGGTAGATGATTAATATGGAGGGGGTGCAAATTCCAAAGTGTACAACACAGCACTACCCAGCGATCACTTTCTGTGTATTGTTTTTCATTGGAACCACTGTAATGGTAGCCATTAGCGTAATATATCCTAGCTCATCCTTAGAGCTTGGGTACAAAAATTCCATTTCACAAGTCTCTGGGAGGCAGGTAGACAAAAGCAGCTTACAGAGAAATTGTGGGCAGTTTCCCCTTACCTGTTCAAAAAAGTACTTTGTTGATGTTTCGTGCACTTCTGGTTATATGTATTGACAGAAGCTACAATGTAGTAATGTTTAAGTTAACTTTCAAAAAAACAGAAAAAAAGATTGCTCATTTTGGACTAAAACCTGCTTCTATGAAATCTTGCAAGCCCTGAGCATAACTTTTAGGCTTCAACTAATCGTTTGAGTTTCATTTAATTTCCCAACACAGCTACATTGAACGTATGATTTCTATATGCCTGGAGTGGAAAGTTCAGGCTTTGCATTATTTTGATGTATTTATATTTATTTGTTTCACTTTGAACACGAGAAATAAAGATACCAAACACCTTTTCTTTATGCTGATACAGGTATAAACACTGGGAGATAAAAGAAATGGCTTGTACTTAAGGCTGTTAATAGACTTGTGTGCAAATGCATATTTGCTTGTATCTGAAAACTACAAAAAGGATTCAGTACCTCGGAAATAAAAGCCTTATTTAATGTAAAGAATAGAGGATTGTAACGTGTATAGTGCTGACGAAAAACAAAAAACAATCCTCTAACAGATTTTCAAACTGTAAAAGTCTAGCTGGCGGAGCTCTAATCAAATCTTTAAATACATGCCGAGACAATCAAGAAACTGCCTGGGACATGTGCAACATTTGCAAAGATGAGATCGCTTACATTGGTTGGTTGGATGTCAGATGGAAGAACTCTTTCATGCTCAGTTCAGCTTTGTGAATAAATATTGATGTTGCCTATGGGTATGTACAAAATATAAATAAATAAATAAATATGTGCTTTTCAAGGAGCCATATGTGTTCCTTTTTGATGGAAGAATGAAGCCCTATTGAATGTTGTTCTGCTTCACTCATTGACACCGTTTGGGTTTTTAGTCTGCTAGGGGCATTGGAAATTATGCAAGAGACATTCCTAGGAGCATTGGATCTGCTGCCAGAGAGATCAACAAGAAATTGTCAACATGGAAATGTTTTACATTGGTGCCTTATGTTCTCTGAAATTGTCATCAAAACTGATTGACAGGCAGCAAAGGGATAGCCATGGAGCAATCCCCTGACTTGAATGTGGTTGTGGAAATAATTCAGTGTACTGTTTTATTTACAGCATGTACAACTGAAGTCCACAAGCCAAGCAGTGTCCTGGATTTTTAAATAATGCATCCAATACCAAATAAAAAAAAAACTCCATCTGGAATCTAACTACACTTTGGGATGCTTTGTCCTACCAGCATGGAGCTTTCTTACACGTATGTAGGGCCAATTTAGAAACCCTTTTCCCACAGATGCAGGCGGACAGAAGAGCCTTCATAAATCAAGCCTCTAGGCCTTTATCCTAAGAGGTGGCTAATATAGGGACCTAGAACAGTTAAAGCATGCTGATTTTTCTTTCTGGGACTTTGTATGCTGACTTGCCAGTGACTACCGAGAGCGCTTTTTCTGTCAATCTGCCTCAATAGAACTTGAACATTCTCTTTTTACAACATTCCTTTTATCTAGAACAGCCATTCCCAACCCAGTCCTTGGGCACACCTAGTCCCATTGGGTTTTCAGGTTATCCACAATGAATGTGCATGAGAGAGATTTGCATGCAACTCTAACTCATGAATATTTATTGTGGATAGCCTGAAAACCCAGTAGGACTAGGTGTGCCTGAGGACTGGGTTGGGAATGGGTGCTCTAGAAAGTGATCAACAATTAATACACCTACCCTTTCTACCACAACAAAGGAGAGTAGGATCTTGTTCCAACTCCAACTTATATACTTGATCCCATGTTAAGTGGCTCAACCACACAGGGTATTTTTGTTTTTAAAAAGTCCAATTTGTTTTATTTTCTACAAAATCTTGAACTGTAGATATTCATGGGGGATTTTGTCATAAAGGGCCAGCTAGGTCTTAGCCAATTGACTGCAAATGGTGTTTTTCCCCCCAGGTGTTAAACTATGGTCCTGGAAAGCCACTAGTGTGTTTTGTTTTCAGGCTGGCTGCAATGAGTATTCATGGTATTTGCATATGACCAGTCTATTTTTGATTATCATGGTGACCATGCCCAGTTATGGCTTTTAAGAACTAAGTATGCGCCTGGCACAGGTGAACTTTATGAGACCACCACTTGCTGTGGGTAAACAGGGCTCAGGTTAGGTGGGGGAAGGGAAAATATGCATGGGTATTTCAGTTTACTATGTGTACTTTGCACTTTGGCCTACATTTTCAAAGGGACGCTCTGCAGGAGGTATGAAAATTATTCCCATTAGGCGATAGCATCTATAATTGTGGACATTTTCATGAGATAGTCACTTAGGCCAGTTGTTAATGTCCTCAGGCAAAGATAGTACTGTAATTTTTTGGACAACACTTATGTTTATGGACTTCAAAAACTAAATAGTCATTGTTCACAGTCCACCTGAGAGGGAGGAGTCCCATTTCTTGCTCAATGTTGACATATATTGCTTGACTCCTGAAGGATTGTCACTGCTGGCTAAGGAAGGTTATCATAACAAGCAGGCTGCTATTTAGACCTGTTGGTCTGTGATTTTGTTTTTAATGCCAGCTGTAGTGTTTAAAAAACCATATGAATATTCAGCCCTGCTATACAAATAGTCAGTGTTGCTGAAGATACATGTAATATGCTGAACACTGGTGGCTATCTAGATAGATAGATAGAAAGATATTGTGATGGACAAGACCTAGGAGGAAAATCTTTGGGAGGAGGCTCCCGAAGGACAGACATCTATCAGAGAACTGGAGGGACTACAACTCCCAGCTTCCCCAGGGTAGATCCCAGGATTCCTTTAGAGAGGGTAGGCCTCACTATAATTCCCAGGATTCCAGGAGCCAATCACATGATTCTCCCAGGGAAGGTAATCCTGACTACAATTCCCAAGTTCCTGGAGGTGGGTTCCATGACCCTTTCAGGCAGGATAATCAGAAGGATTATGAGCTACAGGAGAGGAGGGAGGAGGTGGAATTGATGGAGTGGTTGCCGATGATAGAAAGGGTTTCAGGAGTTCCTGGGGAGGCTGTACGGCCGTAATCAGAATGTATGGACATTTCTGCCCTTGCCAAGGTAAATAGAGAGAAGCCTAAGAGTCTGATAATAAGCACTTAATTAAATTGAGTTTTACATAAGTACATAATACCACACTGGGAAAAGACCGAGGGTCTATCGAGCCCAGCATCCTGTCTCTGACAGTGGCCAATCCATGTCAAGGGCACCTGGCAAGCTTCCCAAATGTACAAACATTCTATACATGTTATTCCTGGAATTGTGGATTTTTCCCAAGTCTATTTAGTAGTAGTTTGCAATAGAAACCTGATGCTGCCTTCAAGCCTGAACTTGGGGTGGATACCAGATATTTGGTCGCTGGCATGTTAAAGGGAAGGGGGGGGGTCCCCTTTGCCTCGGAACATTTACTGAGGTGAGAGTTTAAAGGGCTTGTGTTTAAAAGAGGGCAATGATAATGAATGAACTTTCTTGGAGTGAAAGCGTTTTCTTTGAAAGACTGTATTGAACTGTTTGGGAAGTGGGAGACGAAGGGCTCCGGCACAGCTGGTTGAAAGGGGGGAGGGCTTTATACAGTCCCTTCATAAAGCAAACACTTTGAACTGACACTTTCTGTGAACTTAGTTGTTAAATGCTATGAACTTGAGGAAAACTGATTCCAAAATTAGAACTTTGTGTTTAGTAACCACTAGGATTCTGAGTTTTTTTTGGGGAAGTTCTATAGAAATCCCAGAGTGGAGTCACGTTCCTGAATTTGCAAGTGACAGACTACACTCAAGCCGCATGTCAGTGCAACTATATATATATATATATATATATATATACACACACACACACACACGCACGCACTTTTACCTAAGTGGTTTACTTCAGTGCCTTCTGGTTGGGGACACCACCATGAGGAGGAAGCAGGGGGACTAGGCAATTTATAGCTCTGACTGTGAAATAATTTCCCTTGTACTAGCTGTCAGGGCTGGCCATGCCCTATCTCCACCATTTCCTGCCTAGATCCTGCACCTACCTGCATTTTTATTCCATAGGTTTTTAAATTAAGTGTTGAAATTTGTATTGTAACTTGCTGGAAATTGCTAGCATTCTTTTTTTAATGTTATCTGCGCAGAACCTCATGGTTTGCAATGGAATATAAGTATATTGTATAAGATTTCTACCATAGTGGCTGGTTTTAATGTGCGGTAGCTGTCGATGCAGGTCCATGCCAGTTGTTAATGGCACCCTAAAACCTGTGCCAACTATTTAGCACTGATTTGTTAAACATACCCCATAGTCAAATGTACTAATCTTTGCTAATGCATGCTAAAGCACGTTATTTAATGCAAACCCCACTGTTATTTCTAGGATAAGCAGCATAAAATGTACTGTTTTGGGATCTTGCCAGGTACTTGTAAGCTGGATTGGCCACTGTTGGAAACCGAATGCTGGTCTTGATGGACCTTTGGTCTGTCCCATTATGGCAGCTCTTATGTTCTCAATGAGTCCTATTTATAGAACACAAGTCATATAAATGCATGTTCAAATGTTGAACATAGGTTAGTAAATGAGGCCCTTGGCCTGTAATCTCTTTGAGGGCAAATGCATTGTAGTCCTATGAATGACTGAAACTGGACTTGAATGAGGAGTGATATGTAGGTGGCCAAGCTTGTTCAGATGACAGCAGGGATATATTTTTTTACTGAGCAGTGCAAACAGGAGCAATCTGGCAGATGGAATAGACAAACTGGCCCTTATCTGCCATGCTCTATTTTGTTACTATTGGGTGCACTGCTATGCTTTATGAAGATGGCAAGTACAGTGATGTGAAAAAGTTCCCTCCCCCCTTCTGATTTCCCATATTGCATGTCACACTGAATGGTTTCTGATCTTTAAACAAAATATTAATATTAGACAGAGGGACCCTGAATAAACACATGTTTTTTTAAATTGTTCCTTAAATAAATGAAGTAATAAAGTTTATTCAGCAACCATATGGAAAAGTAACTGCCCCTAACTTTAATAACTGGTTGTATCACCTTTAGCAGCAATAATTGCAATTAAAAAATAACTATAATTTGATATCAGTCTTTCACATCGCTGTTGAGGAATCTTAGCCCACTCTTGTTAGCACAACTGCTTTAATTCAAATAACTATGCAGGTTTGTATGCATAAACATTTCATTTCAGGTCCTGCCACAGCATCAATATTGGATTCAAGCTGACTAAGCTAATCCAAATTTTTAATTTTGTTTCTTCTCAGCCATTCAGATGCAGACTTAGTTTGCTGTTTCTCTTGCTGCAAAGCCCAATTAAGTTTCAGCTCTAGCTCATGGACAGAAGACTGGACATTCTCCTTAAGAATTTTCTGGTACAGTGCAGAAGTCATGGTTTATTCAATAATGGCAAGCTTTCCAGGTCCTGAAGTAGCAAAGTATCCCCACACTATCACCGCTATAGTTGACTGTTGGTATGGTGTTCTTACTGTGGAATGCTGTACATACTTTATGCTAGACATAATGAGACCTGTGCTCTCCAAACAGTTCCACTTTTGTCTCATCTGTCAATAGAACATTATTCTAAAAAGCATGGGGATCAGACGAGCATTAATGTTACTCTTAGATAGCAGTGGTTTCCACCTTGCTACTCTCCTATGCATCCCACTTTTGCCCAATCTCTCTTGTTGTGGAGTCATGAGGACTGACCTTAGCTGAGGCTAAAGAGGCCAGCAGTTCTTTGGATGTTCTGGGATATTTTTTGATTTCATGGATGAGTTGTTGCTGAGCCTTTGGAGTAGTTTTGGTAGGCCAATCACTCCTGGGAAAATTCACCACTGTTACAAGTCTTCATTTGGAGATAATGGCCCCCACTGTGGTTCAGTGGAGTTCCAGAGGCAGATGCACCAAATTCCTGGTAAAGCACCGATCAGTATTTCCGCCTCTGTAAAAATGGCTGAGGTGGAAATAGCGAGCGATGTCCAAAAAAAACAGATGCAAATGAGCTGCTCACAAAATCAGTGAGCAACTCGGTAGGAGGGAAGCCAGTCGGTCAGCTGAGCATGCTCAGAACAGCCAATTGCTAAGTGTAGCAGCTCTGCGCATGCTCAGAGCAATCTCTGTGTATGAAAGCCGTGTATAGCTTTTTTTTCACGGCACAAGTGCTTTTCACAGGAAGCTCTACAAAGCAATGATTGGAGCGAGCCTGATTTCTGGAGAGATGTGCTCTCCCCCTGCTCCGCAGCAGCATTGAGCTGCAATCTTACTACGAGTGTCTCCAGTGCCTGGCACCAACGCTTTTCCCCAAGATCATCACATATCTGCACCATGAGGAGTTTACTGCAGTAACGACAGCTTCTGACCACCCATAAGAATTTCATCCTAAAGGTGGGTGGTCCTTTCTGTGCATTGCTTGGAATGCACATTTGAATAGTAATTAGCTCATTAAAATAAATTAAAATAACTTTGCATACAATTCTCGTTGGCTGGTACTGTGACAGGAAAGAGCCCGCAGAACCCCTTTGTGCATTTTCCTGCTGAACTCCATGTTCGCTAAACTGGCTAGAACCAGTAAAAAAAGCATGTTTCTGGCTCGGTAAGTTTTGTACATCTGGGCCCCAGAACTTTAGAAATGGCTTTGTAACCCTTTTCAGACTTATCTTTTTTTCTCATCCTTTCTGAAATTTCCTTTGATTGTGGCATAGGTTATTGCACAAACATTGTAGTGATTACTTCATTCTCATGGTAAGGTTCAATATATAGTGAGCTTTATATTCAACAGGGCTGGCTGCTATCTAATTAATTAAATGTGGTTAATTGCAAGGGCGTAGCCAGATAGCCAATTTTGGGTGGGCCTGAGCCCAAGGTGGGTAGGCATGGAATTCATTCTCCTACCTCTACTCTCTGCCCCTTCCCATCCACCTGCCAACCCAAAATATTAAATCCCTCAGCTGGTAGGGATCCCCAAACCCCGCCAACTGAAGATTTCCTCCTTGAGCAGCCAGCAATCTTCCGAACAGCAGCCCGAAGCAGTTGCCTTGAGCTGACACCACCACCGGCAAACTGCACATGCACGAAAACTGCATATGTGCAGAGAAATCAGTGTTGGCATCAGCTCGAGGCAAGTGCTGCCGGCTGTTGTTTGTAAGAGTGCTGGCTGCTCGAGGAGGAGTAAATCTTCAGCTGGTGGAGTTTAGGAACCCCCCGTGAGCCACAGCAAGAGTGCCACAATTTGGGTGGGCCTGAGTCCAGATTGGGTGGACTGTCTGTGGCTATGCCACTGGTTAATTGGTTGACTGAGTAACTAAGGTGGCAGTTACTTTTTCACATGTGTGATACAGGTATTGGATAGCAGTTTTTTAAATTATTGCTTCATTTATGTAGTTATTCATAGTAACATAGTAGGTGACGGCAGAAAAAGGCCTGTGTGGTCCATCCAGTCTGCCCAACAAGATAAACTCATATGTGCTACTTTATATATATACCTGACCTTGATTTGTACCTGCCATTTTCAGGGCACAGACCGTAGAAGTCTGTCCAGCACTAGCCCTGCCTCCCAACTGCTAGCCCCACCTCCTAATCACTGGTGCTACCACCCAATCTTTGCTATGCTTCTGAGGATCCATTTCTTCTGAACAACGGCACAATTATAGCTTGATTTATTAAACTTTATTTTCCCGTAAAACAGTCTTAGTAAATCAGACCTCTAAGAGTATGTTTTTCCTCCCTGGCTATTGAACTTTGGTTGGAACAATGAAGGAGTAGGAGTCAGAAGGCTCAGCTGCTGATGCCTAAGTTTTATGCTGGCTCCTATATTGGAAGAAACTTTGTCAAATCCTGGTTTATGCTGTATTTAGGCATTCCTTCCTTTGGTGTTTTCTGAAATTTCCTGTCAACAAACAGGATTGACTCGGGCACACCAAAGGGGTGAAGACAGACAGCTGTTTCAGGGCTCAGAGCTAAGCATAAAATTCTGAGCATGTCTTGTCCTTCCTGCTCACAGCGTTCTCTGTTCCCTCGCTTTTGTTTTTTTCTACTTTGCTTACCAGATACAGAATCTTCAAAGAGGGTTTACTTCTAACTTTGGTTTCTGTCATGTTTCTTTTTAAAAGCAAGAAGTCACAGCCAATATTGGGGTTCCAGCCATGCCTTTAATGTGGAAGAAAGAGCCAAAACTTCCCTATCCATTCGTGATGCCTAATGGATCTGGGCCTAGAACATAATCACTGTGACAAGATGTCTCAGGAAGCTCAAAAGGACTGTCAGAACTGCCTTCACAGCCACTATGAGGCAAAGAAGAGGCGACTCTGGAGGAATAGAGGTCTTCTGCACAGAGATCAGCTGACACTGCGTACTCCCGAAGATTCTTCTCTGCAGATTCAGATTCCTTTTGTCTAATATTATATTTTGGTTAAAGATCAGAAATCATCTGTAATAACAGAGGAAATTGGAGTGGGGTGAAACTTTTTCACATCACTCTAAATGGAGGAGTGGCCTAGTGGTTAGGGTGGTGGACTTTGGTCCTGAGGAACTGAGTTCAATTCCCACTTCAGACACAGGCAGCTCCTTGTGACTCTAGGCAAGTCACTTAACCCCCCATTGCCCCATGTAAGCCGCATTGAGCCTGCCATGAGTGGGAAAGCGCAGGGTACAAATGTAACAAAAAAAAAATATATATATATTAACATAGTAAATGATGGCAGATAAAGACCTGCATGGTTCATTCAGTCTTACCAACAGTCACATTCATTGTCAATTCAAGATTGAACCAACAATCCAATAGTATTATTAACTTTTTATTCAGTAAATTCTAATTTACAATGTCTTCCCCTCCCCCACTGAGATATACAGCACCTGCACTCATAGCATTCAATATGAATGTGGTATAAAATACACATACTTGATCTTGATCCATCCTTGCCATTTTCAGGGCTCAGACCTTTAATGTCTGCCTGGCACCAGCCCTACTTCCCAACTATTGGAGTTGCTGTTGAAGCCCACTCCAGCCCATTCTAATCTGTCTTGCCATATAAGGGACACAGACTGTAGAAGTCTGTCCTCACTTCCCCACTGCTGGAGTTGTCATCTAAGCACCACTCCTGCCAATCATAAATGAACTCATAGCTGTTGATAAGTTTCTGTTTAGGGATGTTTTGTGTCTATCCCACATGTTTTATTAGTTCCATCACTGTTTTGTCTCCACCACTTCTACCAGGAGGTCATTCCAGGCATCCACCATCCTGTCTGCGAGAAATTATTTCAAAGTTTTACCACCTCACAACCTCCATTTATGCCTTCTAGTTTTACTGCTTCTCTGTCTCTGGAAAAGATTTGGTTGTAAATTACTATTGTTCAAGTATTTAAATAGACATAACAGAGTAACAGAGTTAACGTGCTAGTCGTATAAATTCTCTTAGCTGTGAACAGTGCAACAGGGAACCAAAAGCTGTTGCAAGCTCATTATTAATCTTGAATCTGGTCAGTTTTATTTGGCCACCTCCTTGATCCTTTTCCAGTCTCCTGCCCCTTCTGACATCAACTTCCTTCCTGTTCCAGGGTAGAGAACTGGGAGAGCCAACAGCACGCGCATGAAGACTGTACCCCGTGCCTGCTTGATGTTTTGCCATTGCTGCTGGTTGGGAGGAGAAGCAACAGCTGCTGTGGGGAACAGAAGATGCTGAAAGTAGACAAGGGAGGGGAGAGAAAAGAGACTGAACAGAAGGGAGAAAGTCACATACCACTGAGTGCTAAGAAGAATTTTTAGTGTTGGAATGTGTAATTTGTTTGACTGAAAGCCCCCCCCCCCCCCCCCCCCCCCCGTTGGTGAGAAGCATGACCATTTGATTTGGTTAAGCTGGGTAAAGCATAATAAAAGTTATGACAAATAGAAGCAACAATATAGAACAGTCAACTGCATTTTCTATGGTGTAGTTAACTGCATTCTACATTAACTGCTGCAGTGTTATGGCACAGTAATATACATTGCCATGCGTTGTCATCATGGCTGCCTTCTCCCATGCCTCCAAGCACTATGCAGAGATTTTCGCACTTAATATGGTATCATCTTCACAAACTTAATGTTTAAATAAAAAGCCCCCTTATCAGCAAACAAATATCACCACTTCCATGGTAACTGACACTTTTCTCACATACACTCATTCTCCTTCTGCTGGGAGTTGATCATTATCTGTCCAAGGAACAGGAACTCAAGTCAGAATGCACTCAAGGTCACCCATTTGTGGGCATCAAGCAGCTCCCAAAGTGTTTGTAGTGTAAATGGAGTGAAACATTTACCATGCAGAACCATAACTGCCGAGGAGGGGTCTCTCTCTCTCTCTCCCTCCCTCCCTCCCTCCTGCCCCTGATGGGATCCGGGTGATCACATTCTGACAGGAGCAGGAGAGAGAAAACTCCGGTGCCGGGCCCCCTTGCATTGCCTGCCTAGCAGCTGCTGGGCCTTCAGACCACGCGTGCTCAGTTTTGAGACTGTAGTTCACAGTGCACTATTTCACATTCATATAAAGAAGGGGGCTAACAGACTTAATTATTATTAATACACCGAGCTTCTTACAGCTTCCTATATATTTACTCTTTATCAGGGGCGTAGCCAGACCTCGAGGTGGGATGGGGCCAGAGCCTGAGGTGGGGGGGGCACATTTTGGTCTGCCACCACTGCCGCCTCGACGCCCCCCCCTCTATCATCTCGCCACCCTTCCTCCACCACCTCGCTGCCCTGCCTCTCCCCACCCACTGCTACTGCAAATACCTTGGCTGGCGGGGGTCCCCAACCTGAAGCATGCTCAGTTTCACTAAAAGGAGTGTGCCAGACATGAGGGGAAGAGAAAGCAGGGCAGGCAATGCAGCAGCGCTGGAGGCTGGCGCTGGACAAAGGCTTCACCTGGTGGGGGTTGGGGACCCCTACCAGCAAAATCAGGGGCCCAGAGCAAATTTGGGGGAGCCCAGGCCCCCATGTAGCTACGCCACTGTAGGCAGAATAAGATTCTCGAGGAGACCGGTCAGATGGAGGGGGAGAGAAAAGTGAAAGGAGTGGTCCCTTTGTTGAAAATATACATTTCCAAGAGGTAGGCTGAACCAGGCACTATAGAAAATTTTATTAAATGATAAACGATATTCCTGCCAGACTTATGGAAATAAATATTCCATGTTCCCACAATTACATGGTAAATTTTACCTGAGGCATATGTACCAATAATCAAAACAAAAGTAAGTTGTACTTTTGCTTTCATTATTGCCCCCCTTCCCAATTACTTGCAGAAATTTATATGTACTTTTTTGCACACTATTTTGCATGGAAAAAAGCAGGTGCCAAGCTTTGTAGGTAATTTTTTTCCTCCCTGATACTTTGCTCACCTTTAGCTAAAACTATACACATATTTTCAAAGCACTTAAGTTACAAAGTTGCATAGTAATCTATGGAACTTTGTAAGTCGAAGTGCTTTGAAAATGAGCCCTTAACAAAATATTTGCTTGCATTAAGGGTGGGCAATAATCACAATGCCCATTTTCACTACTACTACTACAAATCATTTCTACAGCGCTACCAGTCGTACACAGCACTTCACAATTGAACATGAAGAAAAGACAGTCCCTGCTCAAAAGAGCTTACAATCTAAATCAGGACAGACAGACAGGACAAATAAGGGATAAGGGTAGGACAGACAGATAAGACACATAGGGAAAGGGGACTACTGAAGAGAGAAGACAAGATAAAGGTTACGAGCAGGTGACAAGTTAGGAATTAAAAGCAGCAATTAAAAGCAGGTTACGAGCAGGTGACAAGTTAGAAATTAAAAGCAGCATTTTCACTAGTAAAATACTGTTTTACCCATGGAACCAAATTTGAATATTGTCCTTATGTGTGCCAGTAGGTGGAGCAGTTGTATAATGAAGCCAAGTACGTATGCTGACTGCAGAAGTAAAAATAACTTATCCAAGGATATTCAGCTTGCAAGCAGCCGGTGGTTTTTAAGCAGCTGACAGCCAAGCTGGACACTGGTAGCGAATATCCAGATCAGAGCGAATATCTGAAAATTAACTGGGCACCAGCCGCTACTCAGACTGGTGACTGGTTAGCTTGGTAGATTATAATTAGGAAAAAATGTTGCTGTCCTAGCATTATGCACTTACTTAACTGCTTAGTGGACTGAATATTGCTTCTAACCATTTAAATGCTGGCTCCACCTGTGTACCATCCCAGCACTAACTGGCCAATGCCTCAGCAATCGGGCCTGATATTCAGTAGCAACTGGGTGGCCCAACTCAAATATGCCACCCGAGGCAGGGATAAAATACAACCTGTGCCCCCATTCCCTCCCCCCCCCCCCCCATGTGCCTGGTTTAGCATCTCCCCTCCTTCCCTCCTCCAACCCTTTACCTTATTTTTTTCCCAAAAGATGGCAGCGGTAGCGATTCCCATAAGTTGCCCTGCTGCGGTGTTGCCAACACAGACCTCTTTGCTACTACATCCTGCCTCTGAGGAAACAGGAAGTTACATCAGAGGTGGGTTGCAGTGAGAGAAGAGACTGGTGCCGGTGGCACCGCAGCAGGGCAGCCTTTGGGAATTGCTGTCACTACCACTTTTTGGAAAAAAAACTAAGGTAAAGGGTTGAGGAGAGAAGGGGCGAGAGCCACTCCTGGAGCGTGCAGCCTGAGGCCCCCACCTCAGGTGGTCTAATGCTAGGGCCGCCCCTGCCTACCCAGTTAATTGCAGCTGAATATTGGCAGCTGGCCTGCTCAGCATGGTTTAAGCAGGCTGAAGCCTCTTCTACTCCTGAATATCGACCCCCTAGAAACCTGTGAATTGAGGGTGGGAGAAGGAAGGCTGCTGAGGTTAAGGAAGGGAATTGAGGATCATTTCCACTGAGCTATGGAAATAAGCTGCAGAGAGGAAATTGAGGTCCGGAGATTGCAATACTTTATCAAGGGTGGAGGGTTCTTGACGATGGGTACAGAGGGAGGTGATTGAGGCTTAGTTGGGGAGGGGGCAGTGAGGGAAGGGTGAATTATGGAAGGGAATAAATGACCGAGGATTACGTGGGGAGGACAGGAAAGAGAAGGGATTGGGAGTACACACAAACACATATACAGAGAGTCAAGAATGCCTTTTGAAATGTTGTGCATTCCTAGGATTGGTTTTCCTGTCATCACACTTCTAGGCAGCATGGAAGGGTACTCTTTTTGAACAGAGTGTGCCTCTTCCTGCCATGCTGTGCGAACCAGCTGTTCTCTGCAGCAGGCCTCTTCCCAACAAAATAGCCTTTATCACCTACTTTGCTTAATCAGAAATCTGTACCTTTGTTCTCTTATGGTTTACATCTTTCTAGTGTTGAGAGAAATGGACTGTCTCTGTACTTTTCATTCACAGCAGGCATGCTTTTAATTGTCCAGAGTATTTTCCTGTGTCACTGGAGAATTAGAAGTAAGAGTGACTTTGTTTTGTGAATTCAGTACACAGTTCTTTCTTTCTTTCATTCTTTCTTTCTACTACTACTACTACAAATCATTTCTATTGCGCTACCAGTCGTACGCAGCGCTTCTTTCTTACACCTTTTTCAGTAGTAGCTCAAGGTGAGTTACATTCAGGTAACACGGGGTATTTTGATATTATGATTCATTTGGTTTAGATGTATTGCTATACATACAGCTCATGATAGAATCATAGGTTCTGTACCTAGGCACCTCATATTAGAGGCTTGGGGAGACTTAGCCTCCCCAGACACAACCACAATCTCCGATCCTAACTGTGTCAAGCTGACAGGCAGCAGTGCTATTTAACCTGACTGCCACTTTTACTTGGAGTTGAGGCAAAAGGGTGCCCAGGTCTAGCATCTTCGATCTTCCTCCTCTCATCCAGCTCTTCCTTTCTCCCCCAGCCCTGTGTTACTTCCTTGAGTCTGTGATGCCAAAATAAAACCAGCATAATTGTGGGACTGCTCTCTACCCGGTGCCACTGATGGCTCTGCTAGTCCCACCTACTCTGACATGACTTCCTGTTTCTGAGTGGGGCAGGACTGGCAGAGCCATCAGCAGCACATAAGTAAACATAGCATCATGCATTTATGCCAGTTTTATTTTGGTACTGGGAAGTGGTATGGGTTTGGGGGAAAGAAAGATGCCTGTCCAGGAGCTGGGGAAGAAGATGCTGCACTGAAGGAGGCGAAAGGAATGAGGATGCTGCACTGAAGAGGGGGATAGAAAAGAAGGAACATTATGGATGGGGGGGGGGGGGGTGGAATGCTGGACTGGGTGGTGAGGGGGTTATGGTGGCTTGGGTGTGGGGGGGATTGGACACAGGAAGAGTAGTAGTAGGCTTGGTAGAGGGAATATGTGGCTCATAGGTAGGGAAAGGAAGGTTAGGGTAGATACACAAAAACATTTTGCATGGGGATAGGATTAGGGATGGAAAAGGAAGGCTAGAGACACAAAATGGGTATATGGGGGAGGGATTAGGATGACAAGAGAGATTTATTTTTTTTTCAGCACTTGATATACCACAAGTGATCCCTGAGACGACGATGCTGGACTTGGTGGGTGAGTAGAGACACAAAGGTGAGGTGCTGGACACAAAAAGGCATAGAGAAACAGAAGCTGGACACAAGAGGCAGAGGGAGACAGATGGAGATGCTAGACCTAGGGAGAGTAAGGAGACAGAGGTGGCAGAGGGGGAATAGGGACACAAGGCAGATGCTACACATGGGTAGTAGGGAGACAGGGGAGATGCTAGAGGCAGGGGGTATATGGAGACAGAGAGGAAATTCTGGACACAGGGGGCATTGGGACACTGAAGGGAAATGTTGGACATAGGGGGCATAGAAAGACAGATGGGAGATGCTAGACATAGGTGGAGTAGGGAGATAGTTTAGTTTATTAACTTATATTCTACCCATAACTAAGCAGATCACACAGAAAAATAAATAATCAATAAAAACACCAGCACAAAACCAAACATTAAAAATACAGCATCTACAAAATACAATAAGCAGAGGTTCAAGGTACATAAAAACTACTGTATCATCAATAACTGCTGTAAACAAAGATCAAACTTAACATCCTATTGGAAGTTAGTGTAGCTTCCTGAACAGGAGAGACACATGATCAATTTTATTAATTCTGAAAATCATACGTACTGCCGTTTTTTGGAGCAACTGTAGATGATTTCTCAATTGTGCTGAAATACCCAAATATAGCACATTACAATAATCTAATTGAGCCATAATAAGACTCTGAACCAGCAGCCCAAACTGAAATTCATGAAAATAAGGTTGAACAGTTCACAGCTGTCTCAGTTTTAGAAAAAGTTTCCTGAATAGATTATTGATCTGTACTTTCAAGGAGAGAAAAGAATCTAAATTACTCCCAGTATTCTGGAAGATTTCTCTGTTCTCATTTAGTCCAATCTGAATAAATTCTGGTAAACTGTCCATTTGATTAGTGTACCAAAGAAACTTATATTTAACTTGTATTTAAGTTTAACACTGAAACTGATGCCTAGGCTTTTAGCTTCTCTATGTACTCAGGCCCTGATGCTCAGAAGCAAATGCAGGTGTTAGAGGCCATTGGCGCCCGCATATACTATCACAAAATGTTCAGAGCCAGTAAGCATATGAAATAATGCAATGAGCATGCAAATGCATACTAAACAGTGTGCCATAAAAGGATGCTGCTCCCTTGGCAAACACTATGCCAGCTCGGAGCTGGTGTTAGAGTTTGCCAGGGCATTGGGGAGGAATGAGGAGACCCTGTTCAGCATGCATTTACATGCTTCAAGGCCCCCCCCCCCCAAACACAAGGATGCGCTGAGCGAGCCTTGACTATCATATAAGGGGATAAGTTAAGCCCCACCCAGTGCATCCCAGGATACACCAGGCAGGGCAAGGCACTACCATTTTGAGGAAACGCCCACAGGAGGAGGGAGGGAGTGCTAGTCCCTCCTCCTGCTTTGCGGTATGGGGGGGTTGGGGTGCAGACGGGGCCCACCACTAGACCAGGTTAGCCCTTGGGGGAGGGGTTAGTAAGGGTCCCACTGGACCACCAGGAATTTTGGTATTGTTGTTGGGAGAGCTTATGTGTTTGGGGGGCTAGGGGGGTCTGGAGGTCCACTGGACCACCAGGGCATAGGTTTGACAGGTCCAGGCTTTAGCCCTGTCCCAGTTCCCTAGGCCTTGTGGGACTTTTCCTGTTGGCTGGCCTCCTGTCCCTGTGTATGTGAGCTGTAGCCTGCCCCTTCTCTTTCCATTTTAGGGTTGAGAATGTGTTTGCATCATGGTTTTCTAAGAACTGTAAGCTATCTTTGCTGTAGCTGTTACATACTCCCCTTTCAAGCTAGCGTAAATAACCAAGTGTTTAACAGCATTTACTCCTAGCTCCCCTGGTATACAGGGTGAGCTGGTGAGAACAGTCTGCAAGGCAGAGACTCTTGTCCAGCACATCTGTAAGTTATTTCCCTTTCTTTGAATTGCATTAAAGAAGATTTTGGTCCAAAGGTTCTGAGTCTTCACAGTGATATTCTATATGGTTAACTGCATGCTAACCTCCTGAGTAGACAGAGCCTATCACGAGAGAGAGCAGAACAGATAATACTCACCTGTAGTTGCTGTTCTCTGATGATAGCATCCCATTAGTTGCACTTTTCATCCATATCCTTTTTCATGAGCTGTCCATTCTTTCACTGTTCTTCATAATTATCAAGAGGAGAAAGCATGAGGAGCATGGCTCATAGAATTCTGTGTATTTGCACCCCAGTGTGTGTTTTTCTGTGTCTCTCACCTGGAGGGGAGAAGGGAGATGAATGTGGGTGGGAGTTTGAATTGAGTGGTTCCCAAACATTCAAATGGATTGGAAACAATAATAATAAAATGAAACCAACTGTGATAACAGAACCTATGTACCAACATTTTTACGCACATTACATGCATAAATGTTTAAAATACTAGCATTTATGTATGTTTGCACTAGAAATGCCAACATACCACCTAAGTGCTGTTCTGCAAAAACCCATTTCATTTACATAGGGGTCCGTTTACCAAGCTGCTACGCTAGTGGCGGGGGCCTTTTTATCCACACGCTGCGGCCCTTTTTACCGCAGTGGGTACAAAAGCCAAAAAATGGCTTGCCATGCGGTGAGATTTCACTTACTGTGTGGCCATGCAGGGGAGGGGGGGAACACTTAACATCACCCATTGAGGAGGTGTTATGGGCTCCCTGCTAACCTGTTGATGACTGGGTAGTGCGCGTCGCTGCCCGATTTACCTCTGGGTTAGCGCCACGCTGGAAAATAGCTAGCTAGCTATTTTCCATAGCACTGCAAATGGCATGTGCCGGGGCTGGAACTACCGCTGGTGCCCGCGTTCAGCCAGTTGTAGTTCCAGATTAACATGTGGTATGCCCACGTTGGGCTTACCGCCGCTCTGCAAAGGGTCCCATAGTGTGTATATGCAAGGGTGGGTAGCATACGTAGAAGTGGAGCGTGGAGTGGACGTAGGCAGGGCTCTCACACATAACTTACAGAATACTGTACGTTATGCACATAGCTGGCACACTTATTTATGACAACTCTATAGCTGGAGTAATTACTTGAACCTAAATGCCAGCTCAAAGCTGGCGTTAGAGTTTGCTAGGGCATTGGGGAGGAATGAGGAGACCCTGTTCAGCATGCATTTACATGTACATAAGTACATAAGTAGTGCCATACTGGGAAAGACCAAAGGTCCATCTAGCCCAGCATCCTGTCACCGACAGTGGCCAATCCAGGTCAAGGGCACCTGGCACGCTCCCCAAACGTAAAAACATTCCAGACAAGTTATACCTAAAAATGCGGAATTTTTCCAAGTCCATTTAATAGCGGTCTATGGACTTGTCCTTTAGGAATCTATCTAACCCCTTTTTAAACTCCGTCAAGCTAACCGCCCGTACCACGTTCTCCGGCAACGAATTCCAGAGTCTAATTACACGTTGGGTGAAGAAAAATTTTCTCCGATTCGTTTTAAATTTACCACACTGTAGCTTCAACTCATGCCCTCTAGTCCTAGTATTTTTGGATAGCGTGAACAGTCGCTTCACATCCACCCGATCCATTCCACTCATTATTTTATACACTTCTATCATATCTCCCCTCAGCCGTCTCTTCTCCAAGCTGAAAAGCCCTAGCCTTCTCAGCCTCTCTTCATAGGAAAGTCGTCCCATCCCCACTATCATTTTCGTCGCCCTTCGCTGTACCTTTTCCAATTCTACTATATCTTTTTTGAGATACGGAGACCAGTACTGAACACAATACTCCAGGTGCGGTCGCACCATGGAGCGATACAACGGCATTATAACATCCGCACACCTGGACTCCATACCCTTCCTAATAACACCCAACATTCTATTCGCTTTCCTAGCCGCAGCAGCACACTGAGCAGAAGGTTTCAGCGTATCATCGACGACGACACCCAGATCCCTTTCTTGATCCGTAACTCCTAACGCGGAACCTTGCTTCCAGGCCGCCTCCCCCCCCCCCCCCCCCAAACACAAAGATTATTATTATTATTTATTATTTATTGCATTTGTATCCCCTGAAGACAGGAGAAGGAAGGGATTTAATAGGGTTTTTATAGCAGGTGTGCTTTCATTGCTGAATGGGTTGGTGTAGTGGATTAGTGTGGCTGTAGGTTCTCATTGTAGGCTTTGTTGAAGAAATATGTTTTCAGTGTTTTGCGAAAGATAGTTATTTCGTCAATTGTTTTCAGCCTTGACTATCATATAAGGGGATACTTAAGCCCCACCCAGTGCATCCCAGGATACACCAGGCAGGGCACAACACAACTCTTCCATTGTACGATTCCCTAGTGTGGCTGTGCCACATGAACTTTATCTTACCACAATATCACTTTGTATTTGTTTACACCGGAGTCTGCAAACACCTCTCCGGTACAATGTAAGCCACATTGAGCCTACAAATAGGTGGGAAAATGTGGGATACAAATGTAACAAATAAAATAAATAAATAAATAAATGTTAGGAGGGTTGATGCCTAGTTCTGCTAGTTTTCTATAAAGTAGTATCTGTGTTCATTTATAGAATATACTCCTACAGGACACCCTCCAGGTGCCTAACTGTAGGTACATTGTTATAGATCTATCATCCACACACACTGACAGTTTCCATCTTGTTCTTTCTGCACGTAGACTGTGTCCTTCCTTGGCAGTCAGTTGTCTTTCCCCCCCTACCCTATTGTAGAAATCAAGGTCAGCAATCAAACTGCTAGTGATGTCTCTATATGCAGGCAACATCAGGCCTAGCTGATTTGCATGACTTAAACTCAGTTGGGCCAATATTCAAAGCAAGTTATGTGTTCAGCAGTAGCTGGTGGAACACATAACGTGCTTATCTGTGTGTTTTTTTTAAAAATATGGATATTATTGGGCCATATGAATTGCTGAATGGCATAAGGAGTGCTGGCATGGAGGAGTGGCCTAGTGGTTAGGGTGGTGGACTTTGGTCCTGAGAAACTGAGTTCAATTCCCACTTCAGGCACAGACAGCTCCTTGTGACTCTGGGCAAGTCATTTAACACTCCATTGCCCCATGTAAGCCACATTGAGCCTGCCATGAGTGGGAAAGCACAGGCTACAAATGTAATAAAAATAAATTGGTGGCTGGAGGTATGCTGCCAACTTCCTGTTTCCTGCAGCAGCAAGAGGAGGAGGGGAGTGGCTTGGCTGCAAATTTCTTTGGCTAGTGGAGCTTTTATTTATTTAGATTTTGCTCACACCTTTTTCAGTAGTAGCTCAAGGTGAGTTACATTCAGGTATACTGGATATTTCTTTGTCCTAGGAGGGCTCATAATCTAAGTTTGTACCTGAGGCAATGGAGGGAGAGTTAAGTGCTTTGGCATTCCCGCCAGCCATTTAACGGGTGCTGTAGGTTTGGAGGGGGCCAAAGTCCAATGTGGGGGGAGGGGGCCAAGTACCCAAGGCCCCTCCATGGCTATGCCAAAGTATGCATGTAAGTGCACGCCTACATGCATGCGTCTAAATGGAGACACCAAGTTATAGAATAACCTCAGTATTAATGGTGTTGAATATATATACTAGCGGGACGATATTCAAAGCGATTTAAGTGGACAGAAGGGGCTCCTTCCTGCTTAAATACCCTGTCACCACCTAACCCCTGATATTCAGTGGTTCTAAAGCGGCAGTACTGCTGAATATCACCTCTGACCGCCGCCAAAAAAATGGGCAGGTCAGGGGCATGTATTACTCGAAGTCCTGTGAGCTGCTGCAAGAGATCGCAGCAGCCTTTTTGTCATTAGGAGCGAGCGCGAGCGGGCTAGACTCCTGCCCCCAATGACCCTCACTGGACCACCAGAGATAGAGATAGGCCTGGGGGAGCCTTCCTGGATGGCTGGGGGATTGGGGGCAGGAAGGGTGTTCTGGTGTTGAGGGGGGATTGCTTTCTGGCTGCAGACTAAGGGAGGGAGAGGGAAGGAGGGGTCTTTTTCAGGAGGAGCAGGAGGGGGATCGGGGGCTCAAATTTGTTTTAAAAAAGTTAGCGGGTCCCAGCCCGATATTTCTCTGGGGCTTGCATAACTCTCTTATGTGATTCCTGGCTGAATATCGGCCAGGCCCTCATAAGCTCCAGCGCCCAGCCCGCCCACATTTTGCCCCCAATATTCAGTGCCGATACCTGGACATGACCCGGAACCAAATACTGGGTGCTAACTTACCCTTTTTATGTTTGGGTATCTGTTAGGGGCCCACTTGTTGCTGGGGATCTCTACTTACTGCTTTTATGATGTATGTTTGGTGATTCATTTAATAAAGCTTCCTGCTTAAATTAAAAAAAAAACACTGGGAATGTACAAAAAAAGTCTGTCTTACCCCCATTTTTGAAACATGAATAATGTTAGGATTTCCTGTTCAAAAATATGTAAGAAGAATGCTCTTGTGCTGAACATTTACAAAATGAAACATCCAAAATATGAATGCCAAACAAAAAAACAGAGGGGCAGTCTAATGGTCATTGCAGTGGACTTAAACAATAGGACTCAGGTACAAATCCCACCTTAATTCCTTTATATGTTATTGTGAGCCCTCCAGGAACAGATAAAAACCTACTGTACCTAAAGGTTCACCAGTACAATAGCCATCACACTTACATATGTCTTACAAATTCAGGTGCAGAAGATATTTCTATACTCCAGGAGGGCTCACATATTTGTACAGAAATAAAAGAATTAAAGTTGGGAGGCAGGGAGAGTGCTGGGCAGACTTTTATATGGTCTGTGCCAGAGCTGGTGGTGGGAAGCAGGGATAGTGCTGGGCAGACTTATACGGTCTGTGCCAGAGCCGGTGGCAGGAGGCGGGGCTGGTGGTTGGGAGGCGGGGATAGTGCTGGGCAGACTTATACGGTCTGTGCCCTGAAGAGCACAGGTACAAATCAAAGTAGGGTATACACAAAAAGTAGCACATATGAGTTATCTTGTTGGGCAGACTGGATGGACCGTGCAGGTCTTTTTCTGCCGTCATCTACTATGTTACTATGTTACACCTGGGTCCCATAGCTCAAAGTCCACTGCACTGACCACTAGGCTATTCCTTACACTTCCTTACTGCTGCTCCATTAGGAATGGCCATAATACCTGAAGCTGTCATACAGTACGGTATTCACTGTTACTTTCACTTCTTACGGGGTTGGGAGGGGGTCATTAGCCACTGAGAGATGAAGGAGGGGCCTTGCCTTCATCCCTCCAGTGGTCAGCTGCTCAATCAGGGCACCTTTTTGTACCCTGGATGCGTTTGAAACAGGTATAGATAAAGAGGTACTTCTTTTTTGCCTTAGATGTTTCATCTTGTTCCATTATCGCTGAAGGACGTCCTAATTTTGAGCCCACCCTAGTCCTGCCCAAAACGCACCTCCAACACCTCCCCCTTGCTATTTGGATGAAGTGCAGTGGAAAACATTCAAATTCTGCCTTTCAAAATAATGATTTGGACATTTTGGGCAGACGGATATTTTTTTGGTCATTTTGAGATGCTCATCTGCTTTGAAAATGAGCGCCTAAGACTTCTAACTTGGCCTCATTGAAAATTAACTAAGGACGAGTGCCTAAATTTATGCCCAAAATGTCACTAAAATCCCTATATTTAGGATCCTAAAAAGTGGGAATCAGTAAGGGCAGATTTAGTGTGGAGAAAAAGTTAGGAGCTTAGCTACAGTAAAAAGGGCTCTGCGGTAGAGTCAGCGCATGGATTTGCCATGCGCCAAGGCCCCCTTTTATCGCAGCAGGTAAAAGGCTTTTTTAAAAAAACGAAATGGCTGTGTTAACTAAGTGAACCACTTGCCGTGCGTCCATTTCCCGGGGGAGCCCCTGTCACCTATTTAGCAGTAACCGGGCAGCATGTGAGGTTGCCTGATTACTGCCGGGTAAGCCCCTGGCACTAAAAAAATTAAAGTATTATTGAGCGATGGAAATGGCGCATGTTGGGGACAGGCACTACCGTTGGGCTCCTGCAGTAGTACCAGATTGGCGTACAGCAAAGCAGGGCCCTAAATGTAGGTGAGCTTTCAGCTGAAATCTTAGGCTTCTAAGTTTGGCTGAAATAATTTAGGAACCTACCTTAGATGCCTAAACTTAGGAGCCCAGCTTTTTTTTTAATACTGGCCTCTCTTATTTCTGGCATATTAGAGTGAAGCCAAATTGCAACGGCAAGGACGGCACTAAAAGATAAGTGTTCGTCATAAATGATGTGTTTTTGTTGATTAAAAGTATAAGGAGGTTTTTTAGCCTATGAAGATTCCATCCCAGTTAACAGACACAAATATGTACTGAAACGGGAATACAGAGGCTTTTTTCCTCCTTTTTTTCACACACATTTAAAAAAAGTTGAATATTTCAAAAAATAGGTGTATATATATAAATAAAAAAAAGTTGAATAGCAACTGTTAATTGATTGAGCCACTTTGGATGGTAAAATTTCATTTGTTTCAAACGTAGTGGTATCGTCCTATTGTTTGTTTAAGTCTCTCTTATTTCTACACATTAAGTAGAATATCATGGCAACTGCGATACTTTCCTCTTGTAGTATCTCATGAGAAACTGAATAACAGATTGTTTCCTTCTTTCCAGGAAAGGGATAATAACAAGTTTGCTTTGATTTCTTGCACAACCTTTTGAAAAGTTGATAAATGACATATAGAGGGGCATAATCGACCAGAAACGCCTATCTCCATGGGCGTTAATCTCCGAGAACGGGTCCGTGAAGGGGCGGAGTGAACCGTATTTTAAAAAAAAAATAGACGCCCATGCTTTATTCGCCAAGGTGTGAGCTGGGCGTTTTTGCTTTTCACCGATAATGGAAAATGAAATCGCCCAGCTCAAAAACGAATAAATGCAAGGCATTTGTTCGTGGGAGGGGCCAGGATTCATAGTGCACTGGTCCCCCTCACATGCCAGGACACCAACCGGGCACCCTAGGGGGCACTTTTACAAAAACAAAAAAAAAAGGTAAAAGAGCTCCCAGGTGCATAGCACCCTTCCCTTGGGTGTTGAGCCCCCCAAATCCCCCTCAAAACCCACTGCCCACAAGTCTACACCAGTACTATAGCCCTAAGCGGTGAAGGGGGGCACCTACATGTGGGTACAGGGGGTTTGGGGGGGGGTTGGACGACTAGTAGCATTAAGCAGCACAATTGTAACAGGTAGGGGGGGATGGGCCTGGGTCCACCTGCCTGACGTCCACTGCACCCCCTAACAACTGTTCCAGGGACCTGCATACTGCTGCTTGGGAGGAGGGTATGACATTTGAGGGTGAAAGTAAAAAGTTGTGAAACATCATTTGTTGTGGTGGGAGGGGGTTAGTGACCACTGGGGGAGTCAGGGGAGGTCATCCCCGACTCCCTCTGGGGGTCATCTGGTCATTTAGGGCACTTTTTGGGGCCTTATTCGTCAAAAAACAGGGTCCAGGAAAAGTGCCCTAAATTCTAGCTACAAACGCATCCATTATCGGCGAAGGGCGCCCATCTCTGTTCGGGTGATAACCACGCCCCAGTTCCGCCTTCACCACGCCTCCGACACTCCCCCGTCAACTTTGTCCGCATCCGCGACGGAGTGCAGTTGAAAGCGTCCAAAGTTCGGCTTTCGATTATGCCGCTTTATTTGTTTTTGTGAGAAGAACGCCCATCTCCCGATTTAGGTCGGAACTTGGGCGTTATTCTCGTTCGATTATAAGCAGGCTGGTAAGCTATGAGATCCAGACAGAAGTTTACTGCCACCTGTGAGAACAGAATGTATTATTTGTTTTATAGGCCCTTATGCAGAGGCAGTATGGAAAAAATCAACCTCTTCAAGTTATCATAAAGTCTTCTGGGAAACCACAAATTCAGCTTTTCAAAGCCCTTTATTTTTCATTAGATTACTAGTGGAAAAGTTTACCTGATTTTAGCCTGTGCTATTTTATCATATTTTAAGAAGGAACAGCTATTTATACTCAAAACTTCACCTTGCACAGTTACATAGGAGAAAATGATGAAGACATGTGAGAAACTCCCCTTGTCTGTACCGCAGAAATGACTGACCTCAAGGTTTCTATGAGGAAATGGCAGACTCTGAGAGACTTGTTTACTCTCTTGAGGTCGAGTATGAGAAGAAAGGCCCCTTCCTTCTTTAGGACCACAAAAGAGATGGATTAATGGCCTCACCTTTGATTGTGAGAAAGAACTGGCTGAATAGCCCCCGCTGACATGGGATCTTGAATAGTAGAGGCCACTGCCTTTCGCTTTTGGAACGCCTTCCATGGGAAGACCAAGAAAAAATGTGTGATGGGAGAGAACTCTAACTTTTAACCCTCTCTGATAATATCTAAAACCCATTGATTTGATATAATCTTGGCCCACTCTTTGTAAAAGCTGGAAAGACGGCCCTCTATGAGAAGTGGCAAAGAGTGGACTGGCACCCATCATTGCAAGCTGCAGGAGGCAAGCACTGATCGGAGAAACTGCTGAGGAATCCTTTTGACTCCATGAAAAGACTGCCGCGATGGATTTTTGAAAGGAAGGAGTCTGGCTAGCCTGTAGCACTTAGCATCCTTAAGACGAGGACGAGCTTGTGAATGTTGAAAAGAAGAGTGTGGCTTATCCTCAGAAAAATGCTGGGCTTTTGACTCTCCAAGGTCCTTCACCAACTTCTCTAGGTCCTCTTCGAAAAGAAGCTTCCCCCTTAAAGAGAGTTTAGTAAGGCACTGCTTTGAGGCTGTAAATTGCCAACCAATATTGGAGCCAGAAGAGACGTTGGGCCATAACTGACAGTGCTATCTGTTTGGCAGAAGCTCTGATGAAATCATATAAGGAGTCCACCAAATATGTTAATCCTGTCTCTAGGGCAGGAAACTCCAGGAAATGAAGACTCTCAGTATCCACCAAAGCATCTGCCGTTCATTACACCCAGGCCAAACCAGCTCGAGCAGCATAGGAACTGCAAATGAAGGCTTGAAGGGATAAACTGGAAATCTTAAAGGAAAGCTTGAGAGCAATTTCCTATCCTGGGCATCCTTCAGGGTTATGTCACCCTGTACTGGGAGAGTAGTCTTCCTGGTGACCGCTGCCACAAGGGAATCTATCTTAGGTAGCTTCGTTCATTTCCTCAGGAGAGATGGGATATAAATGACCCCTAGCTCTGGCCATATTAAGTTCTGCGTCTGATGTATCCCACTGCACAGAAGTGAGCTCATGTATTGCCTCATGCACATTCTATAAAGTGCGCCTTAATGTAAGAGGGAAATGGGACTTGATATACTGCCTTTCTGAGGTTTTTGCAACTACATTCAAAGCAGTAAGTACCAGGGGCAATGGAGGGTTAAGTGACTTGCCCAGAGTCACAAGGAGCTACAGTGGGAATTGAACTCAGTTCTCCAGGATCAAAGTCCACTGCACTAACCACTAGGCTACTCCTCCACTAGCAACATTCCATGTATAAGCCTGCCCTTGCAGATCAGCAATGCGGCTGCGCAGGCTTCTGTTTCTGTGAGTCTGATGTCCTGCACAGAAACAGAAACAGAAGCCTGCGCGGCCGCGTTGCTGATCTGCAAGGGCAGGCTTATACATGGAATGTTGCTAGTGGAATAGCAACATTAACATTCCATGTAGAATCTGAAATAGGGAAATTGGACTTGATATACTGCCTTTCTGAAGTTTTTGCAACTACATTCAAAGCGGTTTACATATATTCAGGTACTTATTTTGTACCAGGGGCAATGGAGGGTTAAATGACTTGCCCAGAGTCACAAGGAGCTGCAGTGGGAATCAAACTCAGTTCCCCAGGATCAAAGTCCACTGCACTAACAACTAGGCTACTCCTCCACTGTAGACGTGCGTTATAGAATAGCACACAAGCCTTATTCTGACACACCTATATTTTAGTAAAGTCGTAAGGGATCAAATAAACAAAAACTGGTGATGGTAATTTTTCTTTTTCTATTTCACCAGACTATTAATTCCAAATGATATATAAGACAATTTTTATTTGTTTTTTAACTTGCAGTGCTCAGTAATGCTGTCGTGCCCTTTCAAACCAAATGTTTCTGGATTGGGTATACAGCTGCCTTACATCACAGCACTCGCCCTTCCTGCCTTCCTTTTCTCACGGACATGGGACACAAACTTCAGTGCTAACAGTTGAAAAATTTATATAGGCACTGGTAGATTACTTATCTTAATTGTCCTGACGAGTGAGCGGTCTGTAATGCCTCCAGAACACCCATGTTTAGTGCACAGTGATTAAAACCAAATACTCCGTCTTTATCCCCAACGCGGAGCCACGTTTCACTTTCGAAAGCTTTTTCAAGGGAATGTAACTTGAATCTGTTAAATAAAGCTACAGACATATACCTATTAAACATGCTAAACTTGTGTCTTAATAAAGATGTTATATCTATTGTAGAATAGAAACCTTTAAATTATTCTTAGCTTACCGGGAGAGATTACTGTGCTCGCTCCTCCCTGCTACTGTGAACCAGGAACTTGTATAACTAAATTGGTATTTATATGTCATCAATACATGACACTCCCAACGGAAACTCCAAAATTTCAACCAACTGGCTTAAAGGGTTAGCCATTCTATTTCCTTGTTTAGTCCATGAGGGTGAACTGTATTCCAGGTATATATGAACCTCTGTTCTTGCTGTGTTAATATAGATGAAATGTCCCCTCCCCAACGGAGCTGAACTCGCGTCAGAATGACATATTGTAAGTCTAATTCTGCGTGACCATTGGCATGCCAGTGACTAACTAAAGGCACTTCTACTTTGTTGATCCAAATGTTACTGAGATGTTCTCCTATACGTAGTTTGACTTTTCTGCGAGTATGACCAACATACCACTTTTGACAGGGACAACAGATGGCATAAATCGCTTGGGTGGTATTACAGTCAGTTTTAAAGCATAAGTCGAATCTTTTCCCAGTAGCTGGATTCATGACACTGTCAACACCTATATTTAAGTTACGATTTACAGAATCTAGCCCTAAGGGAGTAACCTTGTCTAATTCACCCCCCAGTGCAGTGCTGCTCAATCAGAGAAGTCTGCAAAACTTAAGCGTTACTTTTTAACAGGTGTAATTCCTCTGACGTCAAATCAGCTAGAACAGCGACTCTTCTGAAAATCAGAATAAACATGTATCTTCTAGGCACACCCTAGCCCTACCCCAAACACATCCAGGCCATACCCCCTTGCCTGCCCATTTGTACAACTTGGGTTTTTGAAGTGCATATCCCAGCTTTGTAAAATGGGGACTTAGATATTGAAGCAAGATAAATGTTTAAGTACTGATTTATGCACGTCTCAAGTGCAAATGCGAATAGCTCTTTGAAAATGACTGCCATTATGCGCACTTAGAGAACTGCACCGAGTGTTATATGCATAACCTACATGCAAAAATCACAAATGTGCAGGGGGTGTAGCCATGGACAGGAATATTCTAAGTTATGCATGGCACATGGCACAATTAGGCACTAACAGTTATGCCTGCCATAGACATAACTGTTGGCGCCAAGAAAAAAAGAAGAGCAACCTTCACAACACTCATTATGGTACAGGAAACAGTGAAGATGACCAACAGAACACAAAAATATCAATGGTGCAAGAATAATTTTAATGATTATCTTCCATCAGACTCGACCCAGGCCGTGTTTCAGCTGAATGGCTTGAGCAGCATTTGTTGTAGCACGAAGAGAGTGGTGTAATTTGGGGCTTGTCTGGATTCTTCAAAGATTTGGAGCACCAACATTATTTGCTGATCTGTATTGTTCTAGAGTTCTGATGCAGGCCATTCAACCAAAACACAGCCTGTGTTGTCTGATAGTTATTAAAGTTATCCTTGCATCATTGATATTTTTGTGTTCTGTCGCTCATCTCCACTGCTTCCTGTGCCATAACTGTTGGCACCTACATTTAGGCATGCCGATGCTGACTTATGCTAGTATATAGCTGCATCTTGGCGTTATAGAATTGACGCTCAGTGCATGGCATTGGGGTGCCTAACATGAGGTACCCAGTTATTGCCCCCATCTGAATAGTGCTGGGGCAGAATCTATGCAACAACATCTAGCTATACATAGACATGGTAACAGCGTAGCCAGCTTTAAGAAAGGTTTGGGCAAATTCCTGGAAGAAAAGTCTATAAGCCGTTATTAAGATAGACCTGTGAAAAGTAACATGGAATCTTGTTACTTTTTGGGATCCTGCCAGGTACTTCTGAGCTGAGTTGTCAACTGTTCAAAACAAGATGCTGGTCTAGATGGACCTTTGTTGTGATCCAGTATGGCAATACGTCTGTTTATAAAGTGGTGATTTTCAGCCACTTTATATATAGCTAAGTGCGAGATCTGAATACTGACCCATATATTGGCCAGAATAATGTATACATGGAGTATGCTATCTGCTTTGCACAATATAGTAACATGTACATGGTTGAAAATCATAAATATTCAGGAAATGATGCCATTAATTGGTGTTATTTAATTTCCTCTTTGGAGTAATCCATGATGAGTGGATTTTGTTATCCCTGATGAGTGGATTTTCAACCCTGGAAACATGTATCCTATTACTGAGAAGATGTAAACACAGTAGCTTTGTCTTTAACTTTCAATCTAGGTTCCCATGAAGCTGAAGCAGAACATTTAGCCTTTGCCATTTTGGTGCTGGCATTTCAGCACCACTGTCGAGGCACAGAACTTTTGGCTGCAATAATTTTGGCCACATAGGAATTTTGGATGCTAGCATCCAAAAGTCCTCCCCCCAACCCTGCCCCCAACTCACTGTCCTCTGGTACTCAGGAGCAGGACCCATGCCTGATCACAACTGCAGCCGGGGGTCCTTAATCAGGAAATGCGAGCTGGCACAAGTGGTGAGAAAGGATGGTTCTTCAGGAAGCCTGTCCTGACCTCCCTCCCAGGCAATGCCTTGGGCAGCCCACATTTCCCTTCTGTTCAATGACCCCTGGCTGCAGCAGCGAGCAGGCATGGGCTTTGCGCCCAAATACCGGAGGTCAGTGTGTTGGGGGTGGGAGGAGGACTTTTGGATGCCAGTGTCCAAAATTCCAGCAAGGTTAAAATTATTACGACCAAAAGACTGGTGCACTGACAGTGATGCTAAAATGACGGTACCATATCAGAAGCATTCAAAGCTCACATACCCCATGAAAGAAAGTCTTACAATCCCCCACATCATTTTTGTTTTGTTTTCTTGATGATTTTTTAAATTTGTTAAACATTTTCCATCTTCAGGTATCAATTACCTTTTTATATTTTTTATTTGTTCAAGTGTCAGTCTTTCAGCTAACATTTGTATAGTGTTGGCATTCTTTTAGCTGATTTATCATTATTTTCATCTTATTGGAGGCTAAAATTCAAAAGGTTTGTTATGCTCCTACTACTGAGAGTCATGCACCTAAATTGGTCTCTTTGAACATTTACTAGGACTGAGTGTCTAAATTTGTGTTCTTAGTTTCATGAGGCTCCTAAATACAGAAGCCTATAAGATGGGTGACAACAGGGGTGGGTATAGGGTGGGGAGAAAGTTAGAAGCTTAGCATTGATTTTCAACATGAGGCACCTAAATTAAGATTCTAAATTTAGGTACAAGGCTGGAAATCTTAAATTTAAGAGCATAAGTTTTAGGCTCCTAAATTTAGGTGAATTTTCTGCTGAAATTTTATGGGTTAATATTTATTTATTTATATTTTGCTCACACCTTTGAGTTGCATTCAGGTACTCTGGATATTTCTCTGTCCCAGGAGGGCTCGCAATCTAAGTTTGTACCTGAGACAATGGAGAGTTAAGTGACTTACCCAAGATCACAAGGAGCAACAGTGGGATTTGAACTGGTCAGCTCTGGATTGCAAGACTGGTGCTTTAACAACTAGACCACTCCTCCTGCAGCAGTCAAAAAGTATCTAGATATTCAGCGCCACTATCTGGATAGTCACCACAGAATAGCTAGATAAGGAGATCAGTGCTGGGACTTATCCAGATAGCAGACTGAATATTTCCATCCTGGCTCCGCCCATGCTCTGCCCTGTCACTGTCCCCATCAGGGCCGCCAAGAATAGGGGGAAAAATTCCCTGGGCCCGGCGCCGGAGTCTCTCTCCCCCCTGCTCCTGACGGGACCCGGGTGATCGCGTCCCGACAAGCAGGAGAGAGAAATCTCCGGCGCCGCCCTCCCCCCCTTGGAAGCTGGGGAGAACCCGGAGGAGCAGGCACAGCAGGCTGGCAGGGGGCCCTGACAACAGAAGAGATATTCCTCTAGTGCTGCTCTTCACAGTCTGCCACATTCTCAGGATGCACATTCTCGGTTTTGAAACTGAGCATGCATGACCTGAGAGAAAAAGCAGCCACAGGATGTACAAACAAAAAGTGAGGAGAGTAGATTTTTATGCACAGTGTCATTTTTCTATTTTTTAATTATTAATTTTTAAGTCAATAAATATACATTCGTTGGTATCCTCATCTACTCTCCTCACTTTTTGTTTGTACATCCCACGGTTTCGTGAGGGTTTTTACCTCCTTTTTGTTTTTGCTTTTTTTTTGTTTTGTTGAGTAGTCTGTGACTACCACTAGGGGTGCCATTTTGAGGGAGTTGCTGTAGAAGGCAAGAGACCCCCCGGACCCCTGAAGACCCCCTCAGGGTGACCCCCCCCCCCCGGACCACAAATGATCTAGGAAGATAGCCCTTATGAATGGGGGTGGGGGGTGAGAAGGTCTTTTGAATGGGGCTGCTTGAGGTTGGGGGGGGGGGGGGTGGCAGCTGGCCAGATGATCTGCAAGCCCGGGAACATTGGGCTTCAACTTTGCAGTCTGATGCTCCTGGGCCTTGCAAGGTGGTTTGCAAGCAGCGTTATTCCTGTAAAATGGGATTAAGCAACCTGTGGTACCGGGATCCAGCAGGTTGCTGAATCACACGAGGTATCAAGATGTGGTAAAGGGTGATCCTTTATTATTTTTAACATTGACCCTTAGGAGCTTACCTTAGATGCTTAAATTTAGGGGCTCAGCAATTTAAAAAATTTTTTTTTGGGGGGGCACTTAGTAGCTCTCCTTATGTACTTAAATTTAGGGGCTCAGCTTTTGTTTTGCATTTTCAGGCTCTTAGTTTATCCCTTACTTAGCAGTCAAGCACAGACAATTCAGAGGAAGTTAGACAACAGACTAATGTTATTTTTGCAGAGGAGTATGAAAGTGAAAAGATTTTCAAAAATTTTTTTTTTTAGACCTGAATAAGTATCTTCTCATTCACACTATACAATAGACAGCCCTCTTATTTTTATACTAATTAACATCTCACAGGCAGCAGACTTTGGAGAAACAGCTGGCCTATCGGGGTATTCACAAGCTTGCCACCTCTTCCCTTTCTGATCTTCTGTCTTGCTATGTCCTACACACACTTCAGCAATATCACACCCTGGCACCCTCTACACTGCTGTGGCTTTTCTTTCTTTGTCTCCCCTCTTTTGAATGAATTATCTCTAGCCAACTGTAATACCCCTTTAGTTGTCATTTTCCAATTTAGACTGAAAACTCATGTCATCAACTTAGTATTCACCTAAAGCTAAGTATGGCACGGAGTGGCTATTTAATCATCCAGAATACTTTATCTGTATCCTGCTATGCTATTGTAAAGTGCCCAGGAGTTAGAAGCAATGATACCATATCAGTGTCTATATGTATGAATAATTAGCATTTGTTTGCCTTTTAAATCACAAAGGAAAAAGGAGTAACCACTCTTACATGTCTCTGAAACTGTTGCTACAGCACCTCTCTGAACATGACTGACCTTTTCATGCATTCCAATGGATTCTCTTATCTAAAGAGTCCTAATGGACAATCTGTGGCCATTTTCCTATCTGCCCCATCTGTTGAGGGACAGGATGGGACACCTCCACCACCTAAAGATGCATTCTTTGCCAGCTTTGTCCAGAAAACCCTAGATTCCATATATGGTGACTAAATTTGTGCATACAAATCAGCGCGTATAGCTGATTTGTGTGTGCAACTTAATTGATTAATGAGTCAATGGGTTGCTATCAACCAATTATTGGCATTAATTGGCCTTAATTGGGAGTTACACACTTCATATTCTACAGCCCTGTGCTTGGAACTCCTATAGTGTAAAATTTCAAGGGGGCGTGGACAGGGGCATTCTAGGGGTGTTCCCAGAATTTATGCATATTGCTACAGAATAGACTTGATTGCTGCTTTCAGCAGGCATAATTGCTGATGCCTAAAGTCAGGCCTTGTTTATGAATGTAGCACTATTTTATAAAGGACACAGATCCTTTATAGAATACCGCTCAGTGCTTACATTTTTCAGTGCCGATTTTTCAACGCCATTTATAGAATCTAGTCCAAAATTACAAAAACTATCCCTCCAGTGACGTACCAAGGGCGGGACGGTGGGGGCAGTCTACCTAGGGTGCATGCTGCAAGGGGGTGCAGGGAGCAGCCGCTTGGCTGTTGGCTCTGCTGGTTCCCTGCTCTCTCTGATGTTAATTCCTGTTCTGGGCAGGGAACCGCTGGAGCCAACAGCCGCATAATTGCTCCCTACACCTCCAGGAAGTGATGCGCTGGGGGATGGGGATGATGTGCTGTGGCGATCCATCATCCGCTCCAGGTGGCAGCCGAGCTAGGAAACCGCTGGAGCCAACAGCTGCATAACTGCTCCCTGCATCCCCAGGAGGTGATGCTCCAGGGGTTGGAGGTGATGCACTGGGGGGTGGGGGTGATGTGCCAGGGAGTGTGCCTTGGCGATCCATCATCCGCCCCAGGTGGCAGCCAAGCTAGGAACACAACTGCATCACTCTTAAATTGTAGAGCAGCATGTATGGCAAGATGAATGTGATGTTATTCTTGAGTGTCCCAAAAACTGGATAAGTACTTTCACTAAATTGTATCTTAGAGGGAACGTTATGATCACTCCTTACTTACTCACTTACTTGTGAGCTTGTTGTTCTAGTCTGCTCTTCAGTGAGTTTTCTTCAAATTGCACACATAACTTTGTTTAACCAGGACTCTAAGAGGCTGTACCTGATTGAGTAGCAGTCTGCAATGCTACATGCCTGCACTGCTGAGCTTATTAATATGTCTTTATGGCTAGATATGATTTAATTTGTGGAAAAGAATGTAGCTACATAAGCCTTCTTCCTTCCATGGTGTTCTTTAAGTTTCTGGCAGGGAAGACACTTGCAAAATTAGGAGATGTAAGAGTTCAATGGTTCTCATCACCAGTGATTGAAATAATGTAGCAAGATATATCAGAACTAATTCAAAATCTGGCATATCACTTGCATGTGAGACCAATCACAATCAAATCTATACCAGTGTGTATAAAGAGTTTGAAATACCCTTATTACGAGGTAGGAGGAAAAGACCTCAGTAGCTCAACCCTTGAAATAAAGAACCTTTACCTTGAGATCAGAATAGTGTGCCAGTCAGCATTCAATTTGTTGAGCAATGTCGTCATGGGTCTGAAAGCCTCCTCCTTCCACAATTTTTAATCTAATTTGAACAATTTATCTGTATTCCCTAATCAAAACTTTTTTTTATGTATATACTTCAACCTGTCATTTTCACTTGTGGGCTAAAACATAGGGCCCTGTTTATAGCGTGCTAATGTTTTTAACGCGCTCTAAAATTAGTGTGTGCTAACACTAGAGACACCTGTAGGTATTATAGGGGTGTATCCTAGCATTAGCATGCACTAATTTTTAGCATGCGCTAAAAATGCTAGCATGCTTTAGTAAACAGGGCCCTTAGTGACTTATCTGGCTCATTTGTCCCGTGGGCTTGTTTTAGCCCATAAGTGAAAATGGCAAGTTCAAGTATATATATAAAATAAGTTTTGATTATGGAATACAGATAAAGTTCAAATTAAATTAAAAATTGTGGAAGGAGGAGGTTTTTCAGACCCGTGAAGACATTGCTCAACAGATTGAGTGCTTTGGGAACTTAGATTTGGGGTTAAAGGAGGAATTGTAAGATATTGATAAGCAGATCAAAAATTAAAAAAGCAAACTTTATCAACTACTCTTCATACTCTTTCCCACCTAGTTATAAAACTTGAACTTTGTACCACAGCATTAACAGTTTCTATCAGGCACAGCAGGGCCTAGTTCAGTCTTGGGGGGGGGGGGGGGGGTACAGTGCTGCATACGTCTAGTAGCACTATAGAAATGATAAGTAGTAGTAGTAGTGGGGGGGGGGGGGGGGGGGAGAGAAAAAAAGCATTATTAACTAGTTTCCATAGTGTACAACCCTTTTCCCATAGTTTTAAACTTAAACTATGGCTGTTAAGTTTCTAGAGGTAGAAACTTAACAGCCAAAGAACATTAAAAATGATAATAGCAAGGCACAAATTTTGTTCTAAAAGACAGTTATTTTCTGTTATTTGGCTGCTAGAGAGGTAGCACTGCTACTTACCAGAATTAGGTGTTAATAAAATTGCAAAGGTTATTAAGGGCAATCTGATTACTAAGTTAGCTCAAACTTTCTGCCACAGCCTACAACATTAACAGTAAGCCTCTAGTAGGCATAGCAGGACCTAGTTTAGTCTTCAATCCCACCCACCCTCCCATAACTCTTGCCCACCACAGCACAACTCTTCATTTATAGTCAGTTATTCTAATTAGGATAACAAGGGAGGAGTGCTCTTACAGAATTTTAATTACATTTCATTACTTTCTAAGAAGAAAACACTTAATCACATAATACACCATATAAGCTAAAGACTTTTTAAAATTAGACTAATATCCTTAATACCTTAGCATGTTTTAAATTATTGAAAAACTCAAAAATACTAAGATGGAGACTGCAGTCCAGCAGCGAGAGGGGTGCTATCCAATCTTTTGCATTGAGTGCCACATGTATGATTATCTCCCAGTTGGTGAGCAGTTATGTATGTGTGCCCAATGCAAAGAGCTCCTATCTCTCAGATAAAGGGTCCGTTCTCTTGAGACTAGAGTAGAGACTTGGAAGAGCTGAGGGAGACAGAGAGGTACATAGAGGAGATTTTTAAAAAGGGTTCTAGGGGTGATCCTGGAAAATACAGACCAGTAAGCCTGATGTTAGTGCTGGGCAAAATAGTGGAAACTATTATAAAGATCAAAATTATGGTACACATAGACCAACATGTTTTAATGGGACAGAGTCAGCATGGGTTCAGCCAAGGGAAGTCTTGCCTCACCAATTTGCTTCATTTCTTTGAAGGCATGAATAAACATGTGGTAAAGGTGAGCCAGTTGATGCAGAGTATCTAGATTTTCAGAAAGCTTTTGATAAAGTTCCTCATAAGAGACTCCCGAGAAAATTAAAGAGTCATTGGATAAGAGGCAAGGTTCTGGTGCGGATTAGGAATTGGTTATTGGACAGAAAACAGAAGGTAGTGTTAAATGGTCATTTCTCTCAAAGGAGGAGGTGAACAATGGAGTGTTGTAGGGATCAGAACTGGGACCGGTGCTATGTAACATATTTATAAATGATATGGAAATCAGAACAAGTGAGGTGATTAAATTTGCAGAAGACAGAAAACTACTCAAGGCTGTTACAACACATACAGTGAAATATTGCAGTAAGACATTAGGAAATTGGATGACTGCATCCAAGTGGCAGATTAAATTTAATGTGGACAAATGCAAGGTGATACATGCACATTGGAAAGAATAATCCGAATCATAGTTACCTGATGCTAGGGTCTACCTTGGGGGTCAGCACTCAAGAAAAGGTGTTGTTGTAGATAATATGCTGAAATCTTCTGCTCAATGTGTGGTGGCGGTCAAAAAAGCAAACAGGATGCTAGGAATTATTAGGAAAGGAATGGTGAATAAGATCAAAAATACTATAATGCCTCTGTATCACTCCATGGTGCAACCACACCTTGAGTATTGCATTCAGTTCTAGTTGCCATATCTCAAAAAAGATCTAGCGGAATTAGAAAAGGTTCAATGAAGAGCGACCAAAATGATAAAGGAGATGGAACTCCTCTCATATGAGGAAAGGCTAAAGAGGTTAGGGCCTTCAGCTTGGAAAAGTGACAGATGAGGGGAGATATGACTGAGGTCTACAAAATCCTGAGTGGTATAGAATGAGTTTAAGTAAATTGATTTTTTCTCGTTCCAAAAGTACAAATACTAGGGGACGCTCAAGGAGATTACATGAAAATACTTTTAAAACAAATAGGAGGAAATATTTTTTCACTCAATGAATAGTTAAGCTCTGGAACTCTTTGCCGGAGGATGTGGTAATGGTGGTTAGCATATCTGGGTTTTAAAAAGGTTTGGACAAGTTCCTGGAGTTAAAGTCCATAGTTTGCTATTGAGACAGACATGGGGAAGCTACTGCTTGTTCCGGGATTGGTAACATGGAATATTGCAATGATTTGGAAACAAGATACTGGGCTAGATGGACCATTGGTCTGACCCAGTATAGCTACTCTTATGTCCTGACTGACAAGCTATTCTGATCCCAAGATAAAGACTCTTGATTTCTTCAGTTGAGCTACTGAGGTCTTTTCTCTTACCTTGCAATAAGGGTATTTCAGACTCTTTATAGACACTTGTATAGATTTGAGTGCAAGATATATCAGACCACAGAATATCACAGCAGATCAATTGTCCGAGTAGGTAGAGTCAATTATAAAAGGTGTATTTATTTATTTGTTACATTTGCATCCCACATTTTCCCACCTATTTGCAGGCTCAATGTGGCTTACATAGTACCGGAGAGGCGATTGCAGACTCCGGTGTAAACAAATACATAGTGAAGTTGTGGTAAGATAACTTTCATGTGGTATAGCCACATAAGGGAATTGTACTCGGAAGGGTTATGTTATGTCTATTTCTTTCTTTTTTTGTTGTTTTTGTTGCAGAGATCAGGCATTTATGTTGGATTGGTAAGGTATGCCTTTTTAAACAGGTAAGTTTTTAGTGTTCTCCGGAAGTGTAGATGGTCGTATATGGTTTTCAAGGCTTTTGGTAGTGCGTTCCACAGTTGTGTGCTTATTTAGGAAAAACTGGATGCGTAAGTTGATTTGTATTTGAGTCCTTTACAGCTTGGGTAGTGCAGGTTTAGGTACGTTCGTGATGATTCAAATGTGTTTCTAGTTGGTAGGTCGATCAAGTCTGTCATGTATCCCGGGGTCTCACCGTAGATTATTTTGTGAACCATAGTGCAGATTTTGAAAGCAATGCGTTCTTTGATTGGGAGCCAGTGTAATTTTTTGTGAAGGGGTTTTGCACTTTCAAATTGCGTTTTCCCGAAGATGAGCCTGGCTGCCGTGTTTTGAGCTGTCTGAAGTTTCTTTAAGATTTGTTCTTTGCATCCCACATAAATTCCATTGCAGTAGTCTAAATGGTTTAGTACCATTGATTGTATTAGGCTGTGAAATGTTTCCCTTGGGAAGAATTGTTTCACGCGCTTGAGTTTCCACATTGAGTGGAACATTTTCTTTGTTGTGGTTTTCACTTGGCTCTCTAGTGTTAGGTTGCGGTCCAATGTGACTCTGAGGATTTTCAGGCTGTCTGAGATAGGGAGTGTGTAGTCTGGTGTGTTGATGATTGTGGGGTTGTCTGTGCTGTTTTGGGATGAGATGACGAGACAATGTGTTTTTTTCTTTGTTGAAATGCGTTTGCCCAAGAGTCCATGATATTTAAGCTGGTCTTGATTTCTTTGGTTATTTCTGTCAGCTTAGATTTGTAAGGAATGTATATTGTGACATCATCTGCATAGATGAAAGGGTTAAGTCCTTGGTTGGATAAGGTCTTGGCTAGAGGGGCCATCATTAGGTTGAAGAGGATTGGTGATAATGATGATCATTGTGGTACTCTGCAGTCTGCTTTCCAAGGTGATGATATGTTTGAGTTTGATTTTCCTTGATAGGTTCTTGTGGTTAGGAAACCTTTGATCCAGCTAAGTATGTTACCACCAATCCCAAACTTATCTAGTAATCTTATTAATATATTATGGTTTACCATGTCAAATGCACTAGACATGTCGAATTGGAGGAGGAGTATGTGTTTTCCTGTTGCAATTTCCTGTTTGAATTTGGCTAGTAGAGTGATTAGTACTGTTTCTGTGCTGTGTAAGGGCCGAAAACCTGACTGTGATTCAAGTAGTATTGAGAATTTGTGTATGTAATCTGTGAGTTGTTTGGCTACCATACTTTCCATCAGTTTGACTGACAATGGGATGGATGCTACTGGACGATAATTAGTGATTTCATTTGGTTTTTTTCGTGGTGTCTTTTGGTATCAGGGTGAGTAGTATATTGCCATTTTCTTTAGGGAATAGGCCTAGCTGAAACATGTAGTTTAGGTGAGATGTGAGGTCAGCTATGTAGCATTCAGGGGCGGATTTCATTAGGTAGTTGGGGCAGGTATCTAGTTTGCAGTGGGTGATGGAGAACCTGCTGATTGCCTGTGCTACTGTATCAGTGGTAAGGAGGGTGAAGTTTAATCAAGTTCAGTCAGCCGGGTATTCTCCAGTGGTTGTGTCCAGTTCGTTAAGGAAGTTCTCGATGTCAGTGTTGTCCTGGGATAATGTGTTGCGTAGATTTACAATTTTTTCGTTGAAATACTTGGCAAGTTTATCTGCAGATGGGATGTCTGTGTTCGAAGTGGTGACTAAGTTGGTATCTAGAAGTTTGTTCACAATTTGGTATAATTTCTTCATGTCTTTGTAGTCTGTCCCTATTTTAGTTTTATAGTATGATCTTTTGGTTTGTCTTATTGCATATTTGTATTTTCTTTGTGATTGTTTCCATGTGTTGAGTGTGTGTTCATCCTTTGTTTTTTTCCATGCTTGTTCAAGTTTCCTGGATTGTATTTTTAGTTTTTTCAGTTCATCGTTGAACCATGGTATCGGGTTATGCTTACGTGATGTTTTTGTTCGTAAGGGTACTATTTCGTCTAGTATGCTTTTACATCTTTTATCCCATTCCAAGAGGTAGTTTATGGAGTCTGTTTGCGCTGTCCATTCATTGTTGTATAGCAGTTGCCAGAATGTTTTCGTGTCTACATGACCTCTTGTTATGTAGGATGTGTTTTCTTGGATTAGGTGTGGTCCCTTCTGCCACCAGTGTAGGGATAGGTTTAGTTTAGTGATCAGTCCAGGGTGTTTCTGACCATTTAATATCTGTTATTGTTAGGTTCTGGTCTGTTGAAAGTGTGTGAGAGATGAGATCAATTGTGTGCCCTTTGACGTGGGTGTCTTGCATTTGTGGCCATTTGACATCCCATAGGTGTAGGAATTCCTTACATTCTCATGCGCTGATTGAGTTTGGGTCTTCTAAGTGAAGGTTGATGTCTCCTAGTACTAGTACATTAGAGTTGGTTACACATGTATTTGAAATGAAGTCCATGAAGTTGGTCTGGGCTTCGTTCCAGTTACCTGGAAGTCTGTAAAACAGAACACAATTTAGATGATCATGTAGGGTTTTGTTGTGGATTCTGATTGAGGCAATTTCAAGCTGAAGTGTCATGGACTCGGCATTGGTTTTGGTGGTGTAGTCGGATTGAAAGATTAGTGCTATGCCTTCTCCTCTCTTTTCCTTCCTGGTCCAGTGTGTGATTTTGTATTCTGGGGGGCATAGGTCTAGGATTATGGGGTCCTTTTGGTCGTGGATCCAGGTTTCATTGATGAAGAGTAGGTCAAGGTTTTCTGTCATGATCCAGTCTGTTAGAATTGCTGTTTTGTTTACTGCGGATCTGGCGTTGATGTAGCCCACTTGGATTGTCTGGAATTGGTCTTCTGCACTTGGTGTTGTGTGGACGTTTGTTAATTGTCTTTTCTATGGTGTGGTGGGTTTGTTTGGACCCTTCTTTGCATTCTGTCCGCATGTTGGTGTTCTTCCTTTGATTAAGTTGTTCTCAGATTGATGGGGTGTGGTGTGTCTGATTAATCTTTGGTGATTATTCAGTATGTGTATAGTGTTACTTTCTGTTAGCGGAGTGGTTAGTGTAACATGGATCAGTGTTAAGGAGTAGATTATTATAAGTAATTTGAAGGTATTCGTTTTTGTTTTTGTTTACTGTGGGCTACTAGTAAGACCGTGTTCTGACAATTAGGTCTGTGATATGTTTTTGTTCTTTGGGGTGGGTCTGGTGTTCTAGTCTTGCGTGTTATTTCAGCTAGCCTTTCATGCTGATGAGATTGGTAGCAGATCCCCAAGTCTATTTACTGTCCGATTCTCCTTCGTTGAGTGACCCCCTGTGGTTTACTCATTGTTTGGTGCTCAGAAGTGTGCTCTGGGGCACAGAACTCGGGCCTCTCCCCGAGTGGACATGGCCTGCTCTCCCTACAGCGTTCAGCATGGAGCAGCGTGGACCGGCCGTGAGCCACCCGCGCAGTTGCTACTCTAACCCACTCTCCCCTGCCCTTCAGTTGCGTGTGCAGCGCTTCCCACTCTCCTCTTCTCCCTACAGCCTCGGGCGGGCGACCGGCCGGCGCCTCTCTCGGGGATTAGTGGAGGTTGGTCCGGCTTTCGGTGGCGTCCCGCCCAGCAGGGTAGTGTTGCGGCTCCGGCAGGGAGGAAGCCATGGTTGACACTCAGTGGTGTCGACCGGATGTCCGTGAGAGGACCTGGCCTCAATAGCGCTGGGTGGCACTTGGCAGTGCTCAGCGGCATTCTCCTCTCCCCTTCGAGGTGAGGCTATCAGTTTGGTCCAGGCACCATGTGGGGGTCAACAGCCCATTCCTGGCCGATTTCCAGCCTGGGTCGCTGGAGCTAGCTGCTTCCATGACCTTAGGCAGCAGCCATCTTGCTGACGATATTGTATTAGCTGTAACATATATAAACAAATTATGTGGGTCATGAATTTTAATTTGATTTTATGTGGTATTCTGTGTTTAGCTTCTCCAGATCTTAGCTTCTTTCATTTTTGTTTTTGTTTTTTTTTCTTTTACAAGAATCAGGTTAATTCAATAAAAGGTATCATCTATAACTTGTTTGTTGACCTTTATTTCTGAGGTAAGTAAAGTTATTCTCCTGACAGAGCTCACTATTACGGTTGAATAGTCTTGTCATACCTTTCAAAACCAGCCACACTCTCTTCTATCCCAGAAAATTCAGAAGGTCAGACAACTTCATATGGGGACGTTTTTTCTACTTCCATTTAGTCTAAGCCTATTGAGCTCTGAACTATCAATAATTGAGTGCTAACAACTAATTATTGGTATGAATTGGCACTCAATAAAATTTGCACGCACATCTGGATGCATGTTATTCTATAAGACACAACACCTAACTCTCATGGCGTGTATCTCTAAAAGGGGTATGGCCATGGGCATGTCAGGGGCATTCCAAATGCAGAATTACAGAATACTGCCTAGCTCTGCCTAACTTGGGCACCGGCATTTATACCAGGTTTCAGCAGATGTAAGTCTGGCACCCAAAAGTTAGGGAGTGAGCCACACTAAGTGGTGAATTCTATATATGGAACTGAAAAAAGCACTATTCTATAAGCCACACTTAAAGTTATGCATGGTTTATAGAATAGCTCTTAAGCCTGGGAATTGTGCCTAACTTTAGGCATGTTCACAAAAAACCACCAAAGAAAAAGATGTGGGGACTATTGAATAATATACATAAACATGTCCCAAACATCAATATGGAGCACAGGTCATAAAAAGTAACATTTTAGTATTTGGAGACCATCAGATCTAACTGCCTCACACAACCATCAGAACATACATTTGTTCTATCGCAATAAGTGAAATGGTGTGGTGCAAATCCAAGATATCAGAGGTATCAAAGATATCAGAGAACCCCCGCCGACATGGCCAAGTTTCGCGTAAAGCTTTTTCAAGGAAGAGGCTCACTGAAATATAAAACAGCCAAAATAAACCTCCAGTATCAAAAATTTTTATGAAACATCTTTCACCAGCTTTCTATTAACATACCTTTCCATCCTGTGATCGCTCCTGCATACAAAAAATGGCCGCGGCGTTTTCAAGCGACCTTACTATTTAAATGAACCACAGCTGATCATGAAAATACTATGCCGATTGGATACTCAAGAATACCCAACAGCCAATGAAACTACAACAAAGACCACCAATCTATTTCTGCATTTAAACCACCCGGAAGTAATGTATTCAACTGAAATATCCATCTTTGCTCTTTCAAATTTAATAAATGAGAAATGTTACCACCCTCCCATCCCACATCCACTTGATCAATAATTCTCCATCTAAAGTCTGTTAACAGATGACCACAATCAGACCAATGTTGAACCATAGGTGCAGACAACGTTAGATTTTTTATACGTGATTTATGTTCATTCAAACGTATCTTAATAGGTCTGCTAGATCTTCCTACATACATTTTATGGCAGGGACAAATGATCACATATACTACATTCTTAGAGAGACAGTTGGTATTTGACTTGGCATAAATAGGTCGTGCTGTATCTGAATATCTCCAGACTGGACCTTCAATCGTGGATTCACACCACTGGCATGATCCACATTTAAAATGTCCCAGAGTAGCAGAAGTCAAATTCTCAGTATCAAGTCTTTTATATGATAGCAATTCACCCAATGTTTTACTACGCCTATAAGCTCCAATAGGGTGCTGTTCAAAACATTCATAAATCTGTAGAATATGCCAGTGTCGATGAATACTTGACATAATTTTGGAACTGAGAGATGAATATGGAAGTACAGCAGTCAATTTATCCTCCTGGTCTTGAGATTGATATTGTAATAGCAGATCTCGATTTGCAAATTTAGCTATCAAGTAGGCTTTCTTGACTACCGATTTTGGATAACCTCTCTCCAAGAATTTATGTATCATTTTTAATGCTTGATCTTCAAACATACTTGTCTCTGAACAAATTCTCCTGATTTTTAAAAATTGACTGATCGGTAAACTACCTTTCAAGTGGTATGGGTGAGAGCTAGAGAAATGTAACAAGGTATTTCGTGAAGAGGGTTTTTGAAACAATGTAGTTTTTATCCAATTCGATGTTTTAAACAGCCATACATCCAAAAATTCCAATTCTTGATGATGATAATGGAATGTAAACTTCAAATTTCGTTGTAAAGAATTTAATATCTCCATAAATTGCAGGAGTTCTGTCTCTGAACCCTCCCAAATGAAAAAAATGTCATCCAAATATCGTTTCCAATATGAGACATTTCTAAATTCTTCTAATGTATATACTAGAGTATCTTCAAATTTTGCCAGATATAATGTAGCAACTGAAGGGGCTAACGTTGCCCCCATTGCTATACCCGTCTTTTGTTAATAAAATTGTTGCTGAAAGAAAAAGTAATTTCTACCAATTACCAATTGAGCCAATTTCATGAGATATTCAGTTGATATGTGATGGGGGGCAGGTCGTAAATCAAGCATTTCTTTTATAACAATCAAAGCCTCCTCCTGCGGAATGACGGTATATAGAGATGTAACATCCACCGTAACAAAAATTGAGTTATCTGTAAGCCTCACATCTTGAAGACTACACAGAAAATGCGTAGTGTCTTTCAAATAAGATTTTACATGCTGAGCCATAGGTTTCAAAAACACATCCAGTAAAATGGATAAAGGTTCTAATATTGTGTTGCATAATGCCACAATAGGGCGGCCGGGTGGGTTAGAAATGTTCTTATGCACCTTTGGGAGAAAATAAATCCTAGGAGTATTTGGATGTTCTACATATAGGAAACGAGCCTCCCGTGAAGTTAACATAGCCGTAGTTAAGCCTTCTTCAATAATTAATTTAATTTCTCTTTGAAGATCTAATATAGGGTCACTCAACAATTTCCTATAGGTAAGTTCATCATCTAGATGTCGCAATGCTTCTTGTATATATTTATTAATATCCCAAAGGGCTACTGCTTAGGCATGGCCATTTGCACCAACTGAAACATGCATTAGGTGCATATCCCCATTCTTCTACAACAACATGTGTAAATGATAGGAACACTCCTATTCCACACCTGACCCTCCCATTTCCACGCCCCCTTTCTTTAAAAACCTATGCATAAAAGGCACGGATCCTGTGTCTAAATTTACACAAGCAAATTCCAATTAAATCTAATTAATGCTAATAATTGCTTGTCAAAAAGCCAATTATTGGTGCTAATTAGCTCATTTAATTACATTTTGGTGACTTTATAGAATTAGAGGGTAAATGATATTCTATATAAGGCACACATCCTTTATAGAATAGCACAATTTATTTCAACGCCTAAGTTTCAGCATTGTTTATTGAATTCCCTCCTTTATGAGTAGAAGAGTTTAATTTAAAACCCAGCTTTATCAGATTCCACTTATCTCTAGCTGGCACTTCACATAAACTTACAGAAAGGAAACTGATTTCTGTGTAGGCTTTAGTTTTGAGTTTTGTGCAAGGCTTCAGGTATTCTAAACTTTCCATCAATGACCCTTGCATATAAGTATGATTCACCTCTCAACATTTCACTCAGCTGGAAAAACAATTAGCCCCTGATGCTATATATATATATTAATTCTTTTGAGTTTTAGCACCTATCCTGAAAGGTCACATGTATGATGACTCTGATTTTAGCTTACATTTTTAGCCTAATACCTGATCTTTATACCAATTTGCACAAAGCAAGGAGGTGTAATAGCCATATCCAAAGTTTCTTGCTAAAGGGGTATTGGAGTTTCACCTTGACCAATGAACACGGCTGCCGAAGGGGGGGCAAAATTCCCCAGGCCCAGTGCCAGGGTCTCTCTCTCCTGCTCCTGATGGGACCCGAGTGATCGCATCCAGACAGGCACAGGAGAGAGAAACCTCTGGCGCTGGGCCCCCCTTGGAGGCTGGGGAGGACCCGGAGCTTCCTCCAGCACTGCTCTTCTGCCCATTGCTGAGCGGCCACTTTTCCTCTCAGGCGCGCATGGTCGGTTTTGAAACCGAGCATGCCCTAAGAAGAAAAGGAGCCGCAGGGGCAGGCAGTCAGCACTGGAGGAAGACAGCTTCTGCTGGTGGGGCCTCGGGGTCCCCGCCAGCCAAGGTATTTAGGCAGCAGCAGTGATTGGGGGGGGGAGCAGAAGCAGCAGCAATGGGGGGAGCGGCGATAGCCCTGGCCCGGCGGCCCTGCCCCAGGCCCGGTTCAGTCTCTCGGCGGACCCTGCCAAGGAATTATCCTTCCATCAATATGCCTTCATGCCCACAGAGGAAAAGCTGCCATTTACACACTGAATTGCAAGAGAGGCTTTGCCTTCTAGCAAACCTGTACTCCTATCAGTAAATAAATTGCTTCAAATTGGCTAACAGATTCCACTTGTCACTGTTAGACCCTGACATGGTTGTAGGGCAGTGGTTCTCAAACTTGTCCTGGGGCTCCTTAGCCAGTCAGATTTTCAAGATATCCACAATGAATATTCATGATATTGATTTGCATGTAGTGGAGGCAGTGCATGTAAATCTTGCTCATAAATATTCATGGTGGATATCCTGAAAATCTGACTGGCTGGGGACGGGTTTGGGAAACACTGATCTAGGGGCATGATAAAGTTGATTCTCTTGGGGTGGTAGCATCAGTTTGTAGAATACAACACAAGATTCTGACCCTCACATATTCTTCACACAGCATCCCCAGTGTACTTGTCCTTTTTAATCTCTCACTTATACTCTCTCCTGAACATTGTGCTCTTCTGCTGGATACCAACTCATCATTCCGCCTGTCTTGTTCTCAACTAGACACTCTGCATTTTTCTACATTGCCCCCATTTATGGAATTCCCTCCTCATCTCCCTCCGATCGGAACAATCCTATAATAGACCTGTTCAGCATGGCATTCCACAGATCAACAGTCTGTTAGCTCCTGCCCTGGACAGCATATTTCTACTTCCCCCCCTCCCCCCTTATATGGAACTGATGTGTTTCACTGATTGACCCTCTGTCTTCAGTCACCCCTGTTTTCCTAGCTCTCTTTAGTATCTTTATCTGTCCAGGCTTTGCTATCATAAATGGAGTTCTGTTCTTCCTTTGATCAACATTGATTGTAAACTGCTTTGATTTATTGTGAAAGATGGTATATCAATAAATTAATAAACATAAATATAACCTCAGGTAATCCTTCTTGTATTTCTGCATTATTAGACATTGCTTTTAGTTGGGATTCTAGAGTTGACCTGTCAGTGTTTAAGGGGTCGTTATCGAAAAAACAGTCAGCTCTCACCAACTTAAGGCTGCTTGGTTGTTCTTTTCCCCCAGTGTTGATTATCTTTCACTTCTTAAAAAAAAAAAAAAAAAGTAATCTAATACACACACACACACACATTTTTGTGACCCAACAGCTTCGTCCTGCTTCTTCGGAATCAGGGCAGGGATGTGGTGCCATCAGCTTACATTTACAGCTACCTGGGGATTTCCCTCCTATTTTATATTCCCTTCCTTGCTTTGATCCTGTCATTGCAATGGTGCTTCTCAGCTGGAGGACATATACTGGGACTCCTTTTGGAGCCCTGAAATCATGGGTCTTGAATCTGGACACTGGTGCTGCCACTGCACAGCTGCTATGTAGCATCCTCAGCCTGACAGACCCCAGGCTGGAATCAAACTCAATGCCTTTGAACCTATGGACTGGCATGTTTTCTCTCTGTGTTTGCTCTGTGGTGCTGGTAGATGCCAAGAACAACACTGAATTAATCTGGAGAGTTTATCTTTTTAATTAGGTATCTGTAATTGCTGTTCTCTGAAGATAACAGTTCAACAGTCATAAAATCTACCCAGCTCTCCTTTTAGATTCTGTGTTGTCATCTTTCTTTCTTTTTCATCAAACAGAAACAAAAGACCACTTGGAAGGTTTAGAACTTGGGACAGGCGCTTCTGATTTGACGCTGGGAAAAACAGCATGCACAAGTTAAGTATGGGGATAGACTTAAAGATCTCAACATGTATACTTTGGAAGAAGGTGGGAGAAGGGAGATATGATAGAGACATTTAAATACCTATGTGGCATAAATGCACAGGAGTCCAGTTTATTTTCATTAAAAGGAAGTTCTGGAATGAGGGGGCATAGGATGAAGGTGAAAGGGATAGACTCAGAAGTGACCTGAGGAAGTACTTCTTCATGGAAAGGGTGGTGAATTTGTGCAATGGCCTCCCAATGAAAGTGGTGGAGATGAAAAAGGGAAAGGTAAATGGGACTTGATATACCACCTTTCTGAAGTTTTTGCAACTACATTCAAAGCGGTTTACATATATTTAGGTACTTATTTTGTACCAGGGGCAATGGAGGGTTAAGTGACTAGCCCAGAGTCACAAGGAGCTGCAATGGGAATTGAACTCAGTTCCCCAGGATCGAGGTCCACTGCACTAACCACTAGGCTACTCCTCCACACCCTGAACTCAAGAAAGGATCTCGAAGGGAGAGATAGGGAGAGTAGATGGCATGGATGGGCAGCCTGGATAGGCCATATGATCTTTATCTGCCTACATTCTTCTCTGTTTCTCTAAGTTGTAATGGTATAATAGAGAACAGCATTTGTAAATAGATAAGCATCTTCCGTTCTGCCCTGGCTTGTATGGAATTGTTTAAAAATACACTAATATGATTTCACAGTCCTTCCAGCCTGTTGTAAGAGAGTGGCATACACAGCATTCTCTGAGACTAACATTAATGCCTCTTGATAAACAGGGAGGCATGACTGAAGAGAGGAAGAAATGTGGAGCCATTTCTTAAACCTCACAGACTACAAAAAAATTAAAAACAATTTAAAAGTTAACTCATTTTTCTTTTTCAAGTCTCCTCATCCATGGATAATTTCATTCCTATTTCATATTTCATGCAGTACTGACTTCATGTCCTTTGCCAAAACTATTCTCTTGAATTCAGTGTCTGAATCTGTCTGTCTCACCCTTTAATAAGAGATAAAGACATTAGTGCTTGTGGGAGACATTATGTGCCAGGGAGTCCAAGCAACCCTCAGCAGATGGGCTCCTCTGGGGGCGTCAGCTTAATTTACAAATTCAGTCTATAGAGAAACCGTTTTTGCATTCATTCTCAACATGACCATATTTGTGTCTTTTCAAAAGCATTACCTTTATTAAAGCAGAACTGATCCCTTCCCCAGCTCCCTCCCCCTACGCCTCATGCGGTTAGATGCCATGCATTCAATGAATTGATCTATTGTTGTTTTTAGTAAACATGTTTTTGTCCCATTTTTGCAAACCAAAAAATGTTTTTATATAAAGCCTCTTTTTTTTTCAAGTAACAAATGTAGAAAAATAAGGTCCTTTTTCAAAAAAAAATGTTAAACCAAGCAGTATGTATTTATAGCAGATGACACACTTGCTCTCTCTCTCATGTCAACATTTTTTGGCTCATTTTTGGACAAAAAGAGACCATGCTAAAATAAATATCTAAGGGTACCCAGTCTGCAGTCAACCTTCTTTCTTCCCTTCACCTCATTTGTTTAATTACTTGGAACACGTCCTTTTTAGCAGCTCTGTTGCAAAAAGTAAAACTTGCAGCATCTACTCATTCTCTCAACTAGATTTCCTGGCCTGTGAGCACTATGATTCCTATTCCCTCCCCCTCCCCGTGTCCCAAAATAAATAAATATCAAAGTCTCTTCCTCAGTGCAGGATTTCTTCAGCTGAAAGCTATTAAATAACAGTGCAATAATATGGCGTTTATTCACTTGGAGTCCCTTAAACATTGGTGCCCTCATCGTCAATAAACTGGATGATATCTCCCTGTGACCCTCCTGATGAGCTCTGAACCAGTTCCAGTGATGCAGTTGAAGAAGAGGATTCTTTCAAGTCTTTTGGAACTATTTCTGGACCTAATAGGTCCACTACCCTGTCCGTTAAAGAGTCTGAGCCCTCAGGTACACAGAATGGCCGCACCAAGGATGGGTTCACACTGCCTTTCTTTGTCTCAGGCTGTCGACTGAGATAGAGGTGAGGTGCTGCCACTGGAGATGAAGAAGTTAGTGTCACCGTGCTCTTGTTGGTGAGCTCTGTCTGTGGTAAATAGTTGTGACATGGAGATAGAGTCTGGTTTATAGTCTGAGAGGCACAGGTTCGATGACCCTTGTGATGGTGGCATGAATGTCTCAAGAAGGAATCCAGGGATAAAGCTGGGTGGACATTCTTCCTGGGTAGGTGACCTGCAGGCTCTAAGATAGGATGCGATGGTGGTAATGGCTCAGTCTCGGAGTACATTTCGGTCCACGCATTTGCCTGGATGTAATCAGGTTTTGTTTGTGCAGAAAAGTTCAGTCCAGTGATGCTGCTGATGGCAGCCTGTGACTGAAGGCTACTGCTAAAGCCACTGCTATTGCTGTAGGTGTTATTGAGGTTTGATGTTAAGAGGCTGACTGCAGGGGATGGAATATATGTTTGGGTCAGTAAAAGAGGACGAATAAGCTGAAGCATCTCATTCAGATCCTTGCTCAGTTGAGTCACTTGTTGGGTAAGGCTGAGCATCTGTAAACAAAGATATCACTGTTACTGGCTTGCACAGAAGGGTAGCAATACGTATGACAAAACAAGTATAATGGCATTTTGGAACATATGTGTTATAGCTGTAGATGGAGTAGCAATTTAAAAACTATGACAAACCTACTACCCTACCATTTTCGGCCAACTCTTCGGTCAGTTGTTGATTCCTATGTCCTTAAGTTACACACAACACTTTTTTCACTTAGAAATGAAGATATTTACAATAACTACAATTCATGCTTTTCTGCATATAAGCATACTTTTAATTGTATTCTTTGGGGTTCTCATGCTTATTATACTGTGAGAGGATATGTGGCAAAGTTTTTACTCTAGCTCAATGTTTAGGTTTTACCAAGGCTCTTGATAATTATATCTGTGCACACCATATGCTACGTTAAAGCTGTCATACTTGAAATGTTATAACTGCTTCTAAGTGATTCCTTTAATCTCATGTAAGCAGTCATCAGGCCACAGAAATGGTGTCCGATTGGCTGCTGCTGTATGAACGATGCCATTGGTCAGTATAACCCCATTCAGGATGTGTATGAAAAAAATGTGTGACCCTGGAACTAAGCCAGCTTCTTCCCACAAGAAGTTAAACAATAACAGGCTAGAAATCTTTGCTAGTAGTTTCCCAACTTGTCCATGAAATAGCACTCTTGATAAAGAAAATAGAAAATATAAGTGTTTAATTACAGCGCTTTTATAGTAGTGTTTGAAGGTGAAGAAATTTCTGGTTTAGTATTATTGCATGACCTGCATGTACATTTAGTTGGGCTTAGTTTGGGCAGAGCACAGGCAGAGTTGTGAAGTACATGTGTAGTTGCTAAAATATATTTGTGTAAATTCACACCTACACCTGAGCAAGTATGAACATACCCAGATGCCTTTTATATGTGATTTCTGCCGGTTTTGTGAATAGGCACCTAACTGTTCTTCCTTCCTAGCTGACCTGTTAGTAAAGTTTGCCTTTGTGAAGGTAGGTTTAACTTTTCCCTTTCGTAATAGCTTTTTTGCAACCCTCACTCGTTCATCCAAAATAATAGCATGGAATGTTGTTACTATTTGCTACTATTGGGTTTCTGCCAGGTACCAGGGGGCGGACTGACCATATGGGCAACTGGGCAGTGCTCGAGGGTCCAGAGGCGCTCTCTCCCTGCCTGCAAACTATGGCCTCTTTGAGGGCAGGAAAGAACCCCACACTTTTCTGCCCACTTTCGCTGCATTTTCAAAATGGCTGCTTAGACTGCCCTGCAGCAGTCTCGCAAAACTGCCAAGACCCACGAAACTACCACAGGAAGTCTCAGCAGCCATTTTTAAAACATGGCAATGCTGGTAGGGTTCTTTCCTGCCCCCCGAAGAGGCCACTTGACCACCAGAGCCCTTCAAGGTAGGACTAGGGAGGGTGCACTAGTGTGCGGTAGGGGAGGGGGGCAGGGCAGTGATGTGTGGATGGGGGGGACATGGGCAGTGCAGAGAGGGCCCAATGACCTTCACTGCCTAGGGACCCAGAGCACTGTCAGTCCGCCCCTGGGTCCTGGGTTTCTGCCAGGTACTTGTGTCCTGGATTGGCCACTGTTGGAAACAGGATACTGGGCTAGATGGACCATTGGCCTGACCCAGTATGGCTATTATGTTCTTAAAATATGTCAATGACAGGGTATCTGTTAGGGATGTGTACCAATGACTCCAGGATACTGTGACAGTAGTGGTGTATGATAAATAAACTTTAATGTAGACTCGACACAGTACTGTGTTTCGGCCACAGGCCTGCCTCAGGAGTCTAAAAAACATTTAAAAGAATATATAAAGATATAAATAATGAATATGCATATCACAGACAGCATACATATAGTGTTCATGTGATCAAAAGACATCAAAATAGTACTCAAAATATTCATACAAGTGTAAATGAATCAATAGTCACAGCAATAATATATAAAAAAATGGAGCTTAAAATATTCTAGAACTTAAATAAAATCTAAGGAGGATGAAACAAGATTATCAAAACACAAGAACAAGAGTCACATGCAAAATGGACATACATCTATAAAAATTATTAAAGAGGAATTACATAACTCTTACATACTCATATGAAAGTTTTGTGCACTTACAAAAGGGGAGGTGGTTGATCCTTTCCATAATAGAAAAGAAATGACATTAAAAGAACCTTAAAAAAGGACGTATTCATCACCATAGGCACAATGTAACAAGGGTAACCTATAGAACGGGTTTCTGAAAATGGATAGTTTGAAGCCAGCACAACGTGATTGTTAAGTGCGCCGTGAATCTTTCAAATTGTGTGACAAATAGACATACAGTAATAAAAATTACATAACTCTTATATTCACATATGAAAGTTTTGTACATTTACTTATTATTCACACATTCAGTATCTTCCTATTAAAACCGTTCGGAATGCTTAGTTTATTTCCCTATAGCCAAAATGAACTGCATTGCAGATAGACATATAACCTTAGTATCAAAAAGCAGCATGCTGCTTTTCTGAAATATATGGCAATGATGTTTGTGCAACTATGACTATTACACTGGGTTTCAAATAGACGGAGATTTCTGTGGCATGCAACATGTTATTTTAATAGTATGGTCGTCCATTTTCATTCCAGTTCTATGATGAAGCCCTTCTGACGTCATCTCATTTACGTTAGATAACCTCAGTTCCATCTTTTTTTGCGCCAAATTAAACTATTTAACCGCTGCTGTACTTTGTACACACCTTTTGCTCATTATTTATGCAGGACACTAAGCACTTTACCGTCTTTTACATCGCAAAAGGTCTTTTTTAAGGTAAGCTCTTCTTGAAATTCATTTATAAAGAAATCTGGCACTTATAAGAGGGAAATATAGATGTCTCTTGGGTACGGTCTCAGTGGCTGCATAAATTTATAATTAATGAGACTTCGTTCTCTTTGGCTTCCATAAGCTGCATACTGTTTATTTTTTTTTTTTTTTGACAGATTACTCGATATCACATATATTTAAATAAAAAAGTGAGGACTGTTGTCTGGGATCATGTAGTACTCGCCAAAATTACAACCCCGGCTTTTTACAGAAAATCCACAAAGGTGCCACTCTCGCTAGGTCCACATTTACTTCATTTGCTGTATACTGAGGGCTTTTATCTCCACCACATTATGTGAATATACAGCTCTTTCTTATTGGTCTGTGAAACTTATGCACCTTTTATCTTCCTTGTAGACCTGTTTTATCAGGACTGTATACACGGAAAAAGAACCACAAAGGTTTGTTTGTCATACATTTGCACCTGTAGAACAACCTTGCACATAATTTAACACCTTATGAAACCCTTTATAATAGCTTTCAGTCTGGGATACTTCACGCACCTTTTGATATATGCTTGGCAAACACCGATTAAAGGATATTACTCCCAGAACACTAAATTTCAGAATCTGCATAATAAGGCGGTTCATTTCTATGGTAATCAATACGTCCTTTTTTAGGGCCCTTTTAATGCTATTCCTTTCAATATAGAAAGGATCAACCACCCCTTTTTAAAAAATGTATAAAACTTTCATATGTGAATATAACAGTTATGTAATTACATAGTAACATAGTAGATGACGGCAGAAAAAGACCTGTTCGGTCCATCCAGTCTGCCCAACAAGATAACTCATATGTGCTAATTTTTGTGTATACCCTACTTTGATTTGTACCTGTGTTCTTCTGGGCACAGACCGTATAAGAATCACGTTGTGCTGGCTTCAAACTATCCATTTTCAAAAAGCCGTTCTATAGGTTACCCTTGTTACATTATGCCTATGATGATGAATACATCTTTTTTTAAGGTTCTTTTAATGTCATTTCTTTTCCATTATGGAAAGGATCAACTCCCCCCCCCCCTTTTTTTAAGTGCATAAAACTTTCATATGAGTATATAAGAATTATGTAATTCCTCTTTAATAATTTTTATAGATGTATGTCCATTTTGCATGTGACTCTTGTTCCTGTGTTTTGATAATCTTGTTTCATCCTCCTTAAATTTTATTTAAGTTCTAGAATATTTTAAGCTCTATTTTTTGATATATTATTGCTGTGACTATTGATTCATTTACACTTGTATGTATATTTTGAGTATTATTTTGATGTCTTTTGATCACATGAACACTATATGTATGTTCTCTGTGATATGCATATTCTTTATTTATATCTTTATATATTCTTTTAAATGTTTTTTAGACTCCTGAGGCAGGCCTGTGGCCGAAACACAATACTGTGTCGAGTCTACATTAAAGTTTATTTATCATATACCACTACTGTCACAGTCTCCTGGAGTCATTGGTCCACCTCCCACTTCTCTGTTTACACAGGGATGTGTATGGAAATATTTTTGGTTAGGTTTGTTTTTGATCAATTACCCCTGTTCAATTTGTTTCAGATTCCAAATTATTCAGATCTTTGTTTCCAATCAAGTCAGTGGGGTCCATTTGTAATGACCCTTGCTTAAAATGATTGGTTTTTTTTTTGGCAGAGGTCTGCAATAGAGGCAACAATACTCCAATGCATCAAGCATGCCACGAAAACCCCACAGCAACAAAAGAGGGACAGAGGGTACTAACAGTGGCATGAAGACTCAAAATCACGCACCAAGATTGTCAAGAAGACCCCCAAGACACAAGGCAAAGCAGCACCAAAGTTGTCAAGAAGACCCTAAGAGGGGTAAAATGGTGCCAAAATTGGAATGAAGACCCCTAACTTTTTTTTTTCTTTTTACATTTTTTAATTTATGCAAACATATACATATAATTCAAGCAACACACATTTGATACCAGAAAAAAAGAATAATTACCAGGAATAATTTCAAAATGCTATAAGCATATATAAAGAAAAAATATCAAACATATAAATAGCAAGAGGCGTATTCACTCGCAAATGCGCAGTAGAGACCCTCTCTGTCCCGCCCCCACGTCAATACGTGATGATGTGGGCGTGACAGAGAGGGAACCTGCGCACCTGCGAGTGAGGGAACTGCCGTCGCCACCACTCCTCCCCCACCCACCCGGAGTCGCCGCCGCCACCCACCCACCCTCCACCCGGCCTGGGTACCTGGCTTCACTATTCAAACCGCTGGAACGCAGCACACAGCTCATCTGAGCTGCTGTTGGCCTTCCTTACCTGCCTGTGTCCCGCCCTCGCCAACATTACGTCACACGAGGGCGGAACACATGCAGAAAAGAAGGAAGGCAGACGGCAGCTCAGATGAGCTGTGTGCTGCGTTCCAGCGGTGTGAATAGTGAAGCCAGGTACCCGGCCCGGGGGGGGGGGGGCTGCGGTGACCTATCCGGGGGGGGGGGCTTTCAAACCCCCTCCTTCCTTTACTAGCCCGTTTTTATGGGCTCAACGGCTAGTATACTTATATTATTGAGGACTAAAGAGAGCCCACAGAAAAAAAATGAAAAAACAACATCTATCTTAGAAATGATTTAACAAGAGTGACGGAACAGACTATAAGTCATTGTCGCTACGTGTTAACTATAAAAGGTTACTGAAGCTCTTTCTAATTCCCCAGCCAGCAAAACATTTTGCCGCTGCTTAGGCTCAAAGAAAAGATCATTTTTACCACTAAAGGTCACAACAGATATAGCGAAAATTTCTTGAAAAAAATGGCACCTAATGCTAGGACTCTTGACCTAAGGGTGAAGAAATCTTTTCTGCACTTTTGTGTCACCTGAGCAAGATCAGGAAATGCGCACATTTTAGAGAAAAGAAACTACTCATGTAAATGTTGAAAGTAAAGATGTACAATAAAATCCCTTCCATGTTCCAGGGCAAATATTATCAAGAGCGTAGATCTTCCAGTAATAATCTCCAAAGAGCTTTCTAAAAAAGCTGCTACGTCCAGTAAATCTGGAGACAATGTTGCTTCTCCCAAAGGGGTTGATGAGCTACGAGCACCTCCAAGTGATTAATATTGAGATATTACAATAGGTGGCATATTACCATATCAACTGGAACTACCATAGGAGCCTTTGTGAAATTCAGCAGGCTTAAGTTGATCTTCCTTAACTGGTTTTCCAAGTGCTTCAGTTTCTGCTGCAGTGCTTTTCTCTCTTTTATTATTATAGTTTCCAGAAGTTTCACTTCCTTCATTTTCTTCTCTTGATTTCCCAAACGCTTTTCATATTTTATCTTAAGTTCTTGATGTACTCCCATCTTAGAGTTCACTATACCCACTGAGTGAAGATTTAAGGGAATTGTCTAGAGTTCGTGTGGCCTCCCATTGGGCATCCAAATCAACTACAGCCAATTTTTTCAACTCTCCAAATGAACAGATATTATCTCTGGAAGATGTTCTCTTACCAGCAGATTGAGTGATAACACCTTCCATGGCAGGGTGCTCCCTCTGATTAGGATCCAAACCCATAGCCCCTCCATTCTCAGAGAGGATACCTTCTTCTGCATCTGTGCAGCTGTGCCCTCCTTCCACACCACTGCTCTCCTGGGTTGCGGGGGTGTCAACTCTTGCTCTGGGGTAAGTGAAGTCCAGTCTGCACTTCAGTTTACCTCCAAGTTGGGTTGATCTCCTGAAGCAAGGACCATAGTTACAGTCATGGAGGAAATGCTATCTGGAGTCGTCGTCTGAACAAGCCGCTTTTGGAGCAATCGATAGTGGAGGTTTGTGAACATGGGTTACTCCTTACCACTTTCTCATTGTTCCAGGCACAAAGGGTGTATAATAGCACCAGCTCAAAACCAGCGAACAGGAACCTTCCTCTCATTTGTCTGTCCTTGGTGCCATCTTGGTCCCTCCCTGACCCAAACTCTTCCAAGCATTCACAAAGGAGCCCCAACAGGGCTGAATGGTGCTCTTTTGCCAATGGGTTAGGTTAGGGTTAGAATTTTGTGGGAAAATGAACTCATTAGAGGGGTGCATGAAGGACCAGCCAGTGGTTAGCCATATTTGATGGCAAGACCTTAGCTTTTTTTGCAATAAGAACTTACTTTTTTTTGCAATACAAGAAAGATCACATGAAAATACATGTGATCCCTACTTTGAAAGCAAGATTGGGATGATGCCTAAATATTCATCTCTACCTTTGCTCATACAATTTTATTTTACCTGCATATGGAAACCTGGCCCTTAGTGGTAATACCACAAAAATATAGCTAGATATCTTGATGGCCATATTGGACCCAGGCAGCCATGAGGTGGGAGTGAGTGGGCATCGTTTCCACCCACCTACTCACCAGGGACCCTGGTAAGCCTGGGGACGTGCATTAGAGGGGGAGGGGACATGAGGGGGGTAAAGGGCTTCGTAGCCCAACATCTATTTTTGAGGGCCTTCAAACCAAAGGAGGCTAGTGCCTATATGTGGGGGCCTCTTGTGTGTGTGTATGGGGGTGGGGGGGTTGACTATTGTGATAGCTGTTAGGGGATGGGTGATGGCAGGGGGATGGGGGTGATCAGTGTCCGTCAAATTCAGGTGATGGTGGGGGGAGGGTGATTTGTGCCTGTCAGCTGATTGTGTATGGGGAGAGAAAGTTGTCAGATGGTGTCAGGGAAAGATGAGGAGGCTAGCATCAGGGTAGGGCTGTGATATGGAGGGGGGTGGCCTGTCTTCATGAGACTGGTTATGTTGGGATTTAGTGCTGCCCCTACAACAGGCATTGATTCGTGCCAGAGCAGGTCTAAATCCTAAAATCCAGGTTTTTCACTGCAGATATGGATTCCCTATATGAAATTGGGAATGCACATCTGTATTATTGTCCTCCTCAGACTTCTCCCTCTCCCCATCCTCCCCATGCCCCCTTGCCATTTAGATGTAGTGAGCTTCTACACGTCTGAATGGTCCCTCTTTTGAAAGGAATTTAAACGTCCTGGCTTTTCCTGACATTTAAAAGGCTACCATTTAGCCGTGTGGATAATTTTAAAATTACCACCATGGAAATAATGGTTAATCAATAAAAACAAAGTGAAAAAAGAAGGAAATATCATCTCATACTTTTTTTTCACTTTGTTTCTATTGAGTAACATTAAAATAGCTTCAGACAAAAAATACCTGGTTTCCTTTTCATATATTCTTTCTCAAATCCCTTTTAAATTATGTTTCAGACTCCAAGGTGAAAACTGTTCAGTTTTCACATATGGTTTCCCAGGATTCCCACATTAAAAAGTTTGATGTCGCTTTTTGTTTTGGCCTATTTTCTATTCTTACAAATGTATAACCAGTAAGTATTTTCAAAATTCTGACAACGGGGCTAAGAAGAACATGGAAAGTAAGACAAGGTGCATAGCTGTATCATAATATGCAAATGAACCAAAATTGCTGGACTACTGTAGATTCTGTACAGGCTACAATATTCGGATGATAAAAGTAGTCAACTTTAAAGCTATAGTTTATTATGACTTTTCACAAGTAGCCTTCATTTGACTCGCCATTTATATAACGCCCTAAACCAGGATACCATACATAAATTATAACACAACAAAATTAGGGCTCCTATTAGTAAGGTGTTAAAATGGGCTTCTTACCATTTAGCACACCTAAGTAAAAGAAGCCCTGATTTCTATTGATAACATATTTACGATGAACTTATCACTGGAGGATGACTAGTGGAGGATACCAAATGACATTTTTTAACTGTACTAAGAGCACCAAGAAGGCGGCTTTTGAAAATCTCCCAATACCATTCTCCTAACTCTATAAAAGTTGCCAAAAACTGCACATGCAAATTTGGGCAACAGCCTATTTTGCACACACAATTTAATTGACTAATGAGCTGTGTCAATAATTGGCTTTTTAACAAGCAATTTTTGCACTAATTAAATTTAATTGGCATTCATGCACACAAATTTAGGTGCGGGTTTCCACGCCTAAAATTTACATGTGATCTGAAAAAGGAGGGTGCAGAAATGGGAGGATCATGGATGGAATGGGGGCATTCCATAGCTGGTTACAGAATAACAGGGATATGTGCCTAATGTACGTGTGTACATTTGCACCACATCAGGGCTGTGCCAATGTGGTAAGCCAGGTAAGCAATGCAGGGGGGCGCCTGCCTTCGAGGGGCCCTGCGGTCCCTGCCTTCCACTCACTTGCAAAATCTTTTAGCTGAAGTTGCGATTGCCCCTGCTCTCCTCCTTTTCATGGCAAACCGGAAGTGAAAGCAACAGCAGTATTCACTGAGGCAAGCAGGCTCTTCAAGTTATTTTAAAGAATGCAACCAAATTGCTATATATGCTGTGGTTTGGGGCTAATTCCTCACTCAGAGTGAGCTTCAGAGCTTGAACCGCATTCAAATTAAAGACAACCTGAAATTTTAAAAGTGCTAAAAATAAGTTTTAAAAGTATTTGTATTAAATCTAATTGCAGAATTCAGGTGCTGGGAGTCTGTACTTGGTTGTCATATGCTCAGATTTGTTTAAATCGTATGCAAATTAGTCCGTTTTTGGGAGGTTCTCATTTGCATATTTATGAATAAAAAATGATGGAAGTGTTTACAGCCTTAATGTTAGGGCATGGCTCTGATCAAAAGTGTGAAGTTTGGTCCAAAAACGAAGGGTTTATCTAGTGTTTTTCACTAAAAATTCCCATTACAGTGTCTGTATGTTAATCTGCATTCAAATAGAGCTCTCTGATTGGATGATCAGCTTTTGTTAGAAATCTGCAGGGAAGGGAACAGAGTGAGACAGCAACTGACTGTCGGTTTGGCCAAGAGAGACATGCAGCTGTGAGTTCCTGTGTGTGTTGACTGAAATTATAAAAGACTGCCAGATTATGTGGTAAATGAGAAAATATGAATGAAAAGAGGTTGGTGGAGATTGAAGTTTGAGATTTCTCTAGTGAAAAAGGATCTGAATATTTCAGGATTACTTGAAGTTTATGAAGAATAGAAAAGGGTGAATTTCAGTTTAAGAGTGTTTAAATCCTATAAGCTATATAAAGGCTAGGTAGATTTAAGTGACTGTAAGCAAGGAAACCTTAATATTTAATCTGAAATAAATATTTGATCTGAGATAGTTGATCAGAGACAAATGTTTGATCTGAATTATATCCTTTGGTGCAAAGGAGATTAGAAAAAGAATCTTTGGAAACTAAGAGGACTTTGCTCACATTTTGAATTAGCATTCCTATTTTGAGTTGGAATACATACAGTGCTATTTTTTTACTGAGGTCCAGCTTACTTGCCTGCTCCCTTCTGTTCCTGCTCTGCTAGACGGAGGGGGTGGGGGCGCCAACTGATAGTCTGCAGGGGGGCACCAGAGACCCTAGGCACGGCCCTGCACCACATTTCAGTTGGTGTAAATGGCTGCCCCTAAAGTTAGGCAAAATTCCCAGGTGTAAGCACTATTCTGTAGACTGCGCCTAACTTTAAGTGTGGCTTATAGAATAGCGCTTTTTTGGTGCCATATATAGACTCTAGCCCCGTATGTGTATTAGGGGAGACATTTCCAGTGGCAGGGTTGGGGTGGAGGATGCGCATGTTTACATGCCTACTTTTGGATTTCCAAACATACATGTGTAAGTTTTCACAAATTCCAAAAGTTCACCAAACTTTAGGCGCTGAGATTATGGCCACACCCCCTAGAAGTTGCATGCTATAGAATTATGCACACAGCTTCTAGAATACCAACTAAAGTCAGTTGTGTATGCAACTGCCAACTGATGCCAATTAACAACAATTTAATTATCAATCAATTACTAAATGAAGTTGCACATGCAACCAAACTTATTCTACAAATTGCCTGCTCTACTTTGCGTGCTAAGTGTAAATTGGGCACCCAATTGTATAGAATTAGGGGAAAGTGTGCTTATGTTGAGGGTAAATTTATTGTATAGAGGTCAACCACCAAGGTGGAGGAACAGGATCCACTACGAACGTATCTGGTCAAACAGAAAAGTAGTGTGATCAACAATACTCTTCCAGTGATGCCAGGGATACGGAGAATATCATTTGCACTTTATTCCACATATGAAAAGATGTTAAAAATGATGACGACGACACGGCACCTGTTTCGGCTAAATTGCCTGCTTCAGAAGTCTGTGTATATATGATAGAATCCAAAAGTAGCAAGGGATGCTTCACAAAAGGTAAATAAGGAGATTCAGACTTGAAAAAGACTATCAGTAAAAAAGGCACCAAAGAAATGTACTGCTTTGACTGTGGTGCAAAACTTCTTATAACCAAATCTCAGTCCAGAAAAATGTGAAAGCCTTGCAAGACGCTGAAAATTTATAACAGGTGCCCTAGGTTAGACCATGTAGGCACCTATTTAAGGGGCCCTTTTACTAAGGCACAAAGGCATGTACTTGAATCTGACATGCTCCAACTAGGAACTACTGCCCTGCTACCGCCTGCCTCTTGTGGTAATTCCACTTTTGACATATGCTCAAAACACGCGGTACAAAATATTTTCTATTTTCTAGCACATGGTACTTACCCGGCAGTAATTGGCAGTTTATCCGCGCTGGCGACTTACCGCGTGAGACCTTACCGCTAAGTCAGTGGGTGGTGGTAAGGTCTCTGGCCAAAAATGGAAGCCCTCTGGTCGTAATTTTGCCGTATGTCCATTTTCGGCCACAAAAAAAAAAAGCCTTTTTTTCCAGGTGCGCTGAAAAATTGACCTGCGTGTGTCGAAAGCACGCACCTACACCAGCATAGGGTACTTTTAGGTGTGCCTTAGTAAAAGGGCCCATTAAAGAGGCACACAGGTGCCTAACAGGCTCATTTTCGAAAGAGAAGGACGCCCATCTTTCGACATAAATTGGAAGATGGACGTCCTTCTCACAGTGTCGTCCAAATCGGTATAATCGAAAGTCGATTTTGGACGTCCCCAACTGCTTTCCGTCACAGGGATGGCCAAAGTTCATGAGAGCGTATTGGAGGCGTAGCAAAGGCGGGACTTGGGTGTGCCTAACACTAGGGCGTCCTCGACCCATAATCGAAAGAAACAAGGACGTCCCTGACGATCACTTGGACGACTTTACCTGGTCGTGTTTTTCTTACGACCAAGGCACAAAAAGGTGCCCAAAATGACCAGATGACCACTGGAGCAAATCGGGGATGACCGCCCCTTACTCCCCCAGTGGTCACTAACCCCCTCCCACCCTCAAACAAAATCTTTAAAAATACTTTTTTGCCAGCCTCTATGCCAGCGTCAGATGTCATACTCGGGTCCATCACAGCAGTATGCAGGTACCTGAAGCAGTTTTAGTGGGTGCAGTGCACTTCAGGCAGGAGGACCCAGGCCCATTCCCCCTACCTGTTACATTTGTAGAGGAAACAGCGAGCCCTCAAAAACCCACCAGAAACCCACTGTACCCACATCTAGGTACCCCCTTCACCCATAAGGGCTATTGTAGTGGTGTACAGTTGTGGGTAGTGGGTTTTTTTTGGGGGGGGGGGTGGGGAGCTCAGCACACAAGGTAAGGGAGCTATGTACCTGGGAGCAATTTCTGAAGTCCACTGCAGTGCCCCCCAGGGTGCCCGGTTGGTGTCCTGGCATGTGAGGGGGACCAGTGCACTACAAATGCTGGCTCCTCCCATGACCAAATGACTTGCATTTGGTCGTTTCTGAGATGGATGTCCTTAGTTTCCATTATCGCCGAAAATCAGAAAAGACCAAGTCTAGGGAAGACCATCTCTAAGGACAACCAAATTTCAGGATTTGGGTATCCCTGACCATATTATCAAAACGAAAGATGGCCTTCCATCTTGTTTCAAAAATACGGGTTTTCCCGCCCCTGGATGAGGACGTTTTGCGAGGATGTCCAAATCGAAACGAAGACGTCCCTTTCGATTATGCCCTTCCATGTATCTTTATATCATACCAACTCAAAAACAACCAGAATCTTGACTAAAATATAGCTGCATACATTTACACCAACTCAGCAGCTAGTATAAATTGAAAAATAAGACCATTTATTCTGCTAGCCTTATGTATCAAGCCCCTTTCTTATGGAATTCTCTCCCTACACAACTGAGAAAAATTCAGAGCCTATTTTATTTTTTTAGGAAAGCAGTAATAAAAACGTTTCTTTTTAAGAAGTTTTATAATTAGTATATATATTAATTTTCTTTGTACCAATATGAATTGATTGTTGTTATTCGCAGGATCTGCCTGTTTGAGTCTTCTTGTAATTCACACTGAGCTCTATGGGTAGATGTGGAATGTAAGAAGTAAAGTATTTCTATAACAAGACATCCACATTTACATGCCATTTGAGCACAAAAGGGTACAGAATACTGTCACTGTGTCAGTTTTGCGGGTATGTTCATACTTACACATGTAAGCAGCAGCAAAACACCTAAGCGCTATTCTGCAGGGGTGTAAATATAAGGGGAGTGTTCACATGAGCAGAGCAAGCTGCTACTTTCAGTGTATGTACTTTCCTGCACGCCCTTTTCCACAAGTAAAATGTGGATGATTGTAAGTAAGTGAAAACTCACTATTTTTCATATTTACTGAAACGTTCTTCACTCCAAAAAAGAAAAATCTCACTGTGCATATAAAAGTAGACTGTTAGCTTTTGCCTGGTTAAATCTACTCAACAACTTTGATAAGTTTTGGGAATGTTGTTTACTTACTTCTTGATTCAACTTCTGAATACTTTTCCTGGTCTCTGTATTTTCTCCTGCAAGAAAAAATGAATAAAGAGTATCAGGCAGGTTGCGAATGTAGTTAAAAGTGCTGCAAGATGCCAGTGTTTTCCAGTGAATATAAACCATCAGTTCCCAACATGTTAGCAGGGGGTACATGGTACCCACATACAGGGAGATACTCTCGCTTTTTCACATTGATTTTACTGCAAATATTGCTGCCATCCTGCCATCGACCTAGGAACTACAAGCAGGTGAGTGGGAGGGAGGAGGAAGAGAGAGAAAGGAGAAGAGAGAGAAAGGAGGTGATGCTGAATAGGGGGAAGAGAGAGAAAGGAGGCGATCGTAAATGGGAGAAAGAGCTACAGAGATGGGCTGATGCTGGATGGGGTGGAAAGAGAGAGAGAGATGAGGTAGTGCTGGCTGGGTGGAGGGGGAGGGGAGAAAGAAAATGGCTGCATACCAGGGAAAGATGAAAGGCTATAGAGGCAAGGGCTGTTCAGCTTGGCGAAGAGACAGCTGAAGGGAGATATGACAGAGGTCTATAAAATACTGAGTGGAGTGGAACGGGTAGACATGACTCATAAGAACATAAGAATAGCAGTGGCGTACCAAGGAGGGGGGGCGGTGGGGGCGGTCCGCCCCGGGTGCACGCTGCTGGGGGGTGCAGCGGCACGCGCCTGCTCCTCCGAGTTCGCTAAACTTTGAGTTTAGCGAACTCGGAGGAGCAGGCACGCGCCGCGGCACCCCCCCCCAGCGGCGTGCACCCGGTGGGGGGTGTCATTTCGCCAGAGGGGGGGAGGTGTCATCTAGCGGGGGGGGGGGGGGGGCACGCTGCACCCGGGGGGGGGGGGGGCGCATCGGCGCTCCGCCCCGGGTGCCATCCAGGCCAGGAACGCCACTGAAGAATAGCCATATTGGGCCAGACCAATGGTCCAGTTAGCCCACTATCCTGCTTTTAACAGTGGCAAATCCAGGTCACAAGTACCTGGCAGAAACTCTTCCTACCAATTCCAGGGCAAGCAGTGGTTTCCCCCATGTCCATCTCAATAACAGACTATAGACTTTTCCTCCAGGAACTTGTCCAAACCTTTTTAAAACCCAGATATGCTAACAGCCGTTAGCACATCCTCTGGCAATGAGTTCCAGAGTTTAATTATTCTTTTAGTGAAAAAATATTTCCTCCTTTTTGTTTTAAAAATATTTTCATGCCGAGTCATTTAACCACCATGTTCAAAGGAGTGGAGGAGTGAGTTAGGAGTGTATGCTGAAACGGAAGTCGTTTACAGCTGAACCCGTGTCAGCGATGCCACTCCTAAACCCGTAAGAGCTATCAGCTTGGAGTTTTTGGCTCCCGTGGAGGTTACATTGAATATCATCTGGAAGGCGCTCCAGGACCTAACGGTGGTAGTAAATAATTTTGCTTCAGATATAATCTTATTAGTGAGCCACATGGATAATCGAATCCTTTGAGAATGAAAAAATGATACAGCAAATGAAGTTCTACAGGAGTAGGAAACGGTTAATATTTTGGAAATGATAATAGACCAGAACATTTTGAACAAAATGAATATTATTACAGATGATTAATATTGAGATTGCTGTTTTCCCAGAGTTCCAGGTATGACTCCTAAAATTTTTCCTCTGAAATGATTCCTCTTAGTATATTAATTCAAAAGGAGTGAAGCCTGTGAAACTGGGATTACCATAATCACTGGGAATTGGATTAGAGATTCAAGTGTTTGTATTGTTAAATAATTTTTGGCTTTAAAAGAGAAAAAAATGAAATCAGGTTTATTATTTCCACTAATATTGGACAATAAGTATGTTTCCAACGAAATTGACTATACACCGTCTTGGGTTTGAAGAAGCCAACCAGAAGATCAATGTAGAATAATGATTCAGATAAATAATAACTGGGGATAATCAGGTTAATACCACGTTTTCTTTGTTTACTGTTGTTTAATTGATCTCCTTGTCTTGTTTCACTCTCCCTATTTATTTTGTAGTCTAAGAAAGAGAAAGATTGTCTATAATCCATTTATCTAGTTGAGATTGTGTTCCTCTAATATTGTATTAATGTACAGTCATCTCTGTATTACTGTTTGCAAGTGACCCTTGTAAAATGAAAAATTACAAATAAATAATTAAAAAAATAAATTATATATATATATATATATATATATATATATATATATATATATATATATATATATTCATGCAATTTCATTGAGTGCTCCCTGGTCTTTGTACTTTTTAAATGAGTGAAAAATTGATTCACCTCCACCTGCTCCACACCACTCAGGATGTTGTAGACCTCAATCATATACCCCCCTCATCCATTTCTTTTCCAAGCTGAAGATCCCTAATCTCTTTAGCCTTTCCTCATATGGGAGCAGTTCCATCCCCTCTATCATTTTGGTTGCTTTTCTTTGAAACTTTTCGAATTTTGCTATATCTTTATTGAGATATGACAACCAGAATTGAACACAATACTCTAGGTGAGGTCATACCATGGAACAATACAGAGACATTATAATGTTTTTGGTCTTATTTTGAAACCCTCTCCTAATTCTGTTTGCTTTTTTGGCTGTCGCTGTACACTTGTGTACTCTTTCCAAAAATACAAGGACTAGGGAGCACACAATGAAGCTACTAAGTAGTACATTTAAAACAAATTGGAGAAAATACTTCACTCAATGAGTAATTGAGCTCTGGAATTTATTGCCAGAAAATGTGATAAAAACAGTTAGCTTGGCAGGGTTTAAAAAAGATTTGGAAAAGTTCTATAAGAAAAAAATCCATAAACCATTATTAAGATGGACTTGGGAAAGTCAACTGCTTATTCCTGGGATAAGCAGCATAAATCTGTTTTACTCTTTTGGGATCTTGTTGCCTGATTTGGCCACTGTTGGAAACAGGATACTGGGCTTGAGACAGAGAGAAGATGGCCACATATTGGGAAGGAGGGGGGGGGGGGAGTCAGAGAGATGCTTAACCTGGGGATGAGGGAATGGAAGAAAAACAATGGGGGATGGAAGGAAGAGAAAGTGAGAGAATATGGACCTATGGTGGGAGAGAGATGCTGGACCTGAGAAAGAGGCAGGAGTGAGGGAAGTGAGGGAGAGGTGCTGAACTATGTGGGAATAGTGGACGATAGGAAGGAAGCTTGACACATGGAGGGATAGGGATACAGAGGGGACATGCTGGGCATGGGGGGAGCAAATGAACACAGAAAGGAGAAATGCTAAGCATGGGGAAAGACAGGGACACTAAGAGAGGAGATGCTGAGCATGGGGAAAGGTAGGGACAGAGAAAGGGGAAGTGCTGAACAAGAGAGAAGATACAGACACAGAAAGGATATATGCTGAACATGGGGAAAGGTAGGGATGCAGAGAAGGGAGATGGATGATGAACACGAAAAAGAAGAAATGTCAAATGGACAAGAGACCCTGGTAAGACATTTAAGAGAAGAAAGAGGAATGCAGAAACCGAATATGTCGGTATTTGGACGTTCATGCAATATGGATGTCTAAATGCTGTTTTTCAGATGTGCAAAACACGAATAGAGCTTCTAAAATAAACACCATTGTTGCCACTTCTATGCCCATTCAGCAGCACTATTTAAGTGCCACTGAATGTGTAAATAAAGGGTAATTCTAGAGGCACTTAGTAGCTACCGGGGGGGGGGGGGGGGTAAGAAAGTAGATATGAAGTTAATCAATAAGGATACCAAAAGAAACAACACAAATTTTCCTTAGATTACAATTAGAATGGGAGTGGACTCAAAAGCCAGAAGAAAAAAAACAGGCTTAACCCCCCCCCCCCTTTTTTTTTTAAATTCCCAAAAGTCCAACAGCTAACACTAAAAGGATCTTCTTCATATCCCTTGCTCCGGGGTAAAAAAGGCATATTTAGTTCTGCCTAGTTTAATCATACATTTGCTTGGATGTGCTAAGAAAAATGTAGCACCAAGATCTCTGGTCTCTTATCTCATGGTCAAAAATTGTTTCCTTCTCTCCTGCTTAGTTTTTGTTACGTCAGGTTAAATCCAAATCTGTTTGCCATGGAATAAATCCGACGTGTGCCTAAAATACAGTCTCAAAATGGCTTTTAAGTTCTATTCAAAAACCAGGGAAACTAATAAAGTAGCTCTTTCTGAGGATTTGGTCAAAGACTCTTCTAAAATGGCAGAGAGATTATTCACATCCAGCTGAATTCTCTGGTCCTGTTCACCCTCCAGTTCCCTGGGAATTCCGTGTGGATAAAGGAATATAGTATATTTTATTCACTGGGGGAATAGCTTCACAGAAACTTTTAAAACAGTAATGAGATAACTCTTGAATAAATCAAGAAGAGGTATTCCAGAGCAGCTCGGGCAGTTCAGGAACCTAATGTTCAGCCTACGAATGTAATTTTCAATATTTTCAAGCTTTCTATGACTCACAAGGTTATCCTTCACCGCAGAAGTTTTAAAGTCATTAAACATTTTTTAAATTTCCTTGTATCTGATTGACCTGAGATAAAAAGTCTTGTTTAACCCGCTCCACTGCCTTAGTTAAATCCTCCATCTTCTGCCCCAGAGCTTTTACCTCAATAGATGTTTTACCAGTCACAGAATCCAATTCCTGCAGCATTCTGCAGATATGATCAAGTATAACCTCCATGAGAGAAAGAGGAAAAACCCCTTCTCCTGTTGTCTTCCCATCCTGTCTTACAGTGCCAACACCAGCTCCCTCCTTAGCAGTGCTTCCCGCAGCAACTGTGGCATCAGGTGGCACCACCTGCTGGGCACACGCAGACACAGATGCTAGACATAGAGGAGCAAAGGATGCTGGGGGCAAAAAAGATGTTTCAAGCCCCTACAGGGTCAGTTCTCCTTCCTCATACCCCGCTACAGGGCGTGCCTCCCCAGACAACAAAGGGGCTTCGATTAAAAAATGGTCTATAGGCTGCTGGCCCAGAGGTGGCCCCCAAGATGCAGAGGAGCGCTCTTGATCACCCCTTTCCTCTTTATGTGAGGCATAAATGGGAGGAAAACAATTTCCAAGCAGAACAACTATGACCCACTCACATAGCTGAGCCTGCTGCCATCTTGGCCACTCCCTACCAGTATTTTGGTCTGTATAAAATGCTAGCATCAGTGGTAGAAAACATGCCTACCTTGGAGTAGAGAATGACATGGGGACCCACAGTAAGCGAAGGGATGGGGACGGGGCGGGGATGGGGACAGAGCCTGTGAAGATGGGGACAAACTTTGTCCACGTCTCACTTTCTACTTTGAAGCCTGTTAATGAACTGGACTGTTATTTATGTTTGATTTATGCAGATGACATTATTTCTATTTTTTGGAAAAACAAGTAAACATTCTGGCCATAGCTAGCAAAATTTGCATGGGGGATCCTGTACATCCTGCTACCAGCACATCTTCTAAGAATACATCTTCTATTGCAGGAGGGACTGTGGAATCCTGAGATTGTTGATGAATTCTTATTCATCCACAGATTAAAAAATCATAACAGTTCTTCATAGGGTTTATTTCTTCCCTCTAGGGCATACAGAACGGGTTGTATTTTGTACCCCTGGACATTTTAACAGGGTGGATTAGGATTCCTTGGGATAGTAGAAATTAGCTAATGTTGGGGTCGGAAGGGTAGAGGGTAGTGGTGGTGGTGAGGAAGGTTATTATAGTTGCTCGCTGTTATTATTGTTTTCTATTTGTAGTTTATACACAACAGTTGCACAGCAAAGTTTTCCTTTTTATACTTTAATAAAAAGATTTAAATATAAAATCATAAGTGTTTGAAGCTTCTGCAGATGAGAACAGAGCCCATGGGGATGAGGCGGGAATGGGGCAGAATCTGTGGGGACAGGGCAGGGACAGAGACAGGGCCTATGGGGATGGAGATGAAGCCTGCAGAGATGGGAAAAGAGACAGAACCCACGGGGACGGGGACAAATTTTATCCCTGTGTCATTCTCTACCTTGGAGGCATGGCCATTTATAACTGCTCTTGAACAGGTATAAATGTCCGTGCCTAACTTAATCAAGAACAGATACAGATTAAAATATTTAATAAGCTACATGTATACTTGAGAATTCTATGCTCCATCTAAACTTCTCCCCTGTACACACCCTACTGGCAAAGTGATAACGTTTTTTTGAATTGTTGCATTTTTAAGGATTTTGCTGTTGTATATTTTCCTGAATAAAACATGTTGAAATGTAATTTCTTTATTTGGATATTTGTGCTGTTTGTAATCTGCTTCGTATGCTCTGAAGAGGGAAAAAGTGGAATATAGATTTTAAAATTAAATATTGACCTCTATATTATAGTTGCTTCTTGAAAAGGAGTTTTTCTTAGCAACAACTGTCGCCCTCACAAAGAAACATCTTGTACCGAAACTAGTAGAGAGCCAGAGGTAGAAAGGGCAGTGCTGACACCACACTTCTGGTTACCTGTGCTGCAAGATCCTGGAGTGCTGTCCTGGTTCAGATGCTTCATGCAGAACTCAAATGTCTTCCCAGCCGAAGGAGAGCTGTCAGTTTCAATCCCATCCACAAATCTGCAACAAGCACAGTGAAAAACAGAATATGTAAAGTGTTAGCATTTAGACAACAAAGCATGGACAGAAAGGACTCTAAGAGACAGGGCTTTTTTTTTAGAGGGTACTTGGGGGTACTGAGTACTGGCACCTTTTCCACTGTCTGCTAAAATTGACCCATGGTCCTAATATTTTAATGAAAGAGCTCAGGCTCTACGTACAAATTCTGCCTTGTCACAGGTTCTGTGACTGGTTGCAGGGGGCCTGACTATTGTGGGATGGGTCCCTCAGTGATCACCCCACCCCTGAAGGGTGGCCTGGCATTTGAGTACCAGCACCTCGCTAGAAAAAACGCACTGCTAAGAGGGAATGGGATCCTTTCTCCCCGGGGAACTCTCAAGTGTTTACAACGTGAAATGAGACAAGGTCCATATTTTTGGCAAGTCTGTTCATACATATCTCAAACCCTCCAGGCCTCTGTGTTACGATCAATGCAAGGGTTGTTTTCAGAAATTAATCTGACTTAATAAAGCTAGTACAGCAGTTGCAGCATTTCCATGTTTACAGTACCCAGAGCAAAGCAAACAGTTTATTTTCAGAGTGGCCATAATGTAATATTTTATTTCCTCTTGCACTGGTGGCAACAGCAGGGAGAACATTGACTGTGTTGTCCATGTTTAAAGGCGGTAATAAAAATCCATCAGAAACTAATATCATTAAATTGCAAAGGTTACAGCAAGGGGCACAGTACTTTCCTTTTCATATGACAGCCACACTACATTCTGTTCTATGTACAGTATATTGTATATAGCCTTGGCCACAGTACAAATAACAAGGCAATATATTTACAATTCCAAATTAGAAAAATGTTTGAAAGGGCATGCCTTTTGCGAAAAGTGCGGTTTATAATTAATCTCATCAAAAAGGAAAAGATTACTCGAAAAGGAAGTTGATAAGATGGCTTTTTCCCATTGTACTGTAAGTTATATTTGGTTGATAGAAGACACGATGTTTCTTGTGTTCAGTCTTCTAATTACCTAAGGGGCCCTTTCACTAAGCCGCGTAAGCGTCTACACATGCCCAATGCGCGCCAAAATGGAGTTACTGCCCGGCTACCGCATGGCTCTTGTGGTAATTTCACTTTTGGCGCACGTCTCAAAAAAATTATTTTTATTTTCAGACTCGCGTATCGGACACGTGCCAAGTGGCATTTGCTGCATTACCACCCGGTTACCGCATGAGACCTTACCGCTAGGTCAATGGCTGGCGGTAAGGTCTCAGGCCCAAAATGGACGCGCGGCAATTTTCATTTTTCCGCACGCACGCGTCTACATTACTGCAGGCCATTTTTCAGCGTGCTATTCTCAAAGGGCCCCTACTTCTCTATAGCGTCTTTGTGCTGATTAAAGCACTTCCACAATTTTATTTATTTATTGGTATTTATTAACTGCCTTTATGAAGAGATTCACCCAAGGCGGTGTATAGCAGGTACAGTTTAACATAAACTTACAGTTCAGTTAACAATATAACAATAGTAAAATGACCAAATATAAACATAAATACAATAATGAGGTAAACATGGAAACAGCAAATTGAAATCTTATAATAGGACTACCATGAAACAGTATAAAAAATATACACATTTAACAGCAGTGCAGAACAACAATATAACAGAAATATGATAAATGTCAGTACAATACAAACAATACCATAATAGACAACATGGAAGAACATTCAAATAACAGAAAGAATTCAATGTCAGCATAATATTAATGAAACATCTAATAAGTACTCATTATAACATTCAAATAGCTTTTCCCGATTTGTTTGGGCCAAGTGTCCATTTCATGTCTATTCAGTATTTACTTGCTACAGCTGTTATCATAAGGCTGGGGCTTGGGTAGGGCGTTGGGGTTGGAATGGGATTGGGGCTGGGGGGGGGGGGGGGTTGGAGGTAGGGTATTGGCGTTCTCAGGCAGGTCCTGGTGTCCCCCCTAGCCAGTCTGGTTTTCAGGATATCTATAATGAATATGCATGACAAAACATGTAGGAATGAACCACGGTTTTCAAAAGAAGAAGAGAAGAGGCACCAGATGAAGAGCGTCAATTCAAGAATATATTTTAATCATACACAAATATTTCTTTGAATGCTGTACAAAGTCCACTAGAGGGTGATGCACCAAAGATGTGTTTTGGCACGAGTGCCTGCTTCAGGGGTCACAGTGTCTGAATATCACAAATAAAGTACATATAATAAATAAATAAATAAATAAAAACAAAGTGAAAAAACAAATAAATAGGAAATTAAACAATATCACACTTTCAAAGATAATTACAGAGAAACTATGAAATATTGAACACAAAAGTCTATCTTATGTTGAAATACATCTAAAAACATATATGAAATGTAAAATGTAAGGTAACTCATACCATATGCATATGAAAGACTACTACTACTTAATATTTATAAAGCACTACCAGTGTTATGCAGCGCTGTACAATTTAACACAGAGGACAGTCCCTGCTCGAAGGAGCTTACAATCTAAAGGACAAAAAGTGCAGTCAATCAAATTGGGGCAGTCTAGATTTCCTGAATAGATGAATAATGGTTAGGTGCCGAAAGCGACATTGAAGAGGAGGGCTTTGAGCAAGGTTTTGAAGATGGGCAGGGAGGGGGCTTGGCGTATGGGCTCAGGGAGTTTATTTATGTGGCCAAGTGCTGACTCCACTCCCAGAATGCCCTCAAAATAGTTGGTTTTGAGTTTGGTGCTAACTGGTTATTTTCAGCAACACTACCCGTTTAGGAGCCACTGGAAATGATCGGTTAGGCCTGAACGGGTGATTTAACCATCCAGGAGCCGTTTCTGGCAGGTTAAGTCTCATTGAATATCGACCCCTTTGTCTTTGGCTCCTGATTCCCTGGCCATTGTACCACTGAGTGAGGGAATCAAGGTCATTGACTAGCCTAGTTGGAGAAAAGAAGCGGTGAGCAGTGACAGGGTTTTTGAGTCTTCTGCACTTGCTCAGAGGTGTTAAGTAGTAGTAAGTAGTAGAAGTAGTACAAGCTGGAACAGGGAACCAGCTGACCGCCGCTTCCAAGAAGGAGGATAAAAGAGTGAAGCAGTAGAAGAAACTAGAGGAGTAACAGAAGATCCTGGTCCTGGGAAGCAGGAGGAAACATAGAAGATGTCCCTGGGGTCTACAAAGATAAAGAGACTTACAGTAAAAGATACAAAGAAGTTTAAGTCCTAAACAAACAAATAAGAGACTATGTGTTTGATACTATTTTTTTTTTTTGCTTTCTTCCGCTGCCTGTGCTTTTTTTTTTCTTACTATTGTGTAACTATGTGCTCCTTTTTACTTAAAAACTCTATTTTAGTAAACCCTTTTGGTTCAGTTCTAGCCTGCACTGAGGGGTCCTTTTACTAAGCTGTGGGAAAAGGGCCCTGCAGTAGCAGCGGGGGCTGTTTTTTCCCCTCACGCCAGAGCCCTTTATACCGCAGTGGGTAAAATGCCCCCCCCCCCAAAAAAAATGGCCATGCGGTAAGATAGCTTTTATTTTGAGGCCATGCGGCGGGAAGCACACTGCCACACATTGAGGTGGCAGTAAGGGCTCTTGCGGTAACCTGGAGATGCCCAATTAACTCCAGGTTAGCGCTGCACTATAAAAAATTTTGGGGTGCACCAGAAATGGTGCATGCTGGAGCTGGAACTGGGCCAGTGGTAATTCCAGAATAGCGTGTGGTAAGCCTGAGTTATTGTGTGCCAGTGGAGAATGGAAAGTATGGATTATTCCTGCCAATGGCCACCCCCCCCCCCCCTCCTAGTGAATACTAGTCCCAACCTGGACGCACCAACAAATGAAATATATTTTAGATAAGGCACTGCCTAATACTCATCTGGATAGGATGGGGTTATACATATTTTATAAAAGGCCCTGCCCTATGTGGGAGTAATTTTACAAAAGTTGTTTTTTGTGTATAAAGTATGCTTTACAAGTGAGAAAAGTTTTATAAAATTGCCTCCAACACAGAAAAATAGCTATTTAAAAACTGCCGCTCCTTTTGTGGGTAAACTGTGTGCCAATGGTTGTGACTGTCGGGACTTATTGGATTGCTTTGATTTCAACTGCTTTTTGCCGCCATTCTCAGAAGCTGATGCTTTAGGCCACCCCTTAGTCTTGCCTACCTTAGTGCTGGTTACAGATATTTCTTTCCTCTGTGTAATGTGTATATCTTTCCGTGGAATCTATACTGGGACTACCACAGAAAGGAAGTCTTGACCAGGCCTGGGGAAAGGGAAAGTGAACATGATACAAGTAATTTGTATTTTTTTATTTCTGTATTTTTTTGTATATTGTCATACTTATGTATTGATGATTATGTATTAGTGGTGTTTTATATGCCTGGTGTGTTGATTACTGAATTAATGGTGCTTTTATGTTAGTATTGATAATAATATAAACTGCTTTGATGTTGAATTTTTGAAAGGCAGTATACCAAATTCTAATAAATATTAAATATTAATGAACAACTGTGGCATCAAAAGTGTGGAACTCCAAAACTATAGTGGTATATCTGTAAAATTAAATGATAAAAGGATGAAATGACAATTATAAACCTGTCTGTGTAAATATAGCCATATAAGCATATCCAGAATGTTATATATTCCAGTAACAGAGATCTCTTAAGCACAAACTAAACTGTAACAGAGAGAACACCTTTGGACTGTGAAAACAGAGAGTTCAATATCAAAGCTTGGAAAAATAAAAGACATATTCATATCATTTCCCTGAAAATTGTACAAGTAAAGGACATCACCTGCTATTTTTCCCTATCACTTGGCATTTTTACCCAGATAGGGAAAAATAGCAGGTGATGTCCTTTTCTGATCCATTTTTTAGCGCACCTGTAAAAAAGGCCTTTTTTAAAATTTTTGCTGAAAATGGACTTGCAGCAAGATGAATTTTGCTACGCGTCCATTTTGGGTTTGAGACTTTACTGCCAGCCGTTGACCTAGCAGTAAAGGCTCACTTGGTAACTGGGCGGTAATGACCTACGTGTGCCAAATTTCACATGATGCGTGTCCGTTATGCGCACCCGAAAATAAAAAAATATTTTTGGGACGCTCGTATCGGACGTGCACCAAAAATGAAATTACTGCAAGAGCCTTGTGGTAGTTAAGCGGTGACTCCATTTTGGCGCACGATGGGCACGTGTAGACGCTTACGTGGCTTCCTAAAAGGCCCTTCAGTTTTTGTACCTCTTCTGAGCTGACAACTCCAAAGTGACACAAATATATGTTTTATTCCACCAGAAAACACACATAAACACCAATGTTCAGTGGAGTTCCTAGGGGGGCTGATACCCGGGGCGGATCCCCGATGCGCCCCGCCCCCCAGGTGCAGTGCCCCCCCCCCCCGGCGAAAGGACACCCCCCACCCCGGCGAAAGAACCCCACCCCCGGGTGCATGCCGCTGGGGGGGTGCCGCGCGCCGGTCAGCTTCATTTGTTTCCATGCTCCCTCTGCCCCGGAACAGGTTAGTAACATAGTAGATGACGGCAGAAAAAGACCTGCACGGTCCATCCAGTCTGCCCAACAAGATAAACTCATATATATTACTTTTTGTGTATACCCTACCTTGATTTGTACCTGTCCTCTTCAGGGCACAGACCATATAAGTCTGCCCAGCACTATCCCTGCCTCCCAACCACCAGCCCCGCCTCGCAACCACCAGCTCTGGTACAGACCGTATAAGTCTGCCCAGCACTATCCCCGCCTCCCAACCACCAGCCCCGCCTCCCAACCACCAGCTCTGGTACAGACCGTATAAGTCTGCCCAGCATTATCCCCGCCTCCCAACCACCAGCCCTAGCACAGACCATATAAGTCTGCCCAGCACTATCCCCGCCTCCCACCACCGGCTCTGCCACCCAATCTCGGCTAAGCTCCTGAGGATCTATTCCTTCTGAACAGGATTCCTTTATGTTTATCCCACGCATGTTTGAATTCCGTTACCGTTTTCATTTCCACCACCTCCCACGGGAGGGCATTCCAAGCATCCACCACTCTCTCCGTGAAGAAATACTTCCTGACATTTTTCTTGAGTCTGCCCCCCTTCAATCTCATTTCATGTCCTCTCGTTCTACCGCCTTCCCCTCTCCGGAAAAGGTTCGCTTGCGGATTAATACCTTTCAAATATTTGAACGTCTGTATCATATCACCCCTGTTTCTCCTTTCCTCCAGGGTACACATGTTCAGGTCAACAAGTCTCTCCTCATACGTCTTGGAATGCAAATCCCATACCATTCTCATAGCTTTTCTTTGCACCGCTTCTATTTTTTTAACATCCTTCACAAGATACGGCCTCCGGGGCAGAGGGAGCATGGAAACGAACGAAGCTGACTGGCGCGTGGCACCCCCCCAGCGGCGTGCACCCAGGGCGGACCGCCCCCACCGCCCCCCCCCCTTGATACGCCACTGCCAATGTTTCATAACTTCAAAGAACCCCTAATTAGCTGGAAAATAAACCCCTAAATTTACAATTTATAAACATCTAAGAATTGAAGTCTTAGATATAATTCTGCTTCACTTAACACAACTCTGATATGATCCAATAGAGAGCTATTTACCATTTCTGTACTATGCATTGAATGAAAACCAGTTTGTGAATCATGTAAAATACTATGATTAGTCAAATAACACTCCAGCTGTAGAGTGTCCAGGCCTTCTGTGAGCATAATAAAAAGGAGTATTGAAGTTATTGGTCTACAATTGGAAAGCAATTTTCAGTGTAAGTTTGGCAGCCATATTTGTCCACGTCAATAGGTGGAATATCTTTGGCCGGTTTGAACTTAACCGGCCAGGGCTGAATATCGGCTTGGCCGGTTAAGTTCAAACCAGTCCAAAATAAACTGGATATCCATTGCTGGTCACTGGAAATGGCCCAGCATCGAATATCTGGACTCAGGGCTAACTCCCACAGTCTGAATATCAGGCCCTATGTGTGTAATTGCTGGTATTGCATAGGCTCACAGCCCACGTGAAGTGGTTGGCTAAATTTTGATGCCCAGTTAAAGAATTGACCCCTATTTATTTATTTGGATTTATTTACTGCCATTTTGAAGGAATTCACTTAAGGTGGTGCACAGTAAGAATAAATCAAACATGAGCAATAGATAAATACAGCAGTAAAAATATCCAAATAACAATACAAGGTATGGCATAGTATACTACTTACAATGTCAACATAATACGTAATAGAACATTTTAATCGACAGTGTAGGGTATAAGCAAAGATGGAACATATAGATAGGTAAGAGAGTATAAGGAGTTAGAAATAAAGGTGACTAATTTAAAGAAAGGTGCACATGAGGTCAGAGAGATGGTGAAAGAGCTCAGCTAGGGAAGGAGTAAACTATAAGGATAGTGCCACATAAAATTCTATCTGGAATTCTTTTCTGATTAATTTGCTTTGTTTTTAGTTTGTTTGTAAACCGCTTTGTTTTTATCCAAAGAAAGACGGTAAATAAAATGTTAATAAACCATAAACCACTATCCAGATAAACACCAGGGTGGAGCAAGGGTGCTTCAACTAGGTAAACATACAAAGGACAATGGTACTGTATAAATAGGCACCCACATGTATGCATCCCTTACGCAAACAAAAATATAGAATTCTTGCACTTACATGCATAGGTGTACCCTTACCCACAAAAGGCTAGTAAGTCATCTAAGTATTATAGTGCAAGGGTGTAAGTGCCATAACTTGTAAATTAAGGGGGGGCTACACATAAGTGGAGCATGGTGGGACACAGGTCTATGAGTGGAGGAGTAGCCTAATGTTTAGTGCAGTGGACTGAGAACCCAGGGAAGTGGGTTCAATTCCCACTGCAGCTTCTTGTGACCCTGGGCAAATCACTTAACTCTCCATTGCCCCAGGTACAAAATAAATTACCTGTATAAAATAAGCAAACCACTTTGATTGTAACCACAGAAAGGTGGTATATCAAGTCTCATATCCTTTTCCTTTATCTTCCATTTACGCACATATAGAATACAGCAAGTTGTGCGTGTCCATGCTGCAATTACGCAGATCTATGGTTGATGTAATTTCGGATGCATACATGTAAGGTGTGCTGATGCCAAGTCATGCTAGTATATTATAATGAAATCTGGGTGCCCAGATGCCATTATAGACTAGACTCTCACTATGTGGCGTCAACGGCCTACAAGGAGGTGCCCCCTTATAGAATTGCCCCCACAATGGTGATATTCATCCATCATCCATATATCTAGGGGGTTTAACTTAGGGACGAAAAACAGCTGTCCTAAATTAAACCTCTCAGCTATACATGTGAAGCCCCATTTTAGACAGGTCGTAGAAGTGGGAATTGAGATGTGCAGTTCAATGCGTCTCAGGTTTCAGCAGTACATAAGAACATAACAGTAGCCATACTGGGTCAGACCAATGGTCCATCTAGCCCAGTATCCTGTTTTCCAAATAATGTCCATGCCAGGTCACAAGTATCTGGCAGAACCCCAAATCGTGGCAACACTCCATACTACAAATCCCAGGGCAAGCAGTTGCGTCCCATGTCTGTCTCAATAGCAGACTATGGACTTTTCCTCCAGGAATTTGTCCAAACCTTTTTAAAACCCAGATACGCTAACCACTGTTACCACCTCCTCCGGCAAAGAGTTCCAGAGCATAACTATTCGTTGAATATTTCCATGTAACTTCCTCGAGTGTCCCCTAGTCTTTGTACTTTTGGAACTAGTAAAAAATTGATTTACTTCTACACCACTCAGGATTTTGTAGACCTCAAACCAATACTTTAGAACAGAATTTGCTAATGTAGAGCCTGTTCTAAAATATAGGAGGAATGGACATGCCAGCTCTGTGTGGGGCCCATTATATTTTATATAATTGTTTGCATACTCAATATTTTGATTGATTCTATGTGAGTACGGATCAAGAAATTTCAATTGCTACTATGACAGACAAGTCCTGGGGAACTGGGGAACTGAGTTAGATTCCCACTTCAGGCACAGGCAGCTCCTTGTGACTCTGGGCAAGTCACTTAACCCTCCATTGCCCCAGGTACAAATAAGTACCTGTATATGTAAGCCGCATTGAGCCTGCCATGAGTGGGAAAGCGCGGGGTACAAATATAACAACAACAACAAAAAAAGTATCATAAAACCTCAGTGTCATGCAGTGGGATTGGCCAGTTTCCTTTACTGGATAGTGGGAAAATGCCAATTATTAAACAAATTGAGGGACTGTATATCCAAAGTCAGCTTAGCTAGTCAACCTAATCATTTGAATGGTTCATTGCTCTCAGTTTATTAGTAACTGTAAATATAAAACTCATTTCCAGGTCTGCTTCAAGTCAGAGAGGCAGCAAAGTAAAACTGGAATACATGACTCAAAGATATTTATTTTTAATGGCCTGCTTTTGCTTCATCTCATGAATCAGTGCAGAAGGCTCTGATGTATTTCCTTAGGATGCAGCGATCATTAGGTTTTAATGATTAAAAACAGAGTCTACCGATCATTTAACGGGATTCTACGGTATCTATTGGCAATATCAGACATTCTTTGCAAATGACTAGACATAGACACTATGCATGACTCTGCTTGTAGATCTCTAAGTAGGAAAAGAGAATATAAAAAATGATGCTTTCTCTCTGTCTACAGTCATTAATGATTTTCAAAATTATTTAAATAGCACCAACCACTGAACCTTTACTGGGTTGGAGGATGGGAATATTCTGGCCTGGTGGCTGTGAGATGGATGAATAAATTGAAGGCTGTAGTCCTCTCTTAGAGAGGGGGATGGAGGACCTGAGCTGAGTCGAGTTTTATGTAGCATTTCAAAATCATCAGCTTGGCTTGCAGTTTGTGATCCGGGGTTACTGTGGGCTGATGCAGGTGGGCCAGGTGACAGAGGGGGCAGCTGTGCGATTTTGTTACCTTTTTTTCCTTTTTATCCTCCTTTCTAACTATCACCTTTTAATTTTCTGTTTTCAATAAGATTGTCATTTTTTATGTTTTATTCTAAATTGCCTAAGTACCTTGGAGGTTATGAGGTAGATCAAGATCAATAAACAAATAAATAGATTGAAATCTAGAACTTTCTTCAGTGCCTAACATCTTCTAGTCTATCTTTTTAGAAACCTTTAAAGCCTTTGCCGTTTATAGAATGTGCTGGGCGCCGGTCCACATGACTAAATTTAGTCACTGCCAATTATGCCAAGTAAAGCCTGGTATAAACCCCAGCACCTAAATTAGGCATTATAACAATGCACATAGATACCCTCTTTTCAACTATGCAACGTAGAATTTACATGCACAGCATTACAAAATATGCTTAGCAAGAAGTGCACATAAATTCAAATCAATGCCTATTAGTGCTGATAACTTGTTAACATCCAATTATCAGCGCTGATTAGCTTGTTAACCAGTTAGATTATGTGCATTATATTTTTGGAAGCGATTCATGTCTACCCATTCCACTCTATACCTCTATCTCCCTTCAGTCGTATCTTCTCCAAGCTGAAGAGCCCCAGTCGCTTTAGCCTTTCCTCATATGGAAATTGTCCCATCTCCTTTATCATTTTTGTTGCCCTTCTCTGTACCTTTTCTAATTCTGCCTTTTTTTTTATATGCAGTGACTAGAATTACACACAGCACTTGAGGTACAGTTGCAACATGGAGCAATACAAAGGCAATATAACATTCTCATTTTTGTTTTCTATTCCTTTCCTAACAATTACTACATGCTATTAGCTTTCTTAGCTGCTGCTGAGCAGAGGGTTTCAATGTATCATCAACAATGACACCTAGATCCTTCTCTTGGGTGGTGACTCCTAATGTGGAACCTTGCATTAGATTAAAATTCAACTCTATGGTATGAAGGAATTATTAAGAGACTAGTAAAAAAGGGCCGTTTCCGAAACAAATGAAACAGGCACTAGCCAGGTTTTCCTCGTAGTGTGTATGTTTGAGTGAGTGTGTTTGTGAGAGTGACTGTGTGTGAGAGAGAGAGAGAGAGAGTGACTGTGCGATTGTGTGTCAGAGAGATTTGTGTCTGTGTGGTTGTGTATCTGTGAGTGTGTGTGTTTCAGAATGACTGTGTGCGAGTGCGTATGTGAGACACAGTGAGTGTGAGAGAGTGAGTGTGTTTCCCCCCTCCTACTCCTTTCTTCCCCTTTGCCCCCCCTCTCTCCCCCCTATTATGATAGCTAAAGTAGCATCCCTTCCAGTGGCGTAGCCAAGGGTGGGCTTGGGTGGGCCCAGGCCCACCCATTTTGGGCTCAGGCCCACCCAGTAGCAGCATATCTATGATGTGGCTGGCAGGGATTCCCCAAGCCCCACCAGCCGAAAACTCCCAACAACTGTCCCTCCCGCATACCTTGTAAATACCAGATGCCTGCAGTGAGCAGCGACTGATACATACTGCTCGCACCAGCCCCACAGCCTTCCCGCTGATGTATTCCTGCCTATGCGGAAACAGGAAGTTACATCAGAGGGAAGACTGTGAGGCCAAAATGAGCAGTGTGTATTAGTTGCTGCTCGCTGTCGGTGAAAATCTGCTATTTAAAAGTTATGCAGGGGAGGGGCTGATGTTTGAAGGACCATATGGCATGCAGGTGAGAGAGGGAGAGACCAAATCACTTGCAGAGTACTTCTGCCCATCCATCTTGGGCCCAGGCCCACCCAAAATTGGGTGTCTGGCTACGCCCCTGATCCCTTCCCTTACAGGCGAGGGCAGGGCAAACACTCATGGGCAAACTTTGATCTACACCACCACAGATTTAGAATGTTGGGACTTATGGAGGCTTCATTAGAATGTTGGAGGTGCGTTTTATATATAGAGTTTCTGTTGGGCTGAATGGAGGGTACATGATGGTGTGTAAGGTATAAAGAAGTCTTTTACTAAGGTGCGATAGCATTTTTAGCTCATGCTAAAAATCAGCTGGCGCTAAGCACTGAGATGCCCATAGGAATATAATGGGCGTATCAGCCCCAACTGATTTTTAGAGCGAGCTAAAAGCACTAGCACACCTTAGTAAAAGACTACCTAAATACAATACTGAGGAAAGAGGGAATACCTGTGTGAAAGACATAAGAGGTGTATTTTCAAAGCACTTAGACTTACAAAGTTCAATAGTAGTGCATTGAAAATGAGCCCCATAGTAACCTATGGAACTTTGTAAGTGTAAGTGTTTTGAAAATGAGCCTCTTGGAGTGCTGTGAAAGTTTTGAAGGGAATGCTTCCAGTTCATAAACTTACAATCAGGGCCGGTCTTAGCAATTGCGGGGCCCTGTGCAGACCAGTTCAGTGAGCCGGGCTCCCCCACCTGCCCCACCCTCCCTCTCCCACCCACCACCATAAGCCATAATTTATCAGAGTTTAAAAGGAGGTTTAAAGATCTTGGAACTTCATCTCACCTCATACCTTGATGAGCATCCACCGTTTCAGTAGACAGCGACAGACAGCGGCAGCAATTTTCATATCCCGTCAGCTACCGAGTCCAGAGCCTCCTCGCTGCTGCATCCTGCCCTTGCAGAAGCAGGAAGTGACATCAAAAAGGGGCGGGACACAGCAGTGAGGAGACTGGGTTTGGCAGCTGATGGGATATGAAAATCGCTGCCACTGCCTGATGCTCTCTACTGAAACGTGGATGCACATTAAGGTAGGGAGCAGGGAGGTATTCAAAGACAGGAGGACAGACGTGCTAGAGATGCGGGGCCCCTAGAAGCATGGGGCCCTGTGCAACCGCCCCATCACCCCTGCCTAAGACCGGCCCTGCTTACAATGTGGACCACCAGGGGTAGCAAAAAGCGAGATGTTGGGACTGAAGGGGCAGATATGGCTGCTTTCACCTATGTCCTCAAGGGGCAGCCGGGCTCAGCTAACAGGTGCCTAAGTATAGGCACACTCATAGTATTGCCCTCCAGATGCTAGAGATATGCATTCATTTGAAACAACATGAGAATGACAAGATAAAAACCCAAATTGTCTTTTTTCCTATGTTTGCAATAGCGTGCACTAGTGGTCATATAGGGGTCCTTTTACTATGCTGTGGTATAAAGTGGTCTTAGTGTGCCCTTATGCACAGCAGTAAAATAGCCAATTTTCCATTTTTTCAATTAATGGCCATGCGTTGATGTTAAAAGGGAAAAAGGGGGTCCACAACTTCCATAAAAGAAGCAAACACAAAATGAAGGGTTGAAAGCTAAACAAATTCCAAATGACCAACGCAAGCAAGGATTAAGAGCATCCAAAAAGTTTATTTGCAAAGAGTCAAATGACCGAAAAGACCCTACACGGGCCATTTTTCGGCAACAAGCCTTCCTCAGGGGTCTGAGGTCGCCCATACAATCCTGCAGCTTTCCTTTTACAGTGCCTCGTCCCCTATGACACAACTTCTTCTCTGTTTCAGACAAGGCGGGCCGCCTCACAGAGTCTGAGCCAATTATCACTCAGGTACTGACAGGAAAGTTGACATATTTTGCCCTGAGCTGTAGATTTGCCACGATTTTAAAGCATCAAGAATTGGCATGCTTATTATTTTGAGCATGCCATGACAATTTTTCTGCACTAAATTCATGGTAGAGTTTCCCTCTACTGTGAACCTTTGAGCATCAGCCTCCTGGATAGAGAGCTCATGTAGAATCCAAGAAGCTCTGTCTTGTCCTTAGCTGCCTTCCATTTTATGCACAGATGTAAGGACAACAAAGAACAGAAAAGAGAATGCAAATCAGCCTTGTCAAACACTGAGCATAATTAGATTGTAGGTGAATGCTGTGAATGGCACTGCAGCACCCCAGGTAACTCCTGAAGCAAGACTGCAGTCCTAAGTTCACTCTGTGCTTTCAGCAGAACTGTATCTCTAATGCTTGCTCTGAAGTGCTGTGCTCCAGCCAAGGTGATAAAAAAAATAGATAAGATGTGTATTATCCTAAGGAGATATAGCACTTCCAGAACATCTCCCCTCCCCTGCAGCATTATTCATCCTTTAATGCACAGAAAATGTTTGCCACCAATTGCAGAGCTTGAACTGTTCTGATAATACATTTTTACAATTATTTTTAACTGTCTACAAGAAAAGAAAAGTCATAAACACACAGCAATATGGATTTACATTTTCAAACAGTTAACAATTTAAGAGGACCTTTTATTAAAGGGCATTAGAATCTGGGCTTAGTGAGTCTTGGGCACTATTTAAAAACTATTTCCATTTTTTTCCAGACCATATGCTAATGTTGCCATTAGTGTGCGGTACCTGTAAAAAGGTAACACGGGAGCACTTAACACCTCCCGTGTTAAGTCTGCTTTATCCTGTTAGTGCAGTGGTTCCCAAATCTGGTCCTGGAGGCATCCCAGCCAGTCAGGTTTTCAGGATATCCACAATGAACATTCATGAGAGAGATGTGCATTCAATGGAGGCAGTGCATGCAGAATGTCTCATGAACATTCATTGTGGATATCCTGAAAACCTGACTGGCTGGGGTGCCTCTGGGACCAGGTATGGGAGCCAGTGAATTAGCCAGGGGCAGAGAGTGGTCTGGGCTCCTGGGCACTGAGGGTGGTGTTGACCCCCCCCCCCCCCCCCCCCCCGCCTGGCCGCTGCCCAACACCCCCTACCGCCGCAGCCGATGCCCCCCTTCCCCGGTCCTACTTGAAGGGCCCTGGTGGTCTAGTGGTCTCTGCGGGGGGGGGGGGGGGGGGGAGCATGTTCTTTCCTGCCCGCTGCGCTGCCACTATTCCCCCTGGAACTGCCGTGTTTTCAAAATGGCAGCCGAGACTTCCCGTGGTAATCTCACAAGACTTCTGCAGGGAGTCTCGGCCGCCATTTTTAAAGTACGGCGGTGCCGGGCAGGGGGAATAGCAGCACAACAGGCAGGAAAGAACATAGTAACATAGTAGATGACGGCAGAAAAAGACCTGCACGGTCCATCCAGTCTGCCCAAGATAAACTCATGTGTATACCTTACCTTGATTTGTACCTGTCTTTCTCAGGGCACAGACCGTATAAGTCTGCCCAGCAGTTTTTCCTGCCTCCCAACCACCTGTCCCCCCTTCCATCACCGGCTCTGGCACAGACCGTATAAAAGTCTGCCCTCCCCTATCCTCGCCTCCCAACCACCAACCCCTCTTCCCCCCACCTGCTCTGCCACCCAATTGTAGCTAAGCTTCTGAGGATCCATTCCTTCTGCACAGGATTCCTTTATGCACATCCCACGCATGTTTGAATTCCGTTACTGTTTTCATCGCCACCACCTCCCGCGGGAGGGCATTCCAAGCATCCACCACCCTCTCCGTGAAAAAATACTTCCTGACATCTTTTCTGAGTCTGCCCCCCTTCAATCTCATTTCATGTCCTCTCGTTCTACCGCCTTCCCATCTCCGGAAAAGATTTGTTTGCGGATTAATACCTTTCAAATATTTGAACGTCTGTATCATATCACCACTGTTCCTCCTTTCCTCCAGGGTATACATGTTCAGGTCAGCAAGTCTCTCTTCATACGTTTTGGAACGCAAATCCCATACCATCCTCGTAGCTTTTCTTTGCACCGCTTCCATTTTTTTAACATCCTTCGCAAGGTACGGCCTCCAAAACTGAACACAGTACTCCAGGTGGGGCCTCACCAACGTCTTATACAGGGGCATTAAAACCTCCCTTCTTCTGCTGGTCACACCTCTCCCTATACAGCCTAGCAATCTTCTAGCTACGGCCACCGCCTTGTCACACTGTTTGGGCCTCGCAAAGGCACTAGATCACCATCGGCGTGCCTTTAAAGTTAGGACCGGGGAGGGCTGTAGTGTGCTGTGGGCATCCAGGCAGAGCCTCTAGGCCCTCGTTCGCTGCCTTGTTGCCCAAATGCTCAGTCCGCCCCTGGAATTAGCTATGCTAATCAGAACATGATAGCGGAATAACACTTTCACACCTATTCCCTGCCCATAACATGCCTCCTTCAAAAAATATTTTTTGAAAATGCATGGTTGAATGCAGAAAAGGGGGGGATTGCTATAAAACACTTTTAACACATTTAGTGGTAAGCATTTTCTTGCGCATAGGGCCAAATTATACATATGGCACCAAAAACTCATCACTGAAAGAAATAAGCACTAAGCATTATTCTATAAACGATGCTCCAACTTGTGCGCAGTTTATAAAATAGTGTCCAGCGCCAGAATCGACACCTGACTTTTAGGTATGAGGATTTATACCAACTGAAACCTGGTGTAAATCCCCATTCCTAAATTAGGCATGGATAAGATGTATTCCATGACCACGTCCCCTTTTCAGATCTGAGCACCAAAATTTATGTGCACATCTTTATAGAATACTCCTAGCAAGATATGCACGTAAATTCTAATTGTTGCCAATTAATATCGATAATTGCATATTAGCACCCAATTATCAACAATAATTGGTTCGTCATTCAATTAAATTACACATGGCAACTGGGAGTATAACCAAATTTTTGTATGCAATTTTGAGTGCCATATATAGAATCCGGGGGACAGCATGCATTAGGGTTTAACACCCTTTAGTAAAAAGGTTCCTTAATGACATTTAAACAAACTAGGGTCAATATTCATTCGTGGCAGTCACAGTATTTATTTAAATGCTGGCCACATCTTTAAAATAAATGCATATATTCAGCATCGCTATAGGAGCAATTCTACAAAAAGGTGCCCCCTTTTAGGTGACCCAGTGCAGTCTGGGGAGTACGTGTTCTATAATGTCAATTGGGCACCCCACCGAAATTAAGGTGCAACCATTTGCACCAGGTCAATGGCTAGAATAAATGGGCGTGGCCGTGCACCATGCGACATATGTAACATATAGTATTCTCTAAACTGCACACATCATTTGGGGACACATCTGTGCCTCTCCCTTACTCCGCCCATGAGTACACCCCCTTGCAGTTACATGCTGCTGCACTTATGTGTGCACTTATAGAATAGGACATAGTGGATTAACACGCGTAAGTTATGCTTTTATTTGCACTTGTGCGTGCAAGGCATGGATAACTGCACGCACCCAGTTATAGAATTGCCTTTCACATGTACACTCAGCAGTGCTGAATAGGTTTCTGGTGCTGACTGCAATTGCCACTATCCATTCAGTTTAGGCTTTCCTTTCAGCTACAGACCTGGCATAACTATGGTTGCCTAAATGCTAAAGGGTACATGTAACTTACTGTATTCTGTAAGCTGGCGAACAAAAGTGGCAGCACCACCCATGCCCCTTCCGTATGAACGTCCCCTTGCATTTACACATTATCGTGGCAATTATAAAAATTGACACCAAGAATTTCGGTGCCCAAATGCCATTCATTTAGCACCAATTCTATAATGGAATCTGGGTGCCAAGATTCCGTTATAGAACACTGGCGTAATCTGGCATTGGTGTGCCTAAACTTAAGTGCCAACAGTTATGCCAAGTCAATGGCAATGGTAACACTGGCTCTTGATTGTGCCCTGAAGTGTGTATAACTTATAGTATTATGCCCATGACCCACCCATACGCCATCATGGGTATGCCCCTAGACATTAATGCACTATGGGGCCCTTTTACTAAGCCGCATAGGCGCCTACATGCACCCAAGGCACACCAATATGGAGTTACCATCCCATTACCGCATGGCCCTTGTGGTAATTTCATTTTTGGAGCACATCCGCTACGCGCGTCCGAAAAATAATTTTTATTTTCTGAAGCAGGTCAAGTGGCATTCTACACACATAGGTCATTACTGCCCGGTTAACGTGCGAGACCTTACCACTAAGTCAATGGCTGGCGGTAAGGTCTTAGACCCAAAATGGACGTGCGCCAATTTTGATTTTGCCGCACATCCATTTTCGGCAAACATTTTTGAAAAGGCACTTTTTTTCAGGCGCGCTGAAAGATGGATCTGCACGCACCCAAAACCCACGCCTACACTACCGCACGCCATTTTTCAGCGCACCTTAGTAAAAGGACCCCTAAGCAATTTTGGTGCCTATGTTATAGAGCAGCGCCTAGCACTTACACGCATAATTGACAATTAGTGGTGCCAATCATGAACTTAAGTGCTATTATTCTATAACTTATGCATACAGTTGGTGCCTATCTTTAGGCACTGATTTATAAGAACTGCCCTTTTTGTCACTTACCCATACTCTTACAGAATATATAGAGGAGCATTTTTGAACGGGGACGCCCATCTCTAAGGACCTCCCCGCGTAGGGGCGGGGAAACTCGTATTATTGAAACAAGATGGGCGTCCATCTTTCATTTCTATAATACGGTCGGGGATGCCCAAATCTCAACATTTAGGTCGACCTTAGTGACCTTAGAGATGGTCGACCTAAATGTTGAGATGGTCGACCTTAGAGATGGTTGCACCCCAGTTTTCGGCCATAATGGAAACCGAGGACGCCCATCTCAAAAACGACCAAATCCAAGCCATTTGGTCATGAGAGGAGCCAGCATTCATAGTGCACTGGTCCCCCTGACATGCTAGGACACCAACCGGCACCCTAGGGGGCACTGCAGTGGACTTCACAAATTGCTCCCAGCCCTAAGGGGTGAAGGGTGGCACCTACATGTGGGTACAGGGGGCTTTGGGTGGGTTTTGAAGGGTTCACATTTACCACCACAAGTGTAACAGGTAGGGGGGGATGGGCCTGGGTCCGCCTGCCTGAAGTGCACTGCACCTACTAAAAACTGCTCCAGGGACCTGCATACTGCTGTGATGGAGCTGGGTATGACATTTGAGGCTGGCATAGAGGCTAGCAAAAAATGTTTTTTGGGGGGTGGGAGGGGGTTGGTTACCACTGGGGGAGTAAGGGGAGGTCATCCCCGATTCCCTCCGGTGGTCATCTTAATCATGCCCCAGTCCTGCCTTCGGTACGGTGCCAACATGCCCCCGTGAACTTTGGTCGTCCCCGTGACAGAAAGCAGTTGAAAGCGCCCAAAATCAGCTTTCGATTATGCCAATTTGGGCAACCCTGAGAGAAGGACGCCCATCTCCCGATTTGTATTGGAAGATGGGCGCCCTTCTCTTTCGAAAATTCCCCTGATAGTAAGAGTAAATGTCGACCTGCACAGTCCATCCAGCCTGTCCAACAAGGTGGCCAGAGTTGAATCTGACACTGCACAGGTTCCACTTCTTCATGATTAAACACTGGTAAACTTAATCTCTATCTCTCCCTGCTAATTTTGGAGCACAGACTGTAGAAGTCTCCCCAGCACTGGTCCTACTTCCCAACTACTGGAGTTGCTGTCGAAACCCTCTCCAGCCTTATCCCTGACATTTATGGGACCCAGACTGTAGAAGTCTGCCTGGCATTGGTCTTACTTCCAAACTTCTTGGGTAAAGTGGTAGGGTAGCCGTGTTAGTCCACTTTTAAAGGTATTAAACAGAAATAAAATAAGACAAAGAAAATAAGATGATACTTTTTTATGTTGGACAAACAATACATTTTTTATGAGCTTTCGAAGGTAACCCTTCTTCTTTGGATCAGAAATGAGTAAATGATGACATATATCAGAATATATCTGTGAAACATAAAAGCATTCCAATGACAGTCTCAGAGGGGAGGAAGGGGTAGGTAGGGAGAGAAACAGTGAGAAATGGATGGGTGATCAGAGGTTGACAAAGCAGTATAATTTTATGGTTTATAATGTGATAGGAAACCCTATCTGTCTGGTGGGTGACAAAATATGTCATCATTTTTAAGGTGATAAAATATTTTGGCACCCACCAGACATGACTTAACAAAGATCTGGGTTTCCTATCACATTATAAACCACAAAATTATACTGCGTTGTCACCCTCTGATCACCCATCCACCTCTTCCTGTTTCTCAACCACTATTATTTGTTCATTCTACATTTCTGATCTCATGAAGAAGAGTTACCTTCGAAAGCTCATTAAAAAAAATGTATTAACTTAGTTCAATAAATAAAAGGTGTCATCTTTTCTTTGTCTTGTTTTATTTATTCACAACTTCTGAAACTGCCATCAAAGCTCACTCCAGTTTTTTTTTACATTTGTACCCAGGGGCGTAGCCAGCCTTCCGTGGGGGAGGGGGCCAGAGCCCGGGGGGAGGGGGCACATTTTAGCCCCCCCCGGCGCCGCCCCCCCACCGCCGACATTGCCGCCCCCCCTCCCGCCGCGAACCCGCCGCCGCCTACCTTTACTTTTGCTGGCGGGGGATCCCACTCCCCGCCAGCCGACGTCTTCTCAGTCGCTTCCTGCTCTTCAATTTGTTTGCTGACGTCCTGCACGTAATTGTACGTGCAGGACGTCAGACTCAGAGAACAGTTCTGTTCTCTGAGTACAACGTGCAGGACGTCAGCAAACAAATTGAAGAGCAGGAAGCGACTGAGAAGACGTCGGCTGGCGGGGAGTGGGATCCCCCGCCAGCAAAAGTAAAGGTAGGCGGCGGCGGGTTCGCGGCGGGAGGGGGTCCTGGGGTGAATCTGTGGGGGCCCCGGCCCCCTCAGGCCCCACGTAGCTACGCCACTGTTTGTACCCCATGTTTTCCCACTCATGTCAGGCTCAATGCAGCTTACATGGGGCAATGGAGGGTTAAGTGACTTGCCCAGAGTCACAAGGAGCTGCCTGTGCGTGAAGTGGGAATTGAACTCAGTTCTCCAGGACCAAAGTCCACCACCCTAACCACTAGGCCACTCCTTTATTAGGTCATTTAAGTTTTGTGTTCATTAGATTCCATCCCTTTTCCATATAGTGTTCCTCTATGTTTCTCGTGCACATTATTTAATTCTCTCACCGTTTTTGTCTTCACAACCTCCCACGGCAGGGCGTTCCAGGCCTCCACCACCCTTTCTGTGAAACAGTATTTCCTGACATTGCTCCTCCCACCCTACAACCTCAACTCATGACCTTTAGTTCTACTGCTTTCCCGTCTCTGAAAATTATTACTTTGCATATTAATACCTTTTAAGTATTTGAGGGGTCCTTTTACAAATGCACAGGAGGGCTAATGAGTGGGTAGCATGCGCCCAATCAGCACTACTGCCAGGGTAGCACATGCGCCCAGAGGTAATTCCATGTTTGGCACATGCCGAAACCCGCAGTAGAAAATAATTTTCTATTTTCTACAATGAGGGGCGTTCCCTGCGTTAAGAGCAGCACGCCCACATTGGCGCATGCTGCATGGTTACATAATTCCTTACCACTAGGTCAATGGGTGGCGATAAGGGCTCAGGGTGTAAATAGGTGCACGCTAGTTTTAATATTTACCGGTGCTGGACAAGGCTTCAGCTAGTAGGGGTTGGGGACCCCTGCCAGTAAAACCAGGGGCCCAGAGGAAATTTTGGGGGGCCCAGGCCCCCATGGCCCCATGTAGCTACGCCACTGCTGGGTAGGCACAATAATCTACAGCTGAATAAAGAGGAAGGTTATGCCAATAAGGGCACTGACTATGAGGAATGCTCCAGGTGGGCAGAAAGGGGTTAACCCAGCCTGGGACCAGAACAGGAAAGAACTTGTTCAGGCCCAGAGGCAGCAGCTCAAAGAAGTGCATCTTTGGAGGAAAAAGGACAGACAGGGAGGTCTGATCCTGAGTGAGTGGGACAGCTTATCCCACAAGCGTGATAGGCACAGCCTTGGGTTGTTCTGCCAGAAAGGATGGGTATTGATGGACTGGTGGATACTGTAAATATGTAAATGCCCTAGGATTTATAAAAAGACTATTTATTATCTTACACCAAAGTCTTGGATTGGCACAAAACTTCTTTCAGGAAGTTGAACTGTTTTGATATTAAGTGAACTGCTTGTTGAAGAAAATTACTACATTTTGGATTATCTGCTTGTTGCAGTGTTCCAGTAAAGTCTGTTTTTGCATAAAATCCAAAACCTGGAGTGGAGAGTTTCTTTGGAGTGAGAGTGAAATCAATTTATTCTAAGATTGGTAAAGAAAACAAAGTAAAAGTATGGCTTAAAACCCTACAGCCTACCGAAATTATTCCGGCCCCGGCCTGTGCTGAGCTCAGAGAAATAAAACTTCTGTTTGTGGCCCTAGTTCGGGTACCTCATCCAAAGAGCTAGCTGGTCAGGGCCAGTCCTACGGTCTCTGGTGCCCCCCTGCAGACTATCAGTTGGTGCCCCCCCCCCCGTCTAGCATCTTCTTTCTCTCTTCTCCCTCCCTCTTCTCCCACCCTGTTCCCTTTTTCAGCTCAGTGCCTTAAAAGGCAGCAGCAGAAATAAATAAATAATAGATCTGTGCCACGGGGCCATTACCTGGCTTAAAGAACTTGAAGATTCTTCTTCTCTTCTGCTCTGCCGAGTCCCAACTGGTGGCGTGGTCCGTGGATGGCAGGGGTGGAGGAGGAGTGCACTACCCAGTGCAGGAAAGACCAGGGCAGGGGCAGAAGCTTAGGGCAGTGAGTCAGGCAGTCAGCTGGGAGCCTCAGCGCCTGGGATAGAGGAGCGAGCTGGCTGGAGGACTCAGAGATGCGAGCCGCTTCAAGGCCCGGGCACAACTGCAATCGCAAGGCGCACGGGTGCTGCAGGGGGAGGAGGCGTTGTCGTGATGTCGAGAGCGGAGCAGCTGGCCAGGCTGGAAGGAGACAAGAGTAGCGCTGCGGTGTAAAGTGTGCATGCGCCGCCACGTGCAGCGTTATAGGAAGCAGGAACGCAATGGGCATGGGCAGGCCAGAGCAGAGGACAACCCCCATGGCCCCACTGGTTTGCACCCGCTGTCGAACAGCTGGGCAGGCCGCGGGAGGGAGGTGCATGCGGCACCCTTGAAGGCAGGTGCCCCCCTGCGGTGCTTACCCCGCTTACCGGGTTGGACTGGCCCTGTAGCTGCTGCCCAGAACTTTGTGGTGAGATCAGGCACCTCTGTGCCCTTGCCATTGTGGAGGAGGAGAGCCAAACTTTATGGCACTAAATTCCTACTTTGTTTTAAAGGCCACTGGAAATGGGAGGTTTATCTTTAAGCAGTGGAACTATAAGCCCCATAACACAGTGTACTCTGAGGTCAGCAGAGCTTGAGGGAAACTTGGTGAAAGCCTTCTGGTCCTGCAAGCTTACACCTGCATTAATTAATACTGTAGTGAGTGAGTCTGGCAGGGGGGGAGGGAGCTGGAGCAGAGGGGGAGGGAGTGGGAGCCCAGCTACGAGCTGCTGCATCCATGTTGTCGTGCTTTATTGTTGGTAGCATTTTTATTTTATTTAATCTCACATATATTTTCAAACATGCCAGCTTATGCAGCATATGGATGTGTACAGAAGTAGTATAATAATGGAATAACTTTTCATAGGTAGAGTAGTAATTTGTTATAAATCATAATCAGTGTGTCATTTGGAGGGGCTGGTTATAGGGACACCCTAGCACATGTTGTATTCGTGAAGAGATTTTTTGCTCCTGGTAAAGGGCCACTAAAACAGACATCGTGTTATGAGAATCAGGTGCTCAACATTCAGAGTTTCTATCTATTTATTTACTTATTTATAACATTTATACCCCACATTAAACATGATTTACGTTGAAACCTGGGAGCATGTAAAATCTTTTTTTCCTGTGCTTAGATCAAAAGCGGGAGATGTTTGTTGGGAACTTGCTCCTTTTGTTTTGTGGGTGGGTGGGTGGATGGGTTATGAATTTCTGCTATTTATGATTATGATGATGATGCTGATTATGGTGCTGATTGTGCTAATTACGCTGATGCTGATTATGATTATGCTGCTGCTGATTCTGAATATTATGATTACCTTATTAATATTCATATTGCCGTTATTAATATTTATATCAACCTTATTAATATTTATATTGATATTGTGCTATTTTTGGGTTGGAAAACTTTTTGCCATCTGGCAACACTGCACCGAGCTGTCTTCTGCCTCCTCCTCTCTGGTGGCAGCTGCGGGTCCCCCTCTCCTGATGATCTGCTCTCTGACTCAGAGACTTAATGTTGTTTATTGCTACTATTTAAAAGAGATAGACTCAGTATTGAGGGAAGAGCTACCTTCATGCAGAAGTCCACTCCAGAGTCAGTCTAAATGTGCCAACATTTTCCAATTCTGTGATATATATTTATTTCTTCTTCAAGTCATTTTTCAACAAATTTTCTCAGTTATTACCCAAATGCAAACACAATTATAATGCTAATTAATAAGTTTTGGATGTTACTGAATTCTATTATTCTGTCTCACTGTATTTGCAGTTTTGGCACAATATAAGTCATCACAAGGACAAAATATAAGAAAATCAATGGACTGCATTAGGGGCTTATAGCTCATTTAGTTATGTTTAAACAAATGAGAGATCTACATGAAAGGAAATATTAATTTTTTATTATTTTGACTTATGAAAACCACTTGTCCCTGAAACATGTTCCAAACTGAATAATCCATTTATACAAAAGAGACGAGCCTCAATGAAAGGAGAGTTTAATTTTACTTCCAATCTTTATAACACCAGGCTTCCCAAGGCTTTTTACAACAGTTAAGATGAACCCACCAGTAAACAGGATATCCTCACTGAAATTTGGACCACTATTACTGTATTGTATAGAACAGTGTAGAAAAATGAGCACAAAATACAGCCTTTATTAGTGCTGTTTCCACCAGCTACAATAATTTTTGAAGCTGTTTTAGTGATATTCAGTTTTGAATTCATGATGTTTATATCACAGTTTCAAGAGCATATTTTGCTAGCACTGCAGTTAGAAGGGAATCATAGGGAGAGACAGGCAAATAATAAAAGAAGCCTCAACGGTCCAGGGAAAGTCCTTAATGAACAACTATCACTGGCTTCAACTGAAACCTAGAAAAACAGCAGTGAAAAAACTCCCCTGGGAAAAAAAACCATTGCTTCAAAAACCGTTTTCAGTAGATATCTTAAATAACCAGTGTCCCACACCTACGTTTCAACATTCCTCCTCCTGAAGGGAGGCCTTTAACTCTTGTCAGGTTGTATGTTTGCTGTGACATGGATTTGAACTTTCTTCTAGTACATTGCTACAATTATGAGCTAAGTATTATTTTTACTTTTTTGTCCCAAGTGCACATTTATGGAATGGTTTTTTTTTGTGGAGAATTTTTGAAATTTTCCTGTTTTGAAAATTTTCCTGTTTGACTGTAGGTTGTGAGAGAACGTAAGTATGGGACACTGGTTATTTAAGATACCTATTGAAAACGTTTTTTGAAGCAGTGTTTTTTTTTTTCCTTGGGGCGTTTTTTCACTGTTGTTTTTCCTGGTTTCAGTTGAAGCTGATGATAGTAGTCCACTAAGGGTTGGTTAAAAATTCTAGGATTTTCTCTGGACTATTGAGGCTTCTTTTATTTAAAGATTATGATTTGCCTGTCCCTCCCTATGATTCCCTTCCAATTGCAGTGCTAGCAAAATATGCTCTTGAAAATTATGATATATTTTGCTATCCAATTCTGATTTATCTGGAGATGATATTTATATCTATATATGGGAAGCTTTCAAATAAATTAAAAAGCTGTCAAATAAGTAAAACAAAAAAAAAATCTTTTGTCCTCCACCTTTAAGGCACTGCTTTTCCACCTGGAATAGCTTTTCACTTATATATATATATACACTTTTACAATGCTGAATGTCTATTATTACTACAGAAATAAGTAGTTGATCATATACATTTATTACAGAAGGCAAGCCAACTTTTCTAAATGATTGGGGATGTTAAGACAACACAAATTGCATTGCCCCATTCTGGACACAGTGAAGAAGTTTGCCCAATATTGGAGGTTATAGAAGTCAACAGAAATGACCTTTCCTGGCCATAGTCAAGCAGTTTGCTCAATATTGGGGGTGCTCTAGGCAACCACTACTCACAGAGTTCTTCATGATGATTGACTTCATGGGTACAACGACGTCAAAACTGGGTCCTCTCATATTTTAGAATATTGAATAGCACATTTTATTGGCTTGGATAAACTGATGGCTGTACACTGTAACAGTAACCCTTGCTATCACAGCGAGGTCATGGAAAGGCTTTGCTGCTAGCCCTAAATTAGTACATCTAGATTCAGTATATACAATGATTTTGAGGACATGATGAGGGCGATATATGAAATGAAGAAGTAAGCCAAAACAAGAAAGAAATTACTGATAAACTCAGGAGGCCTGTGTCATCAAGGTTTTTTTTTTTATAAATATAGAATGGGGGCAAAAGCCTAGTGAATCAGCTACTTGGTCAATCAATTATTGATCCAGTCTGTGCTGTTTTATGAAGTGCAAATACACTGTACCAGGAGCTGTGCTATGTTATTCACAGTGCTTTTTTTTTGTAAGAAAAAAGGTGCCGGTACTCATACAGGGCAACCTTAGAGGGTGGGGCTACTATAAATGCTCCACCCTGCATATAGCCCTGCCCCTACAGCAGCCACACCTCCGCAGTAGCCACACCCCCTTCACCAGCCATTGAGCATATAAAAAAGCATCTTTGAGAATATACACCAGTCCCTAGAATACCAACACATCTCTTACTTACTGATAACATAACAAACAGGATGTTCCACACAGAAACTACATATCAGCAGAACACTGCACCTCAGTTATATTATATACACAGAACATGGATTAGTGACCACAAATTATTTTATGCTGCTGTTATCATTATGGATGCATAGGTCAATACATCCCATCATATAGGGCAGGCATAAAAGGGGAAACATGGAACTGAAATGACTACATATAAATCCAGAGTAATTTTGAATACACATACCTTTGGCCGTGTTTCACAAGATGCTCTAAATCTGAGCAATACCATGAGTTGATTCAGGTGGTTCAATGTCTGAATTTTGCTAGTCTGGTTTGTGTCGTAGTGTGTCTACTGCAGCTTGTTGGCTTGGTGTCTACTGCAAACTCGCCCAAAGATTTTTCAATGAACATCATTACTGCAGATGACCAGGTTTTGCATGTCTAGCCACAGGCATAAATAATCCTTAACAATAAGTTTCTATTTGAGGTTCATGTCTTCAACTCAAGAAGTCTCCAGTTATCTTATACACATTATTGAATATGTCAACCATGTATTTTTTAAAATTGTAAATAAAAGTAAAATATTAATAGTTGCTTTTTCACATGAAGCTCCAAATCTGAGTCATACCAGGAATAGGTTCAGTGTCTCGATTTCATTGCTTGCTTCTCGTGTCTATTGCAGCCCACCACTCTTTACACAGATACCATCCATATTTTCCCAGCCCCCCTAACATCCACTTTTTTACAGCCCCCTTCCTGCACCCATATCATCCACCTTTTTTTTTTACAGCCCCTTCTTCCTTTCACATGCCATCCATATTTGTTTCAGCCACCCTGCACTCACCCATGAGGTACGAGGAGGAGCTACATCAGGCGTACCTCTTTGGGACAGGAAAGAACCCTACTCTTACTTGCCCGCTGCCACTGCTCTGGGCTGGTGCCGCCGTCTTTTCCAAATTGCTGCCGAGACTTCCTGCGGCACTGCGGCAGTCTCATGAGATTACCACTTGAAGTCTTGGTGGCCATTTTGAAGAGTGGCAGCACCAGCCACACAGCGGGGGCAGCAGGCAGAAAAGAGTGGGGTTCTTTCCTACCCCCAAAGAGGCCGCTAGACCACCAGCGCATGCTCAGGTACATGCTCAGAATTTTGGCAGGGGTAAAATAGAAATATTGTAGGAATTCTAATTAAAATGGCAGTAGCAGCAATAACACATCATCTATCCCTATAGTCCAGAATCAACCCTAACCCTAACCTTCCCAGCCCCCCATCCATCATCAGCCCAGCATCAGCCCTACCCTACCTCCAATCCCTACCCTTCCTCCATAGTGAGGCATCTCTCCCCCCCCCCCCCCCCCCACTGATATCCCCCTGTCTACACTTATCTCTGAAGGACCTGGTAGTAAGTTGTGCTGGGGAGGCACTGCAGCAGAGGATGTACAGGCAGCATTCCCTCACAAAGATCCTTAGGGTTGGCCAGAGCCCGGAGGGGGGTCCGCGCCCACAGCAGACACTTGTCCTCTCAAGGAGCCTTGTCCTCTCTCTGTCTCTGCCCCCTTCCATCCACCATCTGCCCTTCCTCTCCCTTCCATCCACAATGTGCCCTTTCTCTCTGTGCCCCTTCCATCTTCTTGTGCCCTTTCTCTCCTATCCATCTAGAGTCTGCCCCCTCTCTCTGCCCCTTTCCATCCAGCATCTGCTTCCTTTCTTTGCCCCTTTCCATCCAGTGTCTGGTCTGCCCTTTCTTCTTTCATTTCCAGCACCGTCCGCCCCTCTGTCTGTCCCCTCCTCCACGCTCCATCCATCATCATCATACCTTCTTTCTCTCCCATCCACCAGTGTCCTTGCCCCCCCCCCCGTCCGTCCTTTTCACATTATGACCCCGTAACCCCCACCCCCACCCCGGCAGCAGGTTGCTGCTCTTGTCATCAAACTTCTAGCAGCACTGACTGCAGCAGCAGAAAATGCAATTTAAATAAATAAATAACAGATCCGTGCTGCGGGGCCATTACCTGGCTAGAAGAACTGAAGAAGAAGATTCTTCTCTTCTGCTCTGGCGTCCCGACTGGTGGCCGGCAGGGGTGAAGGAGAGGAGAGAGTGCACTAGCAGCCAGTGCAGGAAGGCCAGGCAGAAGCTTCCGAAGGGCAGTCAGTCTGAGTCAGGCAGTCAGCTGGGACGGAGAGGAGCGAGGACCAGGAGCCAAGTAAACACCGTGTGACCCGGGGCTGGAGGACTGTCTCGAGGAGACGCGGCTACCACTCATGGCACACAGGGCATCATGACGTCGAGAGGAGCTGCGCCGCGGAGGTGTAAAGCGCGCATGCCGGTGCATGCAGCATTATGGGAAGGCACTGGGCAGGTGGCAGGCCAGAGGACACCCATTGGTTGGCATCTAGGAGCTTAGGACAGCCCTGCTGTCGGGTGCGTGCTGCTGCTGGGCCTGCCTGCCGAAGCTGATAGGATAAGGTTGGTAACTAAGTTACTTAAACTTCAATTCAGCCGCCGCCACGGTGGAGCTGCTCAGCGGGAGACTCAGACGTCCGCGAGAGTGCTGTCAGTCTGAGAACAACTAGTTTAAAAAGGTGCCGGTAGGCTTTACCGGCACGTACCGGCACAAAAAAAGCACTGTTTATTCATACTGATCAACAGTAGGCCTACATGAATCTGGACCACTAGTTTTATGAACAGTGCCTGCGCAATCCCAAGACTAGCTTTAAGTCTACTTGAACATAGAGGCCCATGAGAGAAGAGATTTCTGGTAGCCTTTGTTCCTTTACTACTAATCCAGAAGGGAAGCACTGAAGATAGAGCAGAATCCAGAAAAAGGTAGACTCTTGAAAACAAAGATTATTCAAAGGAACAATTTAAAAGCAAGCTTTTGTGTTGAGGATTTCACTTAGTTGCCGAAATCAAAGAAAGAGGTTTAATCAAGCCAATTGTGAGGCTTCAAGACAGCTCTCAATAGGGAGGATTAAAAGGCAGTTGCTTTCACTCCCGTTTCCTGCTAAATCCAATAATTAGCTGCTGTCTTGTTTGGAATGCGTAAGAACCATCTCAAAGTGCCCGCACTGGAAGCTGAAGGAATCAGAGTCTGTTATCAAAAGGCTTTGGAGAAGTCTGTTGTGTAGGGCTTGAATAAGCCTTTCAAGCAAAGGTGATAAGAATTCAGTTGTGTTTAGCATATATAATTGGTATGCATGTGCTTAAGCAGACTCCTTTTCTTTTAGTAGAATGGATGCATGTTCAGATGAAAAGTTAGAACACTGCTTATTTTGCATTTCTTTTTTTTTTTTTTCTCTTTATCAAGGCATTTTTGTTCTTTCCGTACTTTACTGATATTGTCTGTCATGTTCAATTAATATGATTAGGCTGGATATTCAAAAGCACTTATCCATAAAGTGGCAGCCACTATCCCCCTAATTCTGTAAGAAGTGCTAAAAAGTGTGTGTGCAAATTTGGGCACATGTCCAATTTGCATGCGCATTTTAATTGAATAATGAGCTAATTAACACCAATAATCCTGGATAACGCCAATAATCGGGAGTTGGTAGAGATGAAAACGGTAACAGAATTCAAAAATGCGTGGGATAAACATAAAGGAATCCTGTTCAGAAGGAATGGATCCTCAGAAGCTTAGCGGAGATTGGATGGCAGAGCCGGTGGTGGGAGGCGGGGCTAGTGGTTGCGAGGCGGGGCTTGTGCTGGGCAGACTTCTATGGTCTGTGCCCTAAAAATGGCAGATACAAATCTAGGTCAGGTATACACAAAGTAGCACATATGAGTTTATCTTGTTGGGCAGGCTGCATGGCCCGTACAGGTCTTTCTCTGCCGTCATCTACTATGTTATTATCCAGCTCATTTTTGAAGGAGAAGGGCGCCCATCTTCTGACACAAATCGGGAGATGGGCGTCCTTCTCTTAGGTCGCCCAAATCGGCATAATCGAAAGCCGATTTTGGGCATCCTCAACTGCCTTACCTCGTAGGGACGACCAAAGTTCAAGGGGGCATGTCAGCAGTGTACCGAAGGTGGGACGGGGGCGTGGTTAAGAGATGGGCATCCTCGGCCAATAATGGAAAAAAGAAGGGCGTCCCTGATGAGCATTTGGCCAAGTTTACTTGGTCCCTTTTTTTCAAGACTAAGCCTCGAAAAGGTGCCGAACTGACCAGATGACCACCGGAGGGAATCGGGGATGTCCTCCCCTTACTCCCCCAGTGGTCACCAACCCCCTCCCACCCCCCAAAAAAATAAAACACATTTTTTCCAGCCTCTATGCCAGCCTCAAATGCCATACCCAGCTCCATCACAGCAGTATGCAGGTCCCTGGAGCAGTTTTTAGTGGGTGCAGTGCACTTCAGACAGGCGGACCCAGGCCCATCCCCCCCACCTGTTACTCTTGTGGTGGTAAATGGGAGCCCTCCAAAACCCACCACAATCCCACTGTACCCACATCTAGATGCCCCCCTTCATCCCTAAACATACAAATCATAAAGGCTATGGTAGTGGTGTACAGTTGTGGGGAGTGGGTTTTTGGGGGCTCAGCACACAATGTAAGGGAGCTATGCATCTGGGAGCAATTTTTGAAGTCCACTGCAGTGCCCCCTAGGGTGCCCGATTGGTGTCCTGGCATGTGAGGGGGACCAGTGCACTAGGAATGCTGGCTCCTCTCATGACCAAATGGCTTGGATTTGGTCGTTTTTGAGATGGGCGTCCTCGGTTTCCATTATCGTCAAAAACCGAGGCCACCCATCTCTAAGGTCGGCGATCTCAACATTTAAGTCGACCTAAATGTTGAGATTTGGGCGTCCCCGACCGTATTATCGAAATGAAACATGGATGCCCATCTTGTTTCGATAATACGGGATGCTCCGCCCCTTCACCGCGACGTCCTCAGACATGGGTGCCCTTAAAGATGGGCGCCCAGTTCGATTATGCCCCTCCACGTTATTATATACATGTGTAAATTTGGACACAGGATTCCTGCCTAAATTTTACATTAGAGACTGAAAGGGGGCATGGAAATGGGAGGGTCATGGGCAGATCGGGGGCATGATTTTTAGTTACACACATAATTATAGAATAAAGGGGCTCAGCGCTTAAATCTAGGCGTGGGCATTTGCACCACATTTTTCTTGGTGCAAATGGCTGTGTCTAAATGGAAGCACAATCCCTGGGCTTAAGCTCTATTCTATAAACCACACCTATAGAATATCGCTATATGCATTTTTTTCAGCGTCAATGTTTTAGGCGCCATTTATAGAATTCCCTCGTATGGGGGTAAATCTATGACTTGGCTTGCCCAATAGGCACTCAGATGGTACACAGTAGAAGCCTATCCTAAAAAGGAATTTAGGTGACTGGGTTCCATTATAGAATCTGTTGGTGGAGGTGTGCTACTGCTAAATATCTAATATCTAAGAATTAATATACAGATGATGAGAAGTGGAAATTTTTTTTTCTGTAAATTACAATGGTATTGAGCAGGCCAGGTGTGGAGCAAGTACCCCCACCTCCTCCCCATCTTCCTCTGACCAGGTAATTGTAAGACAATGAGTCATTTGCCATTCACTGTTTACATGAGTGTATTTATTAGCCTTTGAGAGACTTTTAGGATGCAGATCAAAGGAAGTACCAGATGACAAGGGGGCGGGGCTGATAGAGGAGAGGGACAGAAATCCTGCAGTCAGGACAGGATAGGAAAATGCTATTGCAGGGGGGGGGGGGGGGGGGTCGTGGGAACTGAGTCCTGAATCCTTTGAAGTGAGATACAGATTGCTTTTATTTGAGGATGTGCTGAAGTTGTAACTTTTAAGGAAATGCAATATATATTTTTATGTGGGCAATTGTAAGAAACAAATGGCATATCCTGCATGACGTATGGTGTGCTCCTGAGAACCAGTTCTTTGTACTACAGCCTATATAACTGCTTGGTCTGGAAGACAAAGGGGGTCTATGAAAATCTTCCTCAGTCTATCTCAATAGATTAAGGAATTTGCAACCATTTCCATGTCTCCTCCCTTTTTATGTTCCCTCAATACCCTGTTTCTTATGTGCTACTCCTAACTTTCTATTGTTTCTTATTTTTCATGTTCTTGGGTAAGAATAAAAATGTTGGTAATGTGAGAAGCTTCTCTTGTTTATAGTTGTGTTTGGTACTTTACCCAGCCGGTGGTCTAAGAAAATCAGTTGAGGAATTTGTACGGGAAAGGTGTCGGGTTTTTTGGTTCTGAGACCCTACGCCTACTGGCCCAAACAAATCCTAACGTAACCGGCTACCAATGTGACTAACCTGCTCAGCATGATACTATGTAAGGTATTTTGTAGCACCATAACTTTACCTCTGTAGTTTGTGTTTTAAATTTTCTGAAAGTTATATAGGCATAATGTATCTATATATTCTTGCACGGGCTGTGTCTGTGGGTTGACTTATGTGGAAAAAAAATGTCATAAAGTTTTGAAGCTCCAGTATATTTACCTGTGTAAGCCCAGCTTGTGGCACATAAAATGTAATTGGTTTATTTTTATTTATTTATTTGTTACATTTGTATCCCACATTTTCCCACCTATTTACAGGCTCAATGTGGCTTACATTATACCATAGAGGCGTTCGCCATCTCCGGTAGAGAAACAAATACAGAGAGTTGTGGTCGAATAAGGTTCATGTGTTATAGAGGTTTTAGAGGTGGGGTTTGAGACTCTCTCTAGTTACTGACTTTTTTGAATGTGCTTAAGGAAATGGTGAAGTGGTCAGGCCTACAGCACTCTCAGCTGAATTTCTTGTGCTGAATGGGATTTTATTCCCTCTGCATTTGAAATAAACTCCATTCTATTCTACCCTCATCCCCCAAGTGAACAATTTCTATGGGGATGTCACACTTAACTGGCAACTTCCATGTCACAAATTTTACTTATTTAGATTTTGCTTACACCTTTTTTCAGTAGTAGTTCAAGGTGAGTTACATTCAGGTACTCTGGATATTTCTCTGTCCCAGGAGGGCTCACAATCTAAGTTTGTACCTGAGGCAATGGAGGGTTAAGTGACTTGCCCAAGATCACAAGGAGCAGCAGTGGGATTTGAACTGGCCACCCAAATCATCAGTGTAGTTCACCTACTTACTTGGAGGGGGAACAAGGGCAAGAAAGTCATAGTGGGGGGGGGGGGGGGGGGGAGGTGGCCAATTCAGCATTAGCACCTGCAGTATATCAAGGGGTGCTGCCCCATTCCATGCCTACCCAAACTATGCCTATGACCCAAATCCTGGATAAGCAGTTCATTCCTCACAAGGGAATAGGGGTGCCAACAAAGTAAATACTACAGTCTCCCACAGCAGAAGTTGAAACACACAGCAGCTGAGAGCTGAGCAGTAAATCAATATCTTTGGCATAAAATTTATTTCTGGCAGAGGAAGAGTAGCCTAGTGGTTAGCTTTCTAGGCTGACAACTAGGGAAGCCTGGTTAAAAATCCTACTGTTGCTCCTTGTGATCTTGAGCAAGTTACTTAGGGGTAAATTCTCTACTTGGCACTCCTATTTAGGCACCGGTTAAAATCAGTGCTAAGCACTATTCTATAAAGGGCGCTCCGGGATGCGCACACAGTATAAAATAACGCTTCGAGCGGATTCCCGCACCAGATTTGGGTGTGAGGATGTGCACCTGCTGAAACCTGCTGTAAATGCTAGTGCGCAAGTTGGGCGCATAATCCCATTATAGAATAATGTTTAGGCAGATGAGTGCATAAGTCCAAATTAGTGCCAATTAATGCCAATAATTGGTTTAAGCGTGCATCTGAGCTCTGTGCCCAGCTTTGGGCAACCTATGTAGAATTCGGGGATTACCCCTCCATTGCCTCAGGTACAAATTTAGGGCCCTGTTTACTAAGCAGTGCTAAGGGTGCGCTAGCGTTTTTAGCATGCATTAATGTTTAGCACATGCTAATTTTAGTGTGCGCTAAAAATGCTAGCGCACCTTAGTAAACAGGGCCCTTAGATTGTAAGCTGTCCAGGAACAGAAAAATACCTAGGGGGAAATTCTATAACTGGGTGCCACAATTTAGGCACCCTAATTACACGGGCTGTGAGCCTGTTCTATAAGTGCACTTACGTGTATACGTATTCTCATAAAATACTAGCGTAAGTTGGAATCTAGGTGCCTACATTTAAGTATGCCCACTTACGGCCTGTCAAGAGCAGATAAAAATGTGTGGGACTAAATGTATCTCTTTAATGCATAACTTACAGTATTCTGTAAGCTACATGCATAAACGTTGAACATGTCCATTCCCCAACATGCTGCTCCCCTCTGAACACCCCCTTGCAGTTGCACCTTAAGGGTCCCTTTTACCAAGCAGCAGTAAGCCCAACATGGGCTTACCACTCGCTAAAGAGGAAGTATCGTCGGGCTACCGTAGCTTCCCGGTGGTAATTCCCACCCCCAGCATGCCGTCATATCCAGCACTACGAAATATATATTTATTTTTTGTAGCACTGGTGTGTACCCGGCGGTAATCAGGCAGTGCTGTGCACTGCCCGGTTACCGCTAGGTTAGCATAGAAGCCCTTACCGCCACCTCAATGGGTGACAGTAAGGGCTGCCTCCCGAAATGGCCGCGCGGCAAGTACTTCACTTGTTGCAAGGCCATGTCCTCAAAAAAAGAAAGACCTACCTTTTACCCGCTGCAGTAAAAGGGGGCCTTGGCGCACGTCAAAAACACGGGCTGATGCCAGCGCAGGCCCTCTTTTGCTGCAGCTTGATAAAAGGGGCCCTAAGGCACTTGAGTGCTAAGTTGTAGAATACTGCTAAGCATGCAAGAGAGGAGGAGGCGCCTAATGGTTAGTGCACTGGACTGAGAACCTGGGGAACTGGGTTTGACCACGGAGGTTAGATTGAGAACAGGAGACAGTATGAAGCTATCTAGCCCATTATATGGGTTGACGCCTGTAGCGGGGCTTGCTGGCAGTAGGCAGAGATTTCCACCACACTGGTTCACCCAAAACAATAGCAAACGTTATTGAAAACAATAGTAAAAGATTATTAGAAATAATATGGGTACTTTTTAAACAAATATTGGAATTCTTTCATGGATAGGCTGCCCTTATCCACTTCTGTCTTTAATAACAGATACATTTCTTCCTGATATTGGTCCACTGGGTTCGTGTCCAACACTTGATAATAATCTTGATCTTGTAGCTGTAGAATTCCAATATTTGTTTAAAAAGTACCCAATAACACCGCATATTAATTTTGTTCTGAAGATACACAAATCCCTACAAAACCCCCCCCTGGATGCCCTATTGTGTCCAGCAGAAATTCGTTGAATGAACCTTTGTCACAATACTTAGATTTTTACTTGCAACCCATTATTCATACCACTGATTCGTATTTAAGGTACTCAGCCCACTTGATTCAAATATTACAAACTATGAACACGCAGAATGAACCCCTACAATTTATATCTATGGATGTGGTCTCCCTATAGACAAAAATTCCACATCAGAAGGCTATGGATCTTATTACCAGGCTGTTTAATCAGATGGATTTATCGTTGGATAAAATTGATCTGCTAAAACAAATAGCGAAGATCGTGATAAATCAAAATTATTTCCGTTTTGACGAGCAGTATTATATACAGAGCCACGGTGTTGCGATGGGAGCAACAGTGGCACCCACAATTGCCTGCCTATATATGGTGGACTTTGAGCAGTGATATATATATAACTCAAGGTTCAATCCCCACATAAAAGTTTGGAAAAGGTTTATCGATGATGTGTTTTTGGCATGGAAGGGAGATAGACAACAATTGGTGGAATTCTTTCAGTATATAAATAGGTGCGATGAATACATCAAATTTGAATCGCATGCGGGCGGGTCATCCATTAATTATTTGGACATAACAATTACGTACAACTAAGATAGATTTGACACAACTATATTCCGGATGTCAACTGACACCAACACCCTGCTTCATTATAAAAGCTTTCACCCATGAATCATAAAAGCAGGCATCCCAACGGGGCAGTTCTTAAGAGTAAGAAAACTATGTGGCATGGAAGACAGCTTCAAAACACATGCACATGATATGTATGACCGATTTAGATCTAGAGGGTACCCCAGAAAGATGATTTTAAAAAGCTCACAAAAGAGCATCCAATACACACCAACAGTGGCTACTTCAGCCCGCAACAAGAAATAGGGGGCATCAAGAAACATTTTCCCCATTTTTTGAGAAGTCACATATTTTGGTCTTCACTGCTGGACATTCTATTCTATAAGTGCACACATAAGTGCAGCAGCATGTAACTGCAAGGGGGTGTACTCATGGGTGGAGTAAGGGAGGGGCACAGATGTGTCCCCAAATGATGTGTGCACTTTAGAGAATACTATATGTTACATATGTTGCATGGTGCACAGCCATGCCCATTTATTCTAGCCATTGACCTGGTGCAAATGGTTGCACCTTATTTTGTGGCTGCAACTGTATGACCTGACAAAGCTGTGTTTTGGCATAAACATATGCCTATATCAGGGGTCTCTTAATAACAGATGCCTAAAAATGCTGGTTTACAGTTCTAAATGCTCCTATATAGATTGGCAATATATAAAATTGTTAAATTCTGATTCAACGAGCATTTTGAACTGTGAACCAGAATTTTTTGGTATCTATTTTTAGAGATCCCCGATGCAGACATACGTTTATGCTGAAACACAGCTGTGTCGGGTCATACATTTGATGCTGATAATAAAGATCACTTGGTTTATACTCTTATTATGGACGCCACTTCTTGTTTCCTGTCTGGATTTGTTCCATTCGTGGAGGTCTTTTCCTTCTTTGCTTGTGGTTTGTGGCTGCGATTGCTAGGTATTGTGAGGTTATTTTAAAGACACCTAGGCTCCCTGTTATAAATTTAACCTATTTAAAAAATATATATTTTGTTGGCAAGTTTTTGGAACAGACGTCTAAACATTGACGCAATTGAGTCTGTCACCAAGTACATATTTCTTCATTTCAGCATGTCTTTGAAATGTACTGGAGGAAGTTCAATGCACATTATATAGCAGATATTGGGAATCCTTCTTTTTGATGTGTTGTAATATCATAGGTGGGTCAAGAAATTATTGCAGCTAATCTTGCTTTGCACAAAGAAATGGGAGAAAACCTTTAGAAAACAACCATAATCAAGTCAGTCCCATCAAGGTGCTATCTTCTGGGTAAATGATCTGTACTATATTGCAGTAATAATGTCCTTCAGATCACACATAACAGGACAATTATTCACTGCCTGAAAGCTCTTCCAAAGCATTCATGGTCTGGGGCCAGTTTTTTCTTTTCCATTACATAAGTGATATCAGCCAGCAGAATACTTGTCTTTTTAGTAAATTAGTTCATAAAATGTTTCCCTTTTTCTCTTCTAACAGTAACAATGAGACAAAATTTAGTGAATCAAGATGAGGTTATGTCTCTTCTCTTTCATGATGGATTTTGGTCCTCAAGGTAGCCATGACAACACTAAGCAGCCTACAACCCTCATTTCTCACTCCCGTTGGATCTGCTGCTCATCTGAAGGATAAATCAGCTCCCGCTGCCCATATTTCCATATACTGTAAACAACATGAGGCCATTTTTCAGACTAATAACTTCCTCATACATTGTGCTGAATGAATCAGCATGCTAGAGAAGTTTTGACAATATTTTGCATTCAATATTTGATTTTTTAAAGGCAACAGACAACTCCAAGGTATACTATTATTTTTGATTTTGTAAGTGTATTTAAAACAAAATGCACTATAGTGTTCATTTTCAAAGCATCAACATAGCCAATCAGTTATATATATATATATATATATATATATATATATATATATATATATATATATATATATTTTGGGGAGAAGGGAATCAATGCTAATAAGAGTGATATTCTGAGGTCAGTGCCACCGTATTTGTGATGGACCACACACGTGAGGGTGAATATTGGCATGCTCCTTCTGAATCCCAGCAGCTATACTTTTCCTGCATTCTCTCCTCTCTTTTAGGCTTTAGCTCATGTATCGTGCCTTGCTGTTGCTGCTGCCGTTGGTGTTGCTGCCATCAACGCTGCTGATGAGTAACACTTCCACTCCCATCACAGCCTCTGCCATCACCTGTCTCATATTGACTTCATCTCCCCACTCCCTCAGTGTGAAATGCCTGTAACCTAGGGCCTTACTTTCTCTGTCTGTAGTATATGCCAGTTATTTATTCAGGCCTTTCCAGGGCTCTATTATTAATTTGTTGGGCTTCCCGTATGATTTTATTTCCTCACTGATCACTAGGTTTTTACTTGCATATACACTCACATTTATTTTATTGTTTTGTTTTAATTTGTTTTATTATGTTTGTTATTATAGTTGCTTGTTGTTATGTATGAGTTATGCATGCATTTTTATTGTATTTAAGTGCTATATTGAGTGTGACAAACAAGCAAAAGCAGCAGTAGTGACACAATTATAGAATACGATGGTATATCAAGACCTTCCTCTTTCCAAGAATGGTGCCCTCTTTACCCTGAACCCTTTGCCAAGCACAGCTCTCTTTGACCCTATCCCCACCCCTGCTCTCTTTTCCAAGAACAGCCCCCCTCAAATCCTTTTTCCAGTAATAGCATCCCATCTTAAGCCTACCCCCCCCCATACCCAATCCATTTTCGAATAAGAATCTCTTCACCTCCATCTACCACTCACCACAGCATAATTGGGGTCTCCTTGATGGGTAGTGAGGGAGGACAAGAGCAATCCCTGGGTGCGCCTGCCCTGCTGGCACTGGGGCCACATTTATGTTGAAATTTTCTTGTAAGTGTAGATTATTTCTGAGGGTAAATCTTTTTTGTTCTTTGATACAAAATGACTTCTCAATTTTTTGAATGTAGAAGAAGAAATGAAGATTTTTGGTGTAGCTTCACAGGCTTAACATATGCTGTTAGGGGCCGGCTGAGCCAATTCCTTTCTGTTGATGTCTTCCACAAATTTAGCTCTAATTTCTTTTCTTTTCTTTTCTTTGGTCCCCCTTGTATCCCCTTAAGCTGTGGGCAAAATATGTTAATCATTGTTGTGTAATTTGTTTTTTTTTTTCTTTTTCTATTTTTCTCTTGAGTCACATATTTCTACATATGGAAAAGTTAAAGTTAATTAAAAAACCTCCTTTTTGCATCTGAGTGAAGCACAGTTTTTCCTATATCTGAGGAACTCATGAGCACCATCCGGAAGGAAGGGATCAGCCTTTGAAGAAACCTTCTCCCATCTGTGCTCATGCTGGACTGAGGAAAGAGACAGCAGGACAGTGTGACCAGCTTCAGAAATGAGGCATGCATTACAGCTGGTGGACTCTGAACTAACCCTCGTGATATCTGCTCTGAAAATCTTGAACAAATATGTTTCTGATCTTCTGAGAAGAAGTTTTGCACTTTACTGGCTGACATCTCTGATCTCATTAGGAAGACGCAATTTTGTCTTTAAAAAACATCCTGGTTAACCCTTTCTGCAACTCTTGACCCACTATACAGCTACCTCTGCAGACAGGTAGTGGAACAGTTAAGCAGTGTACAGTTTCATGTGTACCTTGGAAAGTACCAGTGAGAAATCTGTACAGCTTTATCTCATTTGCTGGCTAGCTTCATGATAAATAATTATATCTTACATGCGCTACTGAAGATTAATTAACTATAAACATGTACCTAGGAGACCTCAGTAATTAATGAATCATCTTAATGTCATCTTTCTGAGACTTCTTGATTGATCATTGCCAGTGCTGAAACTGTAGGCTATACTCAATTTCAATAAATGAATATATTTTTTAGCAGTTTGCTTCCATCTGGCTGGTGAAGGAAAGTTAATAGGTTAAGGTACAAAGCACAACATCTCTGTGGCAAGAGAATAAATATACTGTAGGATACTACACAAAGTAAAGAAAATGAAACAAGTTGCCTTCATTCAACACTTGGAGACTGAGTAACAGTTATAAGCACAGGGATTTAATATTAAGACCAGAACATTAACTTTCAGTTCTGTTAACTGTGTGTTCCTGAAGGGCTCAGTTTGATTTAGGAGAGATAAAGTGCATAGAAATCAATGCAGAGATACCAAGACTCATGCAATATGCATGAGTCTAGCACAATTGGAAGATGCCTCATACTCATGTGCACAGGGCTGGCCTACCCTGTAGGCAATCACACCAAGGCCTGGTCAGAAAACAGAAGACACCAGTATGGCAATGCAAGAGGTTTATTGGACAACCTGACATGACCAAAATATTAATTACTTTTGGGACACTCTCTTCATCATCATCAGTCATATACACTGTATCGCTGATAAAGGCATCCACTGAAATGTGACCGCATGGGGTTTTCCAATAAATTTCTTACATTGCCATACTAGTGTCTTTTATTTTCTTGGCATCTCTGTGCTATGCCTGGCTTCTTCTGATCAGGACTCAGTGTGATTACTGTTTGTGCTTTTTGTTCTCTGTTTTTTGACTGATCAGCCAAAAGCAAGAATAGGTTGTTGTTGCCTGGGGCAGCAGCTTCTGCACCAAAGTCAAAGCAAAATAATAGGTCTTGACAACCAAACAAACTCAAAGAAACAATAGAAAGTACTTTTATCAGCAGGAAGGGGGGGGGGGGGGCAAGGTGGGCAGTTGTCAAATAGTCCATTTACCCAGATTATTCTAAGGGTGATCATGACTGTTGAGAAGGGGTGGCCAAGCTTTAAGGTTTGTGCAATAAGACCCTCACCTTATGCATTCAGCGTCACCTCTGCAGTTGCTGCTGAACTCTGCAGGGATGTCTAATAACTTGCTCAATTCAATCATGAACTTGTCTGCTGTGGCCTCTTCTCATTTCCCCACTTCAGGAGCCTCTTACGATGACATCCTCCCTTCTATGGTACAGTGTCAGTTGCCTAATGCTTTTCAACAGTCTCTTCTGCCACCGGTGCCTCTTTATGGTTCAAAGTTCAGAAAGTGGAGGTGAGGGAGAACGGTCACAAAAGATAAGTGAAATGGGGGAATAGGGGTGTGATGGGGAGGGCAGGGTGTGAGGAAGGCTGTGGGGAAAGAAGAGCCTCAAGGCTTGTTAAGAAGGGTGGAGGGTGAATAAAGAATTGGGGATTTGTGGAGGAAAGCAGACACCCCTAACCAGCATTTAAGTTATTTCAGTCACTGAATCTTAGGCCCTTTATTTTCAGCTTATTTATTTACAGTACTAGTGTTTGGTTTATGTAATGTCTGAAAATGTCCACCCTCTTTTCTCTTTGTATTCTGCACAGGAGGAAGTACATTTCCGTCTCTACAGTTCTGGTGTTGCACTGCACGTAGAGCCTAGCTTCTCAAAGTTTCCTATCAGTTTTTGTCTGTTGATGTATGTGTCTAATTTGTAGTGCCTTATATTATATTTTGTGCGATTCTGTCTGAATCCTGTGCCTGACAGTGGTGACTGAAGGATTCCGCTGCTGTGTAGGTTCTGTATACAGACTGATAACAGTGCAGCCTCTTTTGTTTTGCAATTTGCACCTCCCAATACAAGATGTGTTTGTGTTCTGAGGCGGCTGTGATATTTGCTCTTTGAGCCCTGGCAGTTAGTGTTCCAGCTTATCTTTGTGTACTTTTCTTATCTTTTTTCTCATAAGGGAATAAAAAAATACAATTTAAATAAAAACAAAGAAAGCTAAATAAAGTTTTATGCCCCTCCATTTATGTGGAAAGCCATACAACAATCAGATCATTCCACATTTAAATCCTGGGACAGGACTATTACCCATTTGTGTCCCCTGAGGCCTGGGTTCTTGGGTGACATGCTATAAAGGAAAGATCATGCAGGAAGGATCCAATCTTATTAAGCTCAATTAGTTTACAACAAGCTGGTGGGTGCTACCTGTTTCTCATGGACCCTAATCTTTCATAGACTAGCGTACTAATTAGATCAGTGAGCAAGGAACAAGGGATAACAAGTTCAAATCTCAAAGCTCCTCCTTGTGGTTTTGGGCAAGTCACTTAGGGCCAGATGCACTAAACAATTGTTAGAGCCCTTCCCTTACCGATTCCCTTAGCGAATCGGTAAGGAACGGGCATGCATTAAGGAAAGGGAATGCAAATGAGCTGCTCATTGTAGCTCACTTGCATTCTCTATTCCATCGTTAAACAGTCGGCCAATCAGCCGATCGAGCATGCACAGAGCAGCCAAGTGTTATGCTGGCTGCTCTGCGCATGCCAAATACACCTCCCTGTGCCGCACGAAGACGCCGCGCTGCTCACCCCTTCCGATGCGGCTCGATCCAGAGGACAGTGCAGTTGAGGACGGCCCATCCAAAAAAAACATCCATTTTGGCCGCCATCCCCCCCCCCCCCCAATAATAAAAACGTCTTTTTTGGCAGTGCTTCACTCAGCTGAGAGACCTGGAAGTCTCTGAGCCAATCACAGCGTGTTTAGCTCGGCTGAACGCGTTGTGATTGGCTCAGGGACTTCCAGGTCTCAGCTGAGTGAAGCACTGCCAAAAAAGACGTTTTTATTATTGCAGGGGGGGGGGGGGGGGATGATGGCCAAAATGGATGTTTTTTTAAATTGGAGCGCTATACATTTTTTTTGTTACTTTGTTGCAGTTTTTCAATCCCGCGCAGCCCCAACGAGAGGTACAGACCTCTCGTTAGATTTTACAGCGTTAAGGCAATCAGAAAAGGTTAGTGCATCTCATTACAATAAGGTTTCTACACAATTTGCTCATCATTCTGTTTTCATTAGCTGCTACCGTCGGTCGGAAAAAAGTCTTTAGTGCATGCCAGTGTTTACTACTTGCTCGTTAATGGCTCGTTAAGTTTAGTGCATCTGGCCCTTAACCCTTCATTTTCTCAGGTACAAACCTATGGGTCAATATTTAACTGGGCATAGGAGGCTATTGCCCTGTTAAACCTGGATAGTACTGCTGAAAGTCTTGGGGACTGCTGGGATGGAGTTGGAATTTTCCCAGTTAGTGGTGTTTTTCAGATGACTGGCTAGGTAAGTGCCTGAATAAAGTTAGGTCAGGGCACCAGTCTGAATATCAGTCAGTGGTTGGCCATGACCTATATATTAAATGCTGGTGCCCTGATTAGGCCGAGCATTGAATACCTAAGCCATATTCTGAGTGTGGCAGTCAGCGCCTTTACGATTGCTAACTACCATGGGATGAATCTTAGCCCCTTAGACTGTAAGCCCTCCGGGGACAGGAAACTACCTACTGTACCTCAATATAACTCATCTTGAGTTATTACTGAAAAAGGTGTCGTCTAAATCCCAAATCCTTTTCCTTCTCTTCCCTCTGTGATGAACTCTCAGCATTCTGGGGTACTGGTTCAGTCCATTTGGCAGTGGGTGCTCCACAGTATACTAAATCACTAGGGGTCCCTTTAACCAAGCTGCGGTAAAGGGGGTCCTGCGGTAGTGGAAGGCCATTTTTGCCACACGCTAAGGCCTTTTTTACCACAACGGGTAAAAAGGCTGAAAAAAAAATGGCCATGTGGTAAGATTTCACTTACCAAGTGGCCATGTGTGTGTGTGGGGGGGGGGGGGGGGGGCACTTACTGCTACCCATTGAGGTGGTGGTAAGGGCTCCCATGCTAACCCAGAAATAACCTGGTAGCATGCAGCGCTGTCTGATTACTGCTGGGTTAGCCCCTGCAGAAATATTTTTTGAATATTTCGACTACTGCCAGAAATGCTGCACACTGGGGGTGTAACTACTGCCGGCGCCTGCACTGGGCAGGCGGTAGCTCCAGATTGGTATGTGGTAAGCTCATGGTGGGCTTACCGCCGCTTTGTAAAGGGACCCTTATAGCAGTATTCAGATAAGGTATTGGCAGTCAAGGAGACATACCACGGCGCTCCCTGGGCACCAGTAACGTAGTAAGGAAAGAGGTGCTGTCTTAGCAGGGGCACCACCCACCAGCAGCACAGCAGAGATGTGGCTGGCAGGGATCCCCAAGCTCCGCCAGCTGAAGACTCCAGGAATCTTTCCTCTCCCCTCACCCCAAGTGAAGGTAGGTCTCTTAACTGTACCCCCGTCCATAGTACCTTTTAAATCATTCTATTCTTCACCAGCAGCGAGCAGGGATCCCTACCCACTGCTCACACTGGTTCCGAGCCCGCCCTCTGATGTAACATCCTGTTCATGGGATCAGGAAGTTACATCAGAGGGAAGGTTTAAGCTGGTACGAGTAGGAGTCCCTGCTTACTACCGGTGAAGAACAGAAGGTGTGTGTGTGTGGGGGGGGGGGGGGGGGAGTACAGTTAAGAGACTTCCCCCATCGCTGGGGTCAGGGGGATGCTGGGCAACATCCTCCTTCTGTCCCAGGCACTCCTCTGGCCCTCATATTATGGTTTATTGGTTTATGGTTTATTGCATTTAATATACTGTCTTTCATTCAGCAATAACAAGGTAGTGTACATAACAATAACATAAAAGAAAAAATTGGAAAAGAACACCAATAAAGCATAGCAAAGTGAAGTCAAGACTAAAATTGGAAGTGGGTATAGGTAAACTAGATATACATAACTAATAGAAACCATATATTCAGAGACCATCCATAACAAGGGAAGGGAAAAAGAATACAAGTCTCAAGTAAGTAAGGCTATCAGCCACCAGTGCACCATAGGCACACAAGGATATGTTTTCAACAAACTTAGGGTATGAGGGTTCCAGACTTACACTAGAAGGAAATGAGTTCCAAAGAGTAGGTGCCAGACAAAGACGTACATCCTAGCAATGTCGTAGCATGCGTCTTGTAACGTTGGGATGTGCAAACATTGATTATTTAGCGGCTCATTTTCAAAACAGAAAAATATCCAAAAAGTGGCACGATTCAGCATTTGGACTTTTTTCCCCCCAAAATGTCCAAATCTCTGTTTTTGAAACCCATTATAAGACATTTTTCTATGCAATTGATCTGAAGTGCATCCAAGTCAAAAGGGGGTGTGCCGGGGGCAGGATTTGGACGTTCCTAACACTTGGACATTCTTCTGCCATAATGAAACAAAGCAAAAACATCCAGGGCTGAAACCAGATGTTTTGGGCTAGAACTGGTTTTAATAACAACTAAGTCACAAAAAGCAGCCCCAAACGACCACTGGAGGGATTAAGGAATGACTCCCCTTTACTTCCCCAGTGGTCACTGACCCCTTCCCAGCCCCCAAAGATGTGAAAGAAACAGTACATACCAAGCTCTACAAGTTTCCTCCAAACGTACCAGATGAAAAGATGGAACGACCAATAAATTCTGGTTTTGAGACTGTAACCCCCGAGAAGGACAATAAGGGCCCTGTTTACTAAGGTGCACTAGTGATTTTAGTGCACGCTATGTTCATATGGGTATCTCTAGTGTTAGCGCGCACTAAAAACATTAGCATGCCTACAGCGCGGCTTAGTAAACAGGGCCGTACGACTGCAAACTGCACATTAAGGCCTCAGAAGCAACACCCTGCCACACTTGAAACACCAATAACATTTTAAATTCAATACACTGCACCACAGGCATCACCTAAACAGATAGCAGACGCAGCAAGTCAACAGCCGACACATTTATTCAACAGCACTATAGTAGCACTTAAAATCTATCTCTCTCTCTCTCCATCTATCTATATTTATCTATCTATATTTATGTCTGTCTATCTACTTATAAGTTAAATACTACAGCTGGCTTTTAAATTAAAATGCTGACCATCACTCCTGAATATTTTTTTAAAAAATGATATACCACTTTTTGTATATTACAAGCAAAGCGGTATACAATAAAATACTTAAAGAAAACAGAAAGGAATACCAAATTACATTACAGGACAGAATGAATAACAGAAAAGAAAGAGTCAAAAGAAGGCCTGCAGGCTCTGTGTCCAAATCAAATAGCCCACAAGCTGCACTCTGCCCGATTCCCAGAGGCAGGGTATAAAGCAAAATTTTAAGCACAGATTTGAACTTGGCTAGGGAGAGCTCTGAGTGCAGAGGGAGAGGAAGTGTATTCCAATGTTGACGAGCAATGAAGAAGGCGGTAGATTTACTAGTGGAATCGGGCCTGGCCATGGAGACTGAGGGCTCTGTAAAACAATAATCATGAAGACTGCATAGAGAAGGAACATGGGTATGGAGAGTAAAGAGCAAAGATAAGGATGAAGGCATGGTGACATACAATGATTTATGGGTCAGAATGAGAAATGTAAATTGTATTCTGAAATCATTAGGGGGTGATGGTGGATCAGTAAAGGAGTGACATGGTCAAAACACCTTGCAGAGAATCTGTATAGCAATATTCTAAATAATTCGGAAATGTTTAAGCAATGAACGATTGATACTGGAATAAAAGAAATTGCAGTAATCTAATCTTGAGGCACAAAGGATGTGAAGAAGGGTCAGCTGAGATGGTACATCTAAGTAAAAGTGAAGCAAATTAAATTTGCACAGGGTGAGAAAGCTAAATTTCACCAGGGCACCCACTTGAAGGTCAAAAAAAGAAGTTGGTTCAGAATAATCCTCAAATTCTTAAAATGATCCACTATGGTGACTGGTGAACCACAGTGAGAAGGAGCAAGTGAAGGTTGCAGAGAATATCACAGCCAAGATAAACCCATAGCCAAATATTGGTATAGGTGGGTAAGGTTCAATTTTATTAGGCTACTAGAGAAGAGAGACAAAACGTCATCTGTACAGTAATATGTGCTAACACTATGATCTTGGACTAAAGAAGTGAGAGGACCAAAGAAAATATAGACCAAGAGGGAGTCAAGGATTGCGCCCTACAGAACTCCACTGGGCAAACTGAGAGTGAAGGAAGAATACTGAAACAGGGAGACGGAAAACCTATGATCTGCCTGAAAAAAGGTAGGTCCACAATCAGATAATCTTGCCAGTAGCAGGGAGTGATTCACCAAATCACAGCTGGCAAATCAAGAGAAATGGAAAAAATGGCTTTATCTCTGTCAAAAGCAGCATGAAGATTGCTCAGGAGAGAGATGAGTTTAGTACTATGGCCTACTCTGAAGCCTGACTGGCATGGGCGCAGTGTGCTGCAATCCTCAACATGCTGACACAATTGGCGGAAAACTACCTTCTCTACCAGCTTAGAAAGTAAAAAGAGATTGGAAATTGGAAGGTAATTGTAGGGACAGAGGAATCCAGGGAACATTTCTTTAAGATTAGTCGAACTATTGCCTTTTTTCAAGGAGTAGGGACTTCTCTGGTAGATAAGCTATTGTTAATTAAAGACATAACCAGTGGGGATCAACCCCTGTAATGTGTGACCTGAAGCCAGAAGGAAAGAATAGGATCCAGGACAGGTTGTGGCCTTCATGGTAGAGATCAGTTTTTGTAGAATGGAGTAGTTAACCAGAAAATAGAGGGTAGGGTTAAATGGTCATTTCTCTCAATGGAGGAGGGTGATTAGTGGAGTGCTACAGGGATAGAGTAATGGGACTGGTGCTAGATAACATATTTATAAATGATATTTTATTTATGTATTTATTTGTAGTATTTGTATCCTACATTTTCCCACCAATTTGCAGGCTCAACGTGGCTTACATTTGCCGTAGTGGCTTACATTTGCCATAGTGGTGGCTGCCATTTCCGGTTAACAGAATTACAAATGGTATTGCATTGAATTGCATGCATACATGGTAAAGAAGAATACATTATGGTATTGCATATAGGTTCCTGAGTGGTAGATTGGATTGTAACATATGTTAGGTCATCAATTATAGAGAAATCATTTTCGACATAAGGATTAACGTAGTATTGCATTAAGGTGCTTACATACATGGTAAAGAAGAATACGTTATGCTATTGCATATAAGTTCCTGAGTAACAGATTAGATTGTAACATAAGATAGGTCATCATTTATGGAGAAATCATTTTCGACAAGGATTAAAGTGGTAGTGCTTGTCATTAATAACAATGAGGTTAGTCAGTTTAGTGATAAGAGTTCAGTTCTGTCTCGTTCGTGATCAGTGTTATTATTTAGTAATTAGGATGGTTGTTTATGGTATGCCTTCTTGAATAGATCAGTTTTCAGTAGTCTTCGGAAGATGGATAGATCTTGCGTTGTTTTTATGGCCTTCGGTAGTGCGTTCCATAGTTGCGTGCAAATGTAGGAGAAACTGATTGCGTATGTGGATTTGTATTTTAGTCCTTTACAGTTGGGGTAGTGGAGATTGAGGAATGTGCATGCTGATCTTTTTGCGTTCCTAGTAGGTAAGTCTATAAGGTCTGACATATAGGTCAGGACTTCCCCAAGTATAATTTTGTGGACCAGGGTGCAAACTTTGAACTCAATTCATTCTTTTAATGGGAGCCAATGTAGTTTTTCTCTTAGGGGTTTAGCGCTTTCGTATTTCGCTTTCCCAAATATGAGTCTGGCTGCTGTGTTTTGAGCGGTTTGAAGCTTCTTAATGACTTGTTCTTTGCATCCGGCATAAATGGCATTACAGTAATCTAGGTGGCTTAGCACCATTGATTGTACCAGGCTGCGGAATATTTCCCTTGGGAAGAAAGGTTTGATCCTTTTAAGTTTCCATATTGAGTGGAACATTTTCTTTGCTGTATTTTTCGTATGGTCTTCGAGTGTGATATTTCAGTCAATTGTGACTCCCAAAATGTTCAGACTGTCAGAGACCGGAAGGGTGTAATCTGGGGTGTTTATGGTATTGTGCTTGTATGTGTTATATTGTGAGGATAGGATGAGACACTAAGGGGCATAATTGAACTCGAACGCCCATGTGTAAAAACGTCCATCTCCGGAGACGGCTCCGCAAAGAGGCAGAGCGAACCATAAAATCGAAACGAGATGGCCGTCCATTTGGTCGTGGGAGGGGCCAGCATTCGTAGTGCACTGGTCCCCCTGAGATGCCTCTATGCCAGCCTCAAATATCATACCTAGCTCCATGACAGCAGTATGCAGGTCCCCGGAGCAATTTTAGTTTAGTTGGTGCTGCGCGGGACTCATGCAGAGAGCAAAAATTGGAAGAAAAAAAAAACATGCAAGTGCAGTCAGGGACCTCCATATTAAAACAATAGTAATAGTGGGATTTGAACCAGCCATCTTCTGATTACAAGACCTGTGCTCTAACCACTGCACCACTTATTCAGCTGCCTAAACCTCCTTCCCTTTCCATTAAGTCCCTCCAAGTTTCTGTCAGCCAATCACAGCTCGTTTAGCTGACACCAATGTCAGGTAAATGAGCTGTGATTGGCTGACAGAAACTTGGAGGGACTTAATGGAAAGGGAAGGCATAGCTAAGCAGCTTAATAAGTGGTGCAGTGGTTAGAACACAAGTCTTGTAATCAGAAGGTGGCTGGTTTGACTCCCCCTATTACTATTGTTTTAATTTGGACGTCCCTGACTGCACTTGCATGTTTTTTTTTTTTGGACGTCCCTGACTGCACTTGCATGTTTTTTTTTCTTCCGATTTTTGCTCTCTGCATGGGTCCCGCGCAGCACCAACTAAACTAAAATTGCTCGGGGGACCTGCATACTGCTGTCATGGAGCTAGGTATGGTATTTGAGGCTGGAAAAAATATTTAAACAGTTTGTTTTTTAGGGTGGGAGGGGGTTAGTGACCACTGGGGGAGACAGGGGAGATCATCCCCGATTCCCTCCGGTGGTCATCTGGTCAGTTTGGGCACTTTTTGGAAGCTTGGTCGTGAAAAAAACAGGACCAACTTTGTATGGACTAAACGCTCATCGGGGACGTCTTGCTTCTTTCCATTATTAGGCGTGGAGGTCCATCTGTTAACCACGCCCCGGAACGCCCCTGTCCCGCCTTCGCTACCGTTCGGCCACACCCCCGAGAATTTCGCCCGTCCCCGTGACGGAAAGTAGTTGGGGCCGTCCAAATTCAGCTTATACCTGTTTTTGAGACGGACGTCCATCTCCCGATTTGTGTTGGAAGATGGGCGTCCGTCTCTTTCGAAAATAAGCTGGACTGTGTCTTTTCTGCGTTTAACTTTAGTTGGAATGCGTCCACCCATAAGTTCATTATTTGGAGGCTGTGTTTGATTTCATTTGTGATTTCGGTTAGATCATGTTTAAACGGGATGTATAGCGTGACATCGTCTGCATAGATGTATGGGTTGAGTCCTTGGTTGGATAATGATTTGGCTAAAGGTGTCATGATTAAGTTAAAAAGGGTTGGTGAGAGCGGTGATCCTTGTGGTACTCCACATTCGGGTTTCCATGGTGTTGACGTTTTTGGTTTTGAAATCACTTGATAAGTTCTCGTTGTTAAGAAGCCTTTAAACCATCTTAGTACGTTTCCTCCAATCCCGAAGTAGTCTAGCATGTTCGAGAGTATTTGGTGGCTGACCATGTCGAATGTGCTGGACATGTCAAAGTGTGGGAGCAGCACTTTGTTTCCGGTTGCAATTAATTGTTTGAATTTGGTTATGAGAGTGGTTAGCACTGTTTCAGTGCTATGGTTGGATCGAAATCCTGACTGTGATTCGTGTAATATTGTGAATTTGTTTAAGTAGTTGGTAAGTTGTTTGGTTACCATACTTTCCATTAGTTTGACTATCAGGGGGATGGATGCTACTGGTCGATAGTTGGTTGTGTCGTTTAATTTTTTCTTTAAGTCTTTGGGTATAGGTGTAAGTATGGAAATCGTAATGATGAGTGAGGTGATTAAATTTGCAGATGACACAAAATTATTCAAAGCTGTTAAAACACATGTGGACTATGAAAAATTGCAGGAAGACCTTAGGAAATTGGAAGACTGGGCATGCAAATGGCAGATTAAACTTAATGTGGACATATGTGAAGTAATGCACATTGGAACGAATAATCTGACTCATAGTTACCTGATGCTAGGGTCCACCTTAGGGGTCAGCACCCAAGAAAAATATCAAGGTGTTGAGATAATACGCTGAAATCTTCTGCTCAGTGAGAAACTAAGCCGGACCCAGGGCAGGGCCGCCACCGCTGCCCCCCCCCCCCCAGGATTGCCGCCGCTGCCCCCAGGGATCACCACTGCTGCCGCCCTTCCCCCCCTCTCGCAGAAACTCCAAATATCAATTCTGTAACAATGTGCTTATATTTAAGCAGCTAGAGGGTGCCTATCTGGTACCTAGCAGCCTATTTTCCTTTGTATAATACTAGCATAACAGGTTAAATATACACCTATAACATAGGGACAAACACTTATACAAGCCATAGAGCTAGTGTAAGTGTTTGCACCTAAATGCCAGACATGCACACATTAATTATTGCATTCTATAAGTTAGACAAGTACAGAGTCCTGCCCAGGCTCCACTCATGTAACTTAACAAGCTAATGTGCGCTGATATTAGCACTTAACAAGCAATAATGAGCACTAAATGACACTGATTAGAATTTAGGTGCACAACTGCTAAGCACAGTTTGAAATGATGTGCGCCAAACTCCTAACGTGGGCAGGGAAATGGGCATTTTGTGGGTGTTCTGAAATTTTCATGCCTAGTCATAGAAGATGGCCCAGTGCACCTAAATCTATTCGCCGAGATTTACGCCACATTTTTGTTGGTGTAAATGGATGCACGTAGATTTAGGTGCTGAAATATCAACTAATATAGGGGCTGATTATAGCATATGCTTAGCAGTGCCAATATTTTAGGCACCATATATAGAATCTCCCCCTTAAGGGCAAAAGCAATAAATATTATAAGAGCTGGAACCCATATTGGACAAGAAGAGGCAAAATGGGTTTTCTCCCAAGCCTTCAATGGAAGAAGCATCTAACTAACTAGTCACAGACACAAGGATGTAACACCAGCTGCACATATGTAGCAGGATGTACTTATCCACTTCTTTATCTAGCTGAGATCATTTTCTTGTACCTTTTCTGTCTTCACATGCAATTTTCCTTAAAGTAGTCACTCTTATTGTTATCTAACTCCTGTTATTCCATCTTTATTTGTCTGTATGTTCTACCTCTGTTTATACCTTATGCTGTTTAAGATGTTTTCATGTGTATAGTGTTGACATTGTAACTAGCATACTATACAATAATATGTACTGTTATTTGAATATTTTTACTGCTGTAATTGTCTATTGCCTATATCTGGTTTATTCTCACTGCACACAGTCTTAGGTGAATTTGTTCAAAAAGGTGGTAAATGAGTCCTAATAAATAAATAAAATTTACAACACTGTTGTTTTCAGATGTAATTTTAATGCATCAGCTATTAGGTTGCATCGGGCATGTGGTTCTTGCTACTATATGCAGACGGACATGCATCCCATCTGTTAGCCAAAATAAGTACGTTCAAAATTAAAAAAAAAACCCCATACCCCTATTTGCCATCTTTTTGCAATTTTTAAGATGCTTTTGTGATAGGACAGTGTTGGCCTCAATGACCGAATAAGAGTGGTTCTCCACAGCTGAGACCTTTAAAAGGCTGACACAAGTTGAATTCTAAAAGCTTTACATATTGCTAATGGCCACTGCAAGTGATTTTAGAGTATTCCACACTTGTAGAACTAAATTAGCTGCCAACTAAAAGTCCCCCTTTGAGGATAATTTGCATTCAGTTTGCACAATCTATTTTTTTTTTTACAGCATTTGCAAATGAAATAGAAATAAGGAATTAGGGGAAGCATTTCCTGTAGATAATGGACGGGATGAAGCTAATAATAACTAACAAGTCATGCTGCTCTGGGTTTCAGTAGCATTGATTTCAAAGCGTGACCTCTCCCCAGGACCATGACATGGGAGTAATTAAATACATTTTCTGTCTCTAGGTGGGATAATAATGACCACTTATCTTTCCTTTTACAGTTTCAAGGGAGAATGCTAAACAAAGGAATGGCTCTTAAAATGCCATAATTACTGCAGCTATGTTGTGGCAAGAGTTTTCTAATCAAGTCCTCAGATTATCACAGAAATGATCTAGACAGAAAAAAAAATCACTGATGTATAAGGAGCAGTACTGATGAAAGCTGAAATAAATTTTCTTTCCCAGGATCTTGTGTAAATATCCAAGTCTCCTTGCTTCCACCTGTGCTATATTGACTCAACAGTGTGTTTTCAAACCACCTGCCCGATTGGCAGAATTTACGGCGAATAAAAAAAAAAAGACTTTTCAAGGTTCTGACACTCAAAGGCAATACTATATTTCATACTCAGGTCTATCCCTCTTCATGACATCCAGAATTTCCACCACTAACAAAGGGGTCCTTTTACTAAGCCGCGTTAAGCTCTTAGGGGTAGATTCAATAAAGAGTGCTAAAATTAAGGCACCAAAAAGATGATACACACTAAACACAAATTCTATAATGACAGTTCTGAGTGGAGTGGAATGGGTAGAGGCAAATCGCTTGTTTACTCTTTCCAAAAATACTAGGACAGGGGACACGCAATGAAGCTACTAAGTAGTAAATTTAAAACAAACCGGAGAAAATATTTCTTCACTCAACATGTAATTAAACTCTGGAATTTGTTGCCAGAGATTGTGGTAAAAGCAATTAGCTTAGCGGGGTTTAAAAAAGGTTTGGATAATTTCCTAAAGGAAAGGCCATAAGCCATTATAATAAGATGGACTTGGGGAAAATCTACTGCATATTCTAGGATAAGCAGCATAAAATCTGTTTTACTGTTCTGGGATCTTGCTAGGTACTTGTGACCTGGATTGGCCACTACTGGAAACAGGAGACTGGGCTTGATGAACCTTCAGTCTGTCTCAGTATGGCAATGCTTATGTTCTTCTTACAGAATGCTAGCACAAGTCCACAGTTTTGTGTCTAACTTTGGGCGTAAACACTTAGACCACATCAAAGGCTGGTTAAGTGACCAACTGTTGGTAGTTATGCGCATAACTCCAAGTATTCTATAACCTGCATGTAAAACACCTAATCACACCTCTTCCACATCTGTACCCCTAGAGAGAATTAGCATGACCAACTTCTAGAGTAACTAAGGGCACTTGGGCATGCAACTGCTAATTGGTGCCAATTAGTGTCAACACCAATTAAAGCCAATTAGCAGTTGCATGCCCAAGTGCCCTTAGTTACTCTAGAAGTTGGTCATGCTAATTGGCCACTTTACGCTTAGCACACAAAATTGCGCATGCAATTTATAGAATAAGATTAGCTGCTTGAACAACATAATTTAACAATTGGCTGTTAATTGGAGTTAACAGCCAATTCTGTTGTTCAAATTATCTAATCTTAATCTATAAATTGCATGCACAATTTTGTGTGCTAAGCGTAAAGTTGGGTGACCAACTTTATAGAATGGGTGTGTGTGTGTGTTTGTGTGTGTGTGTGTGTGTGGGGGGGGGGGGGGGGGGGGGGTTAGTGTGCAGTTTACCACGTGGTAAATGCTAGTGCAGAGCCTAGTTAAGGGTCTTTTCATTAATTTAGACTGGGAATCCTTCTAACCAACCCTATACTATCAATATAACTCACCTGTTTCTAGCAGAACATTAGCTCTAAATATCCTCTCATATTCCATTTAAGGTTCTTCATACTGCTTATAAGACCTTAGCTCTGAGCACTCTGAATTTCTTCTTAGATGCTTGATTTCTTATGTTCCTTCTAGGTCTCTTTGTTCTTTGGACCAAGGACTACTGATTGTTCCTTTGAATATCTCCTTTACATAGTAGACAGGCCCTGCCCAGTGCATCGTGGGTGATGGCACCTCTCAATATTTATCCTGCAAACAACTTGGCTGTTTTATCAAGGTGGTGAGGTGCCTTCTGAACACCACTTGGTATCTTCTAGCCCCTGACACAGCCCTTGCGTAGGCAAAACATGGACAGTTTTAGGTTTATATGGTTTTTATTCCAGAATAAAATACTTTTTTTTTTTTTGTTCAGAATGCTGAGTTTGATCTGCTTTTGTTCATCGCCTGCCCTGTTGCTTTCTTTAAATACTTAGCATTTATGTGTGCTCTTGCTGCCTAACTTCTAGAATGACCCCCTTTGTTGGTACATTTCTCTCTACAATGTACAACTTCCTTGATCTCTATTAGCACCGCTTCTGTAGCAGCAGAACATGTGCACAAGACTCTGTTTAAACCTACTCCCTGTTGGGCTTCTTTTCTTCTCTCAGTCTTCTCACCAGATACAAAATCAAACCCAGTGTACACCATGTTATGGATTAAAACGGTATTTTTTTGGGTAAACAACTAAAAATGTTCATTTGCTGCTTCACAGCTGTTGATAAGCTCATAACTACTACAGGTTGCATAATTCTTTAATGTCCAGGCCTCTCAGATGGCTGCTTAATTCTTCCTGTGGCATTCTCAGGTTCATAGGGATTCTCCATTGGAACTTCTCTCTTTACTTTGTGACTCCCTGTCCTCTTGGAGTCTGTGTGCTTTGAAAATGAGCTTCTATCTTTTATGCAAATTCAGTAGTTGCTGGGGAGGCCAGCTGCCTGCTCACAGAGCTGTGTGTGTTGTAGGTTCAGATTTGAAACTCCTATTGGGCAGGACTGGAAGAGCCCAGACATGACACAGAGGTGATGTACTCCCACACATGCAGCCAGTCATACAGTGAAACCGGAGGAGGAGGATGCTGAGAGTGTTGTTCTTATTAGTTCTGCTCAAGTGGCCAAAGGCAAGAATGTTTGTTTCTGTCACAAAGTCATGTTAAAAATATGCTGCGCCATTTATAACATCTAGGAAGATTCTTAGCAGTTTTCTTTGGCTGTTCTACTCTAATGATATCTATTGCGTCTCTAGGGCCCACTTAGGCTCAGGCCCATCCAACAGTAGCACATGGTGATGAAAATGCTGCTCTCCACAATACTGGCACCTTCGCATGCTCAGTTTTCAGTGCATGCCTGCTGCAGATTACCAAGGTGGAGACTGGAGAGAAGCATTTTCCCACCAGCTGAGATATTTTTTTGATGTGGGGGTGGGGGAGAGAACATTTGGTGCCCACCCACTTCTTGCCTAGGCCCATCCAAAATCTGCTGTCTGGCTACGCCCCTGGGGCATAAGGAGTTGTGCATGAAATGTTGACACCAGCCCCAGATCATAATTTCTGTCCTGTACCTTAGTGCCCACAGCCATTTCTTACTCTGTATCTCGGCTTTCATCATGGCCAGCCAGTCTTGCTCTTCTGCCTCCAAAGCTCACTGATGTCTATTCTTGAGCTCTGCTTAAACTGCTGCCCCTCTTTCCTGCCTCAGGCCTCCACTCTCTACATCAGACTCTGCTGCTATTTGTGCTATGGACTGCTCCTAGCTACAGATCTAGGTTCAGAAAGAAACAGGGTGTGATTGTGTGTGCATGGCGATGGGGGAGGGGGGAGGGAGAGTGGGAAGTAGAAGTATATAGGGTGAAAAGGAGGGATAAAGATTGGAAGTGGTAGAGGCCTGCAGGTATTTCTTTTTATCGCACCCCTGCTTGCTGTCCTAGTTAGATGCCTGTGCTGCTCAATATGTTGTTTTGGCTTCGATTTCCATAGATTCATTTGATTTGAACATATTGTAATTGTACATGTCACTGTAGAACACGAATCTGGCATATTGCTCATTTTGTATCTTTGTTCTTATTTTGTTGGTTGTAATTCTACTTATTTTTAGTGTTACGTATTGCTTTGCTGAGCTGTGGGGATCTAGATTTGATTTTAACCTGAAATGAAAGGGAAATTTCCAAAATTATTTTTTTTCTCATGTTGTCAATACTGTGCTCTATTGCTGAACAGTGCACACTATTGAGCAATATAGGAGCTCATTTTCAAAACAGAAAATCATCCAAAAAAGCAGCACTTTTGTTTTTTGCTAAAACGTCCAAATTGCTATTTTTTAAACCCATTTTAAAGATGTTTTTCTATGCAGTTCGTATGCAGTGCATCCAAATCACTGCATAGGGAGCAGGATTTGGGCATTCCCAAAACGTGGATGTTTTTCTGCCATAATGGAACAAAGCAAAGACATCCAAGGCTAAAAGTTAAGACATTTTAGTCTAGACCTGTTTCAATCATGGCTAAGTAAAAAAAAAGTGCCTCAAATGACCAAATGACCACTGGGAGGATTAAGGCAGGATTCTGCCTTACTCCCCCAGTGGCATTAGTGCACTGCAGCCGCTAGTGTGGTTTAGTAAACAGGGGGGTAAGTTTGATGGTCGAACTGGGCCGCTGAAATAGCAGGCCTATCTTTGGCCGCTATGAACTTAGCTGCTTAAGGGCCCTGTTTACTATGGAGAGTTAGCGTTTTTAGTGTGCCTACAATTAGCGCACATACTAACCGTGTAAGCGCCTATAGGGATATTGTAGGCATGTACACGGTTAATGCATGTACATGTTTAACGTGCGTTAAAGATGTTAACGCGCCTATAATGCAGCTTAGTAAACAGGGCCCTAAGTTTATAGCGGCCAAAAATAAACTGAATACTCAATGCCGGTCACCGGAAATGGCATGGCATTGAATATCTGGGCTCACCACTGATCGCTGTCTGAATATCGGCCCCGCTAAGCAGAAAAAACATCTAGGAAACGGCCATTTTTGAAACAAACAAAAAGATAAGACGTTTTTCTGGCTCAAAAATGGCTATGTTCGCCACTTGATTTTTGGACGTTTTAAAATCGGATTTAGACGTCATATTGAAAATGCCTCTCAGAGAATACTACTGATGACATTGACCCTGAAACAACAGCAGCAGCAACAACAACAACAACAACAGCCTTGACAAAAAGGAATAATCCCATAAAAAATATGGGAAACTAAACAAAATGAAACATTTTCACCTGCACACCCCTAGTAAAACATGTGCTGAAAGCTCTGATACATAAATTATTAAATTATATTACAGTCTTACTATATCTTTACTTTGAGTATAAGTTTGATCTATTTAATGTGGAGGGGCATTTTCGAATGGGGCCGGCCATCTCTAAGGGTGCCCATCTCCGAGGACAGCACCGTGAAGGGGCGGGGCCAACCGTATTTTCGAACGAGATGGCCGGCCATCTTTCATTTCGATAATACGGTTGGGGTCGACCAAATGTCAGAGATGGCCGGGTTTGAGATGGCTGGCCTCGGTGTTTGCCGATAATGGAAACCGAGGCCGGCCATCTCAAACCCAGCCAAATCCAAGGCATTTGGTCGTGGGAGGAGCCAGCATTTGTAGTGCACTGGTCCCCCTGACATGCCAGGACACCAACCGGGCACCCTAGGGGGCACTTCTAAAAAAAAAAAAAAAAAAAACCCCATTAAAATAGCTCCCAGGTGCGTAGCTCCCTTACCTTGTGTGCTGAGCCCCCCCAAAACCCACTACCCACAACTCTACACCATTACCATAGCCCTTATGGGTGAAGGGGGGTACCTACATGTGGGTACAGTGGGTTTGGGGGGGTTTGGAGGGCTCCCATTTACCACCACAAGTGTAACAGGTAGGTGGGGAGATGGGCCTGGGTCCACCTACCTGAAGTGCACTGCATCCACTAAAAACTGCTCCAGGGACTTGCATTACTGCTGTCAGGGAGCTGGGTATGACATTTGAGGCTGGCAAAAAAAGTTTTTAAAGTTGTTTTTTTGAGGGTGGGAGGGGGTTAGTGACCACTGGAGGAGTCAGGGGAGGTGATCCCTGATTCCCTCCGGTGGTCATCTGGTCAGTTCGGGCACTTTTTTGGGACTTGGACCTGAAAAAAAGGGTCCAAGTCGGCCAAATGCTCGTCAGTGCCGGCTTTCTTTTTTCCATTATCGGGCGAAGCCGGCCATCTCTTATCACGCTCCCGTCCCGCCTTGTCCCACCTTCTGTACCCTGTCAACACGCCCCCTTGAAGTTTGGCTGGCTCAGCGACGGACTGCAGTTGAGGCCGGCCAAAATTGGCTTTCGATTATGCCAATTTCGCCGGCCTTGAAAGATGGCCAGCCATCTCCTGATATGTGTCGGAAGATGGCCGGCCTTCTCGTTCGAAAATAAGCTGGTTAATGACTTTCAAATAAATAGCAAAGTAGTTTACAAGTAAAGGGGTCCTTTTACTAACCCGCGTAGGTGCCACTATGCGCCCAAAGTGCACCAATTTGGAGTTACCACCCGGCAACCACATGGCCTTTGCAGTAATTTCATTTTTGACGTTCATCCAAAAAATAATTTTTATTTTCTGACGCAAATCATCTACACGCTTTGGTCATTACCTCCCGGTTAACATGTGAGACTTTACCGATAATCAATGGCTAGTGGTAAGGTCTCAGACCCAAAATGGACACGCACCAATTTTTATTTGGCCGCATGTCCGTTTTCCGCAAAAATATAAAAAAAGGAATTTTTTACAGGTGCGCTGAAAAATGGATCTGCGCATGCCCAAAACCCACACTTACACTACCGCAGGCCATTTTCAGTGCAGCTTATTTTCTGACGTGCATCATGGCATTCTACGCACATAGGTCATTACCACCCGGTTAACACGTGAGACCTTACCGCTCAGTAAATGGCTGGCGGTAAGGTATCAGACACAAAATGGACGTGTGCCAATTTTTATTTTGCCGCACGTCCATTCTCGGCAAAAAGTTTAAAAGGCATTTTTTACAGACACTCTGAAAAATGGATCTGTGCGCGTCCAAAACCCGCGCCTACACTATCACAGGGCATTTTTCAGTGCACCTTAGTAAAATGACCCCTTTAAACTTGATTGAGTTGGTGGAGTTCTCCCCTGTCCCAGTGCCTGAACCTGAGGGTTTCAGCTTCAGGGAGATTTGCAGGTTTATTTTCAAAAGAGAAGTTTTATTATTATTATTTTTTTATTATTATTATATCTTTGTGCTTGTCTTTCTTAATTAAACGCATGATTGAGATCCGGTTCACACATTTTTCCACTAAATACAGGATGGGACATGGCAAACCCAATGCTAGGCTGTGAGAGTGTCCAAGCAGGGGGTAAATTTTAAAACCTTTTGTGTGTGAAAAGCCTGTTTTATATGCATATAAAAGCTTTTATAAAATTGCGTAATGCAAACACAACAAAAAGTATGTGCACTGAAAATGCACTGAAAATGTGTAGTGGTGGAGTTGCAATGATGCGTATATTTTATTATTTATTTTAAAATGAATGTTATGCACTATCACAGAGATTCTGGGCAAATCACAATTCAACATACATAATATATTCCAGACTTTTAAAATATGCATAAAGCATATAATATAACCCTAATCTACACAACTCTTCAATGAGTAAACATCATATACGCATCAATACATTAATCTCTGAAACTTGTGCAAATTCTCATTAATCAAGAGCATGAACTTTCCTGGAGGAAAAGTTCATAGTCTGTTATTGAGACAGACATGGGAAGCAGCTGCTTGCCCTGGGATTTGTAGTATGGAGTGTTGCCATGATTTGGGTTTCTGCCAGTTACTTGTGAACTGACTTGGCCACTGTTTGGAAAACAGGATACTGGGCTTTATGGACCATTGGTCTGACCCAGTATGGCTACTCTTATGTATGACTATAATTGCCACATACACTTTTATGCTCCTATAATAATTGAAGAATTAACATTTTATACTCCTTCTTGAGCTTCCTCAAATAAAAACGTTTTTTAATTTCTTTTTTAAAATCATGAAAACTCTGAATTCCTCTTATTTATTAGGATTTATTTAGCGCCTTTTTGAAAGAATTCACTCAAGGCGGCATACAGTAAGAATAAATCAAACATAAGCAATAGATATTTACAGCAGTAAAAATATTCAAATAGCAATACAATGTATGGCATGGAGGAGCATAATCGAACGCGAACGCCTATCTCCATGGGCATCTATGTCCGAAAACGGGTACGTGAAGAGGCGGGACAGACCGTATTTTTGAAAAAATGGATGTTTTTCAGCTGGGCATTTGTTTTTTTTAGCGATAATGGAAACTAAAAACGCCTAGCTCAAAAACGTCCTAATCCGAGCCATTTGGTCATGGGAGGGGCCAGGATTCGTAGTATACTGGCCCCTCTGATATGCCAGGACACCAACTGGGCACCCTAGAGGTCAGTGTGGTGGACTTCAGAAAAAGCTCCCACATGCATAGCTCCCTTACCACGGGTGCTGAGCACCCAACCCCCTCCCCCAAAACCCACTACCCACAAATGTACAACACTACTATAGCTCTTAGGGGTGAAGGGGGCACCTACATGTGGGTACAGTGGGTTTTGGAGACCTCCCATTTACCAGCACAAGTGTTACAGGTAGGTGGGGGATGGGTCTGGGTCCACCTGGCTGAAGTGCACTGCGGTACCCACTAAAAGTGCTCCAGGGACCTGCATACACGCAGGCCTCTAGGACTTGTTGCTGCTATATAACATTGGCACACCAGTTGACACCTGAAGACTAATCTCTCCGAAAATGTCCTTTATTGGAATAAGCATGCTAACTCACAGTTAACTGCAGATCAGAGGTTGTGCTCCACTGGCAACGAGTCTCCCTGGTACTGAGATGAGCAGTAGGTCAGAGCTGGCAGAATGCTGTACAATGCCCTCTTTCAGCCACATTCAATGTAAGAACTAAGTTCTGTAACATGGCTAACACGTGAAAGGGATCTAAAACTGGCTTACAAAAATGGCCACTACCTCATGGACTACCGGAAACAAAACAGGGCACACTCTGACCCAGTAAGCAGAGGGAAAAGCACCATGGGAGTAGAGCCTACCAACTACCAACATCGTGAGCATTTGCCACAAGCTAGTGGAATCACGGAGCCCAATACCCTACACCCACATAACAGAAAAGGTGTCACACTCACCCGAGAGCCAAATCAGAACCAGGGAAAGGCTGTCACAGGATAGAACACATTCTGCTGTCATGGAGGTGGGTACGGCATTTGAGGCTGGAATACAGGCTGGAAAAAAAGGTTTTAAATTGGGTTTTATTTGGTGGGAGGGGATTAGTGACCACTGGGGGAGTCCGGGGAGGTCATCCCCGATTCCCTCCGGTGGTCATCTGGGCAGTTGGGGCACTTTTTTGGGACTTGTTCGTGAAAAAAAGGGTCCAAAACAAGTGACCCAAATTCGCGCTAAAAACGCCTTTTTTTCGATTATCAGCTAAAGACGCCCATCCCTCCTCGGCCGATAACCACGCCCCAGTTCCGCCTTTACCACGCCTCTGACACGACCCCGTCTGCCCGTTTTCCACGACGGATTGCAGTTGGAAACGCCCAAAATCGGTTTGTTCGCCCATGGGAGAAAGACGCCCATCTCCCGATTTGGGTCGAAATATGAGCGTCTTTCTCTTTCGAAAATAAGCTGGATAGACAGGTAAGAGGAATTAGAAAATAAGGTGACTAATTTAAAGAAAGTTGCACATGAAGGAGATGATTAAATGTTATCTCAGCTGGGATAGGAGTGGATTAAACATTAAACCACGTTTGTCTATGTGTTCCGAAATTTTATTCTTTATAATAGTTTCCACCATTTTTCCCAACACTGACATCAGGCTTACCGGTCTGTAATGTCCTGGATCACACCTGGAACTCTTTTTAGCAATCAGCATCACATTAGCCACCCTCCAGGTACTACGGACAATTTTAACAACAGGTTACATATTACTAACAGCAGATCGGCAATTTCATGCTTGAGTTCTTTGAGTACCCTTGGATATATGCCATCCGGTCCAAAGGAAGTGCATTCCAAAGCACAGGACTCGCTAGGTAAAAGATCATGTTCCTATATTCTTCCAACTCGGCAGTTTGATAGGAAGGGATATCTAATAAAATATTGCTCAATATTGCTGCTATCTGGATCATTTTTTGCCCCACCCCTGCTCTTCTTCTAACTTGGCTCACAAATGTATGAAGAATATCTGGCTGTTAAACAAATGGCCTGATATTATCTGTATATTTTTTTGAAAATCTACAAATAAGGGAGTTATGTGTTGTTATGTGTTGGCCTCCCAGTGGCCAATGCATAACTCCCTTTGAATATCAGCCTGAGGGTTTTTACAACAGCTGTGGGTTTGCCAAAGAGCATCTGCATAACGCTATGAACATGAAGTTAGAGGCAGATGGATTTAAAATCCCTCTCATCCTTTCTCCATTTCCAGATGGGCATCACATTAGTAGCTGGATGAAACCTAGAAAACTGCTAGCGAAATGAACAGGATGCCAAGAAGCAAATTAGCTTATGCACTTTGTAATGGAAGAGTACTAAAAAGCCCTTTTACTAAGCTGAGGTAGGTCCTACATGCATGCAGCATGCACCAAACTGAGACTACTGCCAGGCTAGCATGCCCCCGGCGGTAATTTCAGATTTGGCACGCGCTCATTCCAGCGATAGAAATTATGTTTTTATTTTTTTAATGCACGCGGTGTTTCCAGCAGTAATCAGCAGTTGGCATTTAGCTCGTGAGCCCTTACCGCTAGATCAATGGGTGGCAGTAAGGGCTCAGGATGTAAATAGGCGGGCGCTAGTTTTAATTTTAGCGCACGCCCATTTCCTGGCCCATTAAAAAAAATGCTCTTTTTTCCCAGATGTGTTTAAAAAAAGTGGCCCAGTGTGCGCCAAAAACATGCACCCACACTGCCGCAGCCCACCTTTTACCGCAGCTTAGTAAAAGGACCCCTAAATATGTTAAGTGCTACAAAGAGCTGTTAATATTGATAGTCAAAAGAGCAAACAATAGTGGAACTAGGCAAAGTATTCTAAAGCTTAGAAAATTACCTATTAAAATAACACCTAAATGAGATGGATATCAGTTTTATACTTAAGGAGTTTGTTGTAGGTTATAAGGCCTCTTATGAGCCATCCCATCTACAACCATAAGCCCATAGTCATCAATCATTTATCCTTCCCATACTGTACAAAGTAAACATCACATTACTTTATTAAAAAAGAAAGTTTGGGTTTTTTTTTAACAAAAAACTGAACAACAACAATAAAAAAGCAATTAGCTTAAAAAGAAGAGGCAGCTGTTCATCTTCACCATTTACTGGACTCACCAGTAAATGGTGAAGATGAACAGCTGTCTCTTCTTTTTAAGCTAAGTGCTTTTTTTGTAAAAAAAACTTTTTTTCTAATAATGTGATGTTTACATTGTACTGTATGGGAAGGATACATTTATTTATTATGACATTTGTATCCCGCATTATCCCACACAGAGTTCAGGTTCAATGTGGCTTATAATCCAATTATAAAGCAAGTACGATCTCTGTCCCTAGAGGGCTCACAATCTTGGGTTTTATACCTGAGGCAATGGATGGTTAAAGGGGTCCTTTACTAAAGATTAACCTGAGTTATCTGCAGCAGGGCCTATTTTATTCCTATACGCCCTGCTGCAGATAACTCGAGCTAACCTTTAGTAATAGACCTCCTAAGTGACTTGCCCAGGGTCACAAGGAGCTGTAGGGGGAAATCAAACCCAGGATGTTGGGATCAAAGTCCACTGCAATAGAGACCAAGCCGGGCCCAGAGCAAGGTGGCCCCCCGCCACCCTCACCGCCCCGCCCCTCCACCGCCGCTGCAGTCCCCAGTCTCCTCACCTGCCTGCTCTCAGCTCCGTCCGCCACCGGGCCCCCTGCATTAAAATTGGCAGCACCTCAGCTCCATTTGGAAAGGCAGATCGCCTCCCTTTGGGCCTTCCCTCACTGCATCTCGCCCTCGTCTGATGTAACTTCTGGTTTCCGCGAGGGCAGGACACAGGGAAGGCCTGAAGGGAGGCGATCTGTCTGCCTTTCCAAACGGAGCTGAGTCACTGCCGATTTTAATGCAGGGGGCCTGGTGGCGGACGGAGCCAAGGGCAGGCAGGTGAGACCGGGGACTGCAGCGGTGGTGGCCTGACCCTGGCGCCCCCCTGCCCCCCCTCTCTTGGCAGCTCGGCACTGCATTAACCATTAGGCCACTCCATGATTGATGACTGTGGGCTTATGGTTTAGCCTGAAATGGGATGGCTCATTAGAGGCCTTATAACCTACAACAAAGTCCTTAAGTATAAAACTGATATCTTTCTCATTTAGGTGTTAGTTTAATAGGTAATTTGTAAGCTTTGGAATATTTTGCCTATTTCTTGTTCTTTTGGATATACCTTTGAAATAGTGGTTAATTCCCCATCTTTGTTATATTATGTTAATATTGATGGGTCATAAATGTATAAAACATTTACCACATGCAAAGCTCTTTTTATGGCATTTATAACATTGTGCTGGGGTAGATGAGTAAAAGTAGGCACACAGCAGGATTACACCTACTTTTATGGGATCTTTGCATAGATGTTCCTGGTGGCATAGCTTAGACAGAGCAAGAGTGAAGTAGCAATATTTTATAAACATGGGCACACATAGAGGGGCATTTTTGAAAGTATGTCCAAGTCTTAATTGGGAAGTCCTGCTCATAACGTCCCCCAAAAATGTCCACCTCACAGCCATTTTCGAACCTAAAAGGAGGTGCCCACTTACAGACTTTCCTGGGAGTGAAGAATGGGCGGACAGGGGTGGGATCGGGATTTATGCATGTACCTTATCAACTATACACATAAGCGCCAATTCTTACCAGGTAGGGATGAGCACAGGCAAAAACATTTTAGTTCATTTTTTTGTTTTGTTAAACGTTTTCCTGATTTTCAGGTATTATTTTGGTTCATTCCATATATTTCCTTAAATGTTATCTTTTTTGGGAAAAGGTGAGTAAAGTAGTGGATCCAGAATGTTGAGAATAGCCAATTTTTCATGTCATGTTTGAACTTCTGTAACTTTTAAATTTTGTTCACATAAAAGGTTGAACAAATTGTTTCCCACTTTTACCCAGAGATGGTCACAAATAAGAAATGTATAACATGCATTAGAATTTTTAAATATGTACATATTGTAGTTTAATGTGCATTATACTGATTTTTCACACAGCAAATTTTAAAGGTAGAGCAATGAACTCAATTTATTTATTAGGATTTATTTACTGCCTTTTTGAAGGAATTCACTCAAGGCGGTGTACAATAAGATGCATGCTAATAAATGCACATCCCTATTAGCAGCACATATGCATAAGTACATAAGTATTGCCATACTGGGACAGTCCAAAGGACCATCAAGCCCAGCATCTTGTTTCTAACAGTGGCCAAACCAGGTCACAAGTACCTGGCAAGATCCCCAAAATGTACAATGCATTTTATGCTGCTTAACTTAGAAATAAGTAGTGAATTTTTCCCAAGTCCATCTTAATAATGGCTTATGGACTTTTATTTTAGGAAGCTATCCAAACCTTTTTAAACCCCGCTAAGCTAACTGCTTTTACTACATTCTCTGGCAATGAATTCCAGAGTTTAATTACAGGTTGAGTGAAGAGCAATTTTCTCTGATTTGTTTTAAATTTACTACTTTGCAGCTTCATTGCTCCCTAGTCCTAGTATTTTTGGAAAGAGTAAACAATCAATTCACATCTACCCGTCTCATTCCACTCATTATTTTATAGACCTCTACCATGTACATATCTCCCCTCAACCATCTCTTCTCCAAGCTGAAGAGCCCTGACCGCTTTAGCCTTTCCTCATTCCATCCCCTTTATCATTTTCATCGCCCTTTTCTGTACCTTTCTTGGACGGTGACTCCTAATGTGGAACCTTCCATTACATAAATATAATTCGGGTTCCTCTTTCCCACATGCATCACATTGCACTTGCTCACATTAAACGTCACCTGCAAGTTGGAGACCTTGGGACAGGTATAACTTGTGGCAGCTTTCAGGGAGGCAGTTTTCAAAAGCGGGGCCTCTGATGTGGAAAGCTTTATCTGGCCAGTTGTGTTTATGTTCAAATGTTTTGCAATTTAAGAAATCGTTAAAGACACACAGGCCAATATTTAATGCTATTTAAGCAGCCAGGAACATCTCTTGGCCAGTTAAATAGCACTAATATTCAGCATGAGGGAGCCAGCTGTCTCCAATGAATATTGGCGCATACCCCCGGATTCTAAATAGCGCACCTAGAGATTGACGCAGATTCTATATCAATGTGCACAACTCAATTGGCTTAATAAGCTAATGAGTGCTGATAACAGCACTTAGGGGCCCTTTTACTAAGCCGCATAGGTGTGTCCTACACGCATCAATTTTGAACTACCACCCAGCTACCGCATGGCCCGGGCAATAGTTTTATTTTTTATGCGTACCTGTCTCTTTTTCAGATGCGCTGAAAAATGGACCTGCACACATCCAATACATGCGTCTACACCAGCGCAGCTCATTGTTCGGCGCACCTTAGTGAAAGGACACCTTAACAAGCAATAATGAGCACTAATTGGCACTGATTAGAATTTAGGCACACAACTTGCTAAGCGATGTGCGCTGAATTTCTAATGCATGCTGGCAAAAAAGTGCGTGGTTATGGGCGGGGAAATGGGTGTTTTGTGGGAGTTCTGAAATTTATACGCCTACTTATAGAAAATGGTCCAGTGCGTTTAAATCTACGCGCCAGGATTTGCACCATGTGTTCTTTGGTGTAAATCAATGTGCGTAGATTTAGGCGCTGAAATATCAACTAAGTTTATTCTACAACGGGTGCTGATTATAGAATACGCTTAGTTGGCACTGATTTCAGCGCCGGTTTTTTTAGGCATCATATATAGAATCTCCCCGTTAACAGCTAAATCACATGATATAACTGGCTAGCCATGAATATTCAGTGCTTGACCAGCTAAGTTTGGTGGTCAAATTGGGCCATCTAAATAGCAGACCTGTCTTTGGCTGCTATAAACTTAACGGGCCAGCGCTGAATATTGACTTGGTTGGTTAAGTTTAAGCTGGCCTAACTCCCCACCCCCCAGATATTCAATGTCGGCACTGAATATCCAGGCTCAGCGCCAATCACAGCATTTTGCTGGACTGCCTCCCGCGGATTGAATATTGACCATATTTTGTGCAGGCATTTTTTAAATGCTTAATAATGGTAAAAAGAAAAAAAATTGATGGAATATGACTGTGGCAGCATATTTATATTTTATTTTGTCGCTATTTTTTAATATGTATGTTTATATGGTAGCCGCTTTGGTTTTAAGCGGGTTAGAAGTTTTTTTAAATAATAAAATAAAAGACACATAGAAGGGCATTTTCACTATGACATTTAAATGTGACTGGATGTTTTGCTCTAAATGTCCCAAACTCAAATAGGAAACATAGCTATTTTCGAAACAGTAAAACGTCTATTTTGTTTTTTTTCAAAAATGACTATGTGCTAGATGTTTTTCTGTTCAGTGTGTTTATCTTTTCAGTCCATTTTTGGGAAAAAAAAGTTCAAGTGAAAAATGCACAAAGTCAAGCCAATGAGATGCAGAAGGAGCCAACATTCTTAGTAGACTGGCCACACAGACATCCCAGGAGAGCAGTAGGGCATCCTAGGGGGCACTGCAGTGGACCTCATATAAAAGCTCCCAGGTACACAGCTCACCGTTACCTCCTTAAATTGTATGCTGAACCCTTCAAAACCCACCAAAAACCTACTTTATCCAACTGTATACCACTACAATGGCTGAAGGGGTCACCTATAATATTTTGTATTTGGATTTGCTCACACCTTTTTCAGTAATAACTCAAGGTGAGTTACATTCAGGTAATACCTAGTTGTGGGTATAGTAGGTTTTTGGTTAGTGTGGGAGGGCTCACACTTTCCACCACAAGTGTAATAGGTAGAGTGGGATATGGGCCTGGATCTTCCTCTGTACAGTGCACTGCACCGACCACTAGACTACTCCAGGGACCTGCTTGCTGCTCTAATAGGACTGGTTATAACATCTGAAGCTTTCACAGAGGTTAGTATGTACTATTTCTTTCACATTTTGGGGGGTGGGGGTGGGAAGGGTCAATGACCACTGGGGGACTAAGTGGGGGGGGGGGGGTCATGCCTTAATCCCTCCAGTGGTCATCTGGTCATTTAGGGGACCTTTTTGTGCCTTAATCGTTATAAAAACCAGTGTAGACTAAAACATTTAGATTGTAGCCCCAAATATTTTTGTTTTGTTCCATTATGGTGAGAAAACATCTGAGTGTTAGTAATGCCCAAATCCCACCCTCAACATGCTCCCGACATGCTCCCTTGTGATTTAAACGCACTGGCAATGAACTGCATACTAAAATGTTCAAGTAATGAGTTTCGAAAATACTGATTTGAACGTTTTAGCAAGAAGAACGTCCAAATGCTGCTTTATGACACTTTTTGAATGCTTTTCTTTTTTGAAAATGAGCCCCATATGGCAATACTTATGTACTTATGCATATGTGCTGCCTTTATAAAATAGAATCAACATATGCATCTAATTGCCTTGAAAGCCTAAGGGCCCTGTTATAAAATTACTTTTGTTGTATCTTTGGCAAAAGAACTTAGTTAGTGCCAAAAACATTGTACTAGGTTTACAGCGCTGTTTAGGGATGAGAGAGATGGGCATGTAGAGAATCTATTGCTTTAAAAAGTTCCACAGCATGTGTGTGCTAAAAAAGCTTAAGCCACTGCACACAGCCGATTTAAATTTTTAATCCAAGACATACTGTTGGAGGCTTACTAAAACAAAGGATTTCTACTAGTCATATGTTGTTCTCGCAGTGGGAGATTGAACTGACAGGAAAGGATTTTAATATTAAACACACCTCATGTCAGACCTTAGAACTCTCCTGATAGCCCTGTGTTTCAGCCCCTTCCTTTTTTTCTTTCTTCTCCTCACTGTCTTGGCAGCCTTGTGAATGCTGCTCTTAGACAAGAATTAGTTGGCATAACCAACATGATCTGAATATACAATGTAACCTCAGCGGCGAGAGAAGGGAAGTAGAAAGAATGAAGGGATATAAGAGCAAAATAGTATGAAAAGAAAAGGTTTGTTAACTTTTCCTGGAGGAGAAGGAGAGTAAGCTCCCCAAAGCAGCACAGGAGCAGCTCCAGCTAGGCACACATGATGACAGAAGCCCCAGCCAAGCCTCTGATGGGCAGAAGAGCATCTGGGTCACACAGGAGAGCAAGAACCCCCCCCCCCCCCCAAACACCAGAAGAGAAGGGTAAGCACCAGGGGTGGACTGACCATTCGGGCAACCTGGCAGTGCTCGACGGTCCAGAGGCTCTAGGGGGCCCAGAGGTTCTGACCGGTTGCCCGCCACCGTACACTATAGCCCCCACGGGGCCCTGGTGGTCTAGTGGCCACTGCCGCTATTCTCCCTGGTTGCACCACTGTGTTTACAAAATGGATGCCGAGACTACCAAGTCTTGGCAGCCATTTTGTAAACATGGCACTGCATCAGGCAGAGTAGAGACAACGGATGGGCAGGAAAGAGGGGATTTACTTCCTGCTGCTGAAGAAGCCACTAGACCACTAGGGCCCTTCAAGGTGAGGGGGGGGGGGGGCAGCGGCAACATGGTGGGATGGAGGCATGGCGGGGATGGGGACACTGTTGGCAGCAGCAGCAGCATGGCGGGGGGTGGCAGAGTAGTCTCAATGCCCAGGGGCCCGGAGTACTCTCAGTCCGCCCCTGGTAAGCACTGACCCTATAAGAACAGACAAATAAAAATGAATATCTGCAGAAATCACGTGGAACATGTGCCTGCAAAAAAGAAATGGATCACAAATGAAAAAGCGGTGTCCAATTTATTCACCACACATACAGGCTTAAACAGTTTTACTTCCTAAGAAGCAGCAAAGAGTGCACTCTTTGCTGCTTCTTAGGAACTGAAGCTGTGCCTGTAAGTGATACTTTGTGGGACTATCTTAAGGTTGTTTTTGAAGCCCCTGACACAGCCCTGGTTAGGGTGAAACAAGACCTTGTCAGGCTTTTTACATATGATTTGATTTTTATACGTGTACATAAGTACATAAGTAATGCCACACTGGGAAAAGACCAAGGGTCCATTGAGCCCAGCATCCTGTCTACGACAGCGGCCAATCCAGGCCAAGGCACCTGGCAAGCTTCCCAAACGTACAAACATTCTATACATGTTATTCCTGGAACTGTGGATTTTTCCCAACTTCATTTAGTAGTGGTTTATGTACTTGTCCTTTAGGAAATCGTCTAACCCCTTTTTAAACTCTGCCAAGCTAACCGCCTTCACCACATTCTCCAGCAATGAATTCCAGAGTTTAATTATGTGTGGGGTGAAGAAACATTTTCTCCGGTTTGTTTTAAATTTACTACACTGTAGTTTCATCGCATGCCCCCTAGTCCTAGTATTTTTGGAAAGCGTGAACAGACGCTTCACATCCACCTGTTCCACTCCACTCATTATTTTATAAGTCTCTATCATGTCTCCCCTCAGCCGTCTCTTCTCCAAACTGAAAAGCCCTACCCTCCTTAGTCTTTCTTCATAGGGAAGTTGTCCCATCCCCGCTATCATTTTAGTCGCCCTTCGCTGCACCTTTTCCAATTCTACTATATCTTTCTTGAGATGCGGCGACCAGAATTGAACACAATACTCAAGGTGCGGTCGCACCATGGAGCGATACAACGGCATTATAACATCCTCACACCTGTTTTCCATACCTTTCCTAATAATACCCAACATTCTATTCGCTTTCCTAGCCGCAGCTGCACACTGAGCAGAAGGTTTCAGTGTATTATCGACGACGACACCCAGATCCCTTTCTTGGTCCGTAACTCCTAATGTGGAACCTTGCATGACGTAGCTATAATTTGGGTTCTTTTGTCCCACATGCATCACCTTGCACTTGCTCACATTAAACGTCATCTGCCATTTAGCCACCCAGTAAGGTCCTTCTGTAATTTTTCACAATCCTGTCGCGAGTTAATAACTTTGAATAACTTTGTGTCATCAGCAAATTTAATTACCTCGCTAGTTACTTCCATCTCTAAATCATTTATAAATATATGAAAAAACAGCAGTCCTAGCACAGACCCCTGAGGAACCCCACTAGCTAACCTTCTCCATTGTGAATACTGCCCATTTAATCCCACTCTCTGTTTCCTATCCTTCAGCCAGTTTTTAATCAACAATAGGACATTTCCTCCTATCCCATGACCCTCCAATTTCCTCTGTAGCCTTTCATGAGGTACCTTGTCAAACGCCTTTTGAAAATCCAGACACACAATATCAACCGGCTCCCCTTTGTCCACATGTTTGTTTACTCCTTCAAAGAATTGAAGTAAATTGGTCCGGCAAGATTTCCCCACACAAAAACCGTGCTGACTTGGTCTCACTAATCCATGTCCTTGGATGTGCTCTGTAATTTTGTTTTTAATAATAGCCTCTACCATTTTCCCTGGCACCGATGTCAGACTTACCGGTCTATAATTTCCCGGATCTCCCCTGGAACCTTTTTTGAAAATTGGCGTTACATTGGCCACCCTCCAATCTTCCGGTACCACGCTTGATTTTAAGGATAAATTGCATATCACTAACAGTAGCTCTACAAGCTCATTTTTCAGTTCTATCAGTACTTTAGGATGAATACCATCCGGTCCAGGAGATTTGCTACTCTTCAGTTTGCTGAACTGCCCCATTACGTCCTCCAGGTTTACCGTGAAGTCAGTAAGTTTCTCCGACTCGTCCGCTTGAAATACCAGTTCCGACACCGGTATCCCACCCAAATCTTCCTCGGTGAAGACCGAAGCAAAGAATTCATTCAATCTCTCCGCTACGTCTTTGTCTTCCTTGATTGCCCCTTTTACCCTTCTGTCATCCAGCGGCCCAACCGATTCTTTTGCCGGCTTCCTGCTTTTAATATACCAAAAAAATGTTTTACTATGTTTTTTTGCTTCTAATGCTATCTTTTTTTCGTAATCCCTCTTGGCCTTCTTTATCTGCGCCTTGCATTTGCTTTGACACTCCTTATGCTTCTTCTTGTTATTTTCAGACGGTTCCTTCTTCCATTTTCTGAAGGCGTTTCTTTTAGCCCTCATAGCTTCCTTCACCTCACTTTTCAACCACACCGGCTGTCTTTTGGACTTCCGTCTTTCTTTTCTAATTCGCGGAATATGTTTGGCCTGGGCTTCCAGGATGGTATTTTTGAACAGTGTCCATGCCTGTTGTACAGTTTTTACCCTCTCAGTTGCCCCCGTAAGTTTTTTTTTTAACCGTTCTTCTCATGTTATCATAGTCTCCTTTATTTAAGTTAAACGCTAACGTATTTGACTTCCTGTGTATAGTTACTTCAAGGCTGATATCAAAACTGATCATATTATGATCACTGTTATCAAACGGCCCCAGTACTATAACGTCCCTCACCAGATCATGCGCTACACTAAGGACCAAGTCTAGAATTTTTCCTTCTCTCGTCAGCTGCTGCACCAGCTGCTCCATAAAGCTGTCCTTGATTTCATCAAGGAATTGTACTTCTCTAGCATGTCCCGATGTTACATTTACCCAGTCTATATTTGGATAATTGAAGTCACCCATTATTATCACATTGCCCATTTTGTTTGCGTCTCTGATTTCTTTTATCATTTCTGCGTCTACCTGCTCATCCTGATGAGGTGGACGGTAGTACACTCCTATCACTGTCCTTTTCCCTTTTATACATGGAATTTCAACCCACAATGATTCAAAGGTGTGTTTTATGTCCTGCTGAATTTGTAATCTATCTGAGTCAAGGCTCTTGTTAATATACAATGCTACCCCTCCACCAGACCGGTCCACCCTATCACTACGATATACTTTGTACCCCGGTATGACAGTGTCCCACTGGTTATCCTCCTTCCACCAGGTCTCAGTAATGCCTATTATATCCAATTTTTCATTAACTGCAATATATTCCAACTCTCCCATCTTATTTCTTAGACTCCTAGCATTTGCATATAGACATTTCAGAGTATGTTTGTTGTTCCTATTTGCATGATGCTTAGTACTTGACACTATTGATTTGCCATCTTTTGTCTGATCTTTAGTTGTATTTAAGGGCACCTGACCTACCACGGTCTGTTGTGCAACCTCACTATCCAGAAACCTTATCTTCCCTGTTTGTGAGGTATCCTTGCAAGATACCTTATCCCGAACCATGCGCTTTTGAGCGACTGTCGGCCTTCCCCCCATTTCTAGTTTAAAAGCTGCTCTATCTCCTTTTTAAATGCCGATGCCAGCAGCCTGGTCCCACCCTGGTTAAGGTGTCCTGGTTAAGGTGTGGTGAATAAATTGGACACTTTGCTTTTGCATCTGTGATCCGCCCCTTTTTTGCTCCCGCCTGGATATTGTGGATTACTTGCCTATTTGTTTCCTTGAATGTGCCTGCTACAGGGAGAGATCCAGGGCATCTGAAGGCACATGCTGAAGGATTACCATGCCCAGCAACATCAAAGAGTCCCACAAAAAAGAGGAAAAAGCACATGGAGGAGGGGAGGAGCAGAACAGCAAGAGATAACATAGTAAACAATGGAAGAAAAAGGCCAACATAGCTCATGATGTCTGCCCAGGAAGGTTGTTGGACAGGGCCGCTGAGAAACAAACCTGTGCCTGTGGCAGACAGGGGGGCCCACCACACCATCATCAGTCACAGTGCAAAGCAGGGGCATAGCCAGCGGCCTGGTTTTTTTTGGCGGGAGGACTGGGGGGGGGGGGGCACCCATTCCTTTCTGCTGTCTCCCCGACTACCCCCCCCCCCCCCTTAAAAAGTTGACCTTTGCTGGCTGGAATGCCCAAAGCCCTGCCAGAGAAAGAGCTCCATGACCCGAACCTCCCCTGCTGTGAGGTGTGAGGAAGTCAGCAAATGCTTTCTAACCATCGATACCAGCATTCCTTGCACATGCTCAGTTCATGAGCATGAACTGAGAATGCACGAGTGCTGGTATTGGCTGCTGACTTTCTCGCAGTGGGAAGGTTCTGACCAGAGAACTCTTTGGCTGGCGGGGCTTGGGCATACCGCCAGCCATTCAAGTTCTGCGGTTGGGGGGGGGGGGGTCTGAGCCCAAAGTGGAGGAGTCCAAGCCTCCCATGCCACTGGGTCAGCTGGGCCCCCCTTGGAGCCCAGACCTGGGGAATTTTGCCCCCCCTTGGTGGGTCTGTTGTTGGAATTGTACATGATGTGCAGTGCAGATTACTTTCTTTATGCTTATGTTGATAGGGATGTACCTTCTACTGTGGACTGCAGCAGGTTACTTTTCTCTTGATTCTTAGAAGTGGAAAAGTCATTATATAGCTTTGTTTACATCTTCTATTTTGTTTTAGGGACCCATCGTGTAAATTCCACTCTCTTTAAATCCCAGCACCATTTTGGCTTCTATCACAGCTTTTGACTCTGCCTCATTATAGTTTTATATCATGCCTTCTACTTCTAAAGTTTCTCCTCACTTGGAAAATGGAAATGGGACTTGATATACCACCTTTTTGAGGTTTTTGCAACTACATTCAAAGTGGTTTACATATATTCAGGTACTTATTTTGAATATTGGCTGGAGTATGTACTCCAGCCAATATTCAAAGAGTTAACCATCCAGGAATTTCTGCCGACCAGTTAAGTTGCTTCTATGCGGCTATCCGGTCATTTTCAACAGCACTTAACCAGTTAGCGCTGCTGATAATGGCTGATTAGCGCCAAAGTGGAAGCTGGCTATGTCGGGGGGCATTCTGGGGACGTTTCAGAGGCAGAGTTCAGTTAGCTCTCAATATTCAGAGTTAACTGACCATGTTTACTGCATAAATAGCTGTCCTATCTTTATGTGCTAACCCATGGCCAGTTAATTCTGAATATCAACTTAACCGGGCATACCCTAGCTGGCTTTTTTAAAAAAACAGAAATTGAGTGCTGAAGCCTGCACAGAGCCTAGTATTGAATTTCAAGTTTTAGCACCAGCAGCGGACAAAAAAAATGCTGTCTGCCACTAGCTGATTATCAGTCGGACTGTGTTTAAGAAAAGAACAAAAACTATACAAAGCTTGTTTTCTGCATAACTCTGTCAGAACTTGACCAATTTCAGTATAATTTGAGATATATCATCCTGAATAAATTTGCAGTAAGCCTAAAGCAAATGTTCAAAATGTCCCCAATTGCCACGTACACATGCATGGAGTTGTTTTCTCCACTAATAAAACCGCAGCGTGAATGACGCCCTGACTCAAGTTGTCCCACAACTCAGCCAGATGCTGCTTCAAGTTGCTGGTGTCACAAATCAACCTTTCATAAAGATGCTGTTGCTTAAGACACCAAATTCTGTAATCAACAGGGTTCAGGACTCAGCTGTTAGGGGGCTACCAGTCTAGTGAAATTAAATCCGGAGGCATTCTCTGCAGCAGCTGGATGGTTTCAGGAGCATGATGAGCAGGTGCACTGTCTTGCTGAAACACTTAAACTTTGCCAGCAATACACCAAATGGCTGGTAGCAGTTGCTATGATAGCAAAGCATCATAATAGTACTCACTATTAATCTTTGGATATGTAGATACAGTCAAAGCAATTTATATATACTACTAGCCGTTAAGCCCGTAACAACGGGCTAGTTTTTGGTTTTCCTATGGTCCCCCCTCTCACCCCACCCCAGCACCAACAACTCTGCTCTCTCCCCTGCCCTCCCCCCCCATGTCCAGCAGCCCTCCTCTCTCCCCTGGCTTCCCCCCCATGTCCAGTAACCCTGATCTCTCCCCTACCCTCCCCCCATGTCCAGCAAGCCTACTTTCTCCTCTGCCCTCCCCCCATGTCCAGCAACCCTGCTCCCCCCATGTCCTTCTCCCCAAACCGCCGGCACTCGATTTCCGCGTCTGGGGCCACGCCTCTTGGGGTGAAACGTCAGTCGTCACTGCCGCCACGGCTCCTCCCCTTAGGGCTCCGCAAATCAGAGGCGAGGAAGGCGAGTCACGTGGGCGTCCGGGGCCAAGCCTCTTGGGGTGAAACGTCAGTCGTCAGCGCCGCCATGGCTCCTCCCCTCGCACCATCCTTGCGGAGTCACCCCGCATTTGGATGACATCTAAACTTCAGAGGGAGGGGGAGTGGAACTCACCAGGTGTTCGGGGCGGAGTCGCCGCACCTCTAGACTGTTGCTCTGAACGTTCGGACTCTACTGCGCATTTGCAGGTGAGTCGGTCACGTCTCATTTATATGTTTGATTTTTGCAGGTACTTTTCTGTCCCTAAAGGGCTCACAATCTAAGGTTATTTGTACCTGGGGAAATGGAGGGTTAAGTGACTTGCCCAGAGTCACAAGGAGCTGGAGTGAGAATTGAACCTGGTTCCCCAGGATCTCAACCCACTGCACTAATCATTAGGCTTCAGTGGGATTCAAACCCAGTTCCCCAGGTTCTCTACTCACTGCACTAACCGTCAGGCTACTCCTCCGCTCCAGGGCAATGGAGGGTTAAGTGACTTGCCCAGGGTCACAAGGAGCTGCAGTCAATGAAGAAAAGCTTCATGCATCCCATTTTGGACACTCCAACAGAGACCATGACTGATTTGCTGAATGTTGAGTGAATACGTAGAAGACAATCGGCAGCAATATCATGCTTTTTCACTGCAGTCTGTGCATAAAGCTGGTCATTTTGGGCGTTGATAGGTGGCTCAACCATGAAAAGTTTCTCATGTGTAAACCAAATAAGTCGACAGCATATGAGGGGAACTTGCAAAGCAGTTGTTTCGACCATGTCATATGAGCAATCTGGTTGTTCTCGGTTAGCTGTTGCGCTCCCCTCCACTTAAGACACCATAGGTCAAGATCACTGTGGATGTTTCAAAACACCCTTGGCTGAGAAATGCTGGTTGCTCCACTAATTTGATGAATGGACATGTGAGGTTTAGGTGCATCCCCTTGACTCAGCACAAGTTCTTCAGCTGTCGAGATATTTTCTTCAGTGAGAATTGATCGGGCCCTGATGCCTCCTGAGTTGCAATCAGTTGATCCCATTTCTTGCAATTCCTTTAAAACATATTCTATGCTTACCCTCTTCCCCCTCTTTTCTGGGAACTCTTGCAGCAGTCTATGAGAACCCAGTGGCTTACTTACCTTATATGGCACCCATGGTGGAGCATCCTCCCCCCCCAGCGGAGCACACACCCCTGGGCAGCACACACCTCCTCCTCCAAGCAAGGGGGTGCATGGAGTAGGTGCGCGGTTGTCGGTTCTGCCATTCCCTTGCCCCCTTTGACATAAATTTCCTGTTCTGGGGCAGGGGATCGGCAGAGTCCACAGCCACACGCCTGTTCCGTGCACGTCCTTGGTGCTGGCACCTGGGGCGGATCACCGCCAGGTGCCAGCCCCGCCCTAGGTACGCTAGAGTGAGAACCATAACCTTTCTCCAAATACAAATTTTTAATAAGGATCAGAACCTCTTGACTGAAAACCATAACTGTTTATGTTTAAAGTAAAATAGTATCTGCGTGTATTATGATGATCACTAGGTGGTGGTGATATAATTTAGATGAGGTGGCTGGTGTGAGTGTAGGCTTATTCACGGTATCTCCAATTTTATTGAAATTGGTAAAGTTTTGACAGACATGCAGAAAGCAAACTCCGTATAGTTTTCTTTTGAAACACTGTGTATTTAGGACTTCCAGTCTCTTTTCATATGTCAACTGATAGAGCCCTCTTCACTTTCCTCTGTAGTAACTCTAGTCTCTTTATGCCCTTAGCAAAATACAGCTGTCAAAACTGAACAAAGTACTCCAAGTGAGGCCTCACCAATGTTCTGCAGAGAGAGATTATGACCTCCTTTCTGCTCATTATACCCCTTGCTATGCATACTAGGATTCTTCTGGCTTTAGCCAATGTCTTGCTGTATTGTTTTGCTGCCTTGAGATCCTCAGACTTTATCATCATAAGGTATCTCTCCTGGTCCATGCTTATCAGCCTATTTCCTTCTATCATATACAGTTCCTTTGGATTTTTGAATGTCCAAAAACATCACTTTGCATTAAAGGTTAACTTCCAAGCATCCAACCAGACTTCTAGCTTTTGTAGATCGCTTATTTTGCCCACTCTCTCTGGGTTTCCACTCTTGTAGATCTTTCTGTCAGCCGCATAAAATGCAAATTTTCTCTTCTAATCCTTCAGAGATATCACTTATGAAGGTGTTAAACTGAATCAGTCCCAGGATGGACCCTTGAGGCACTCCACTACTCACCTTTCTTTCTTCCAGATGAATATCATTTTCCACTACCCTCTGTTGTCTGTCAGTCAACCAAATTTTTAGCCAGTTGACCATCTTGGGACTCATCAGTTTGTTTACAAGCCTCCTATGAGGAACTGTATCAACATGCTTAAATCCAAGCATATCACATCCAGCATATACCCCTGTTTTCTGGTCACTCAGTCAAAGAAATCAATCAGATTGATTTGGTATGATCTGCCTCTGGAAAACCATGTTGCTTTGGATCTTGAAATTCACTAGACTGTAAAAAAAAAATGTACTCTTTTGCTTCAGCTGCATCTCCATTACTTTTCCCACCAGTAATGGGAGGCTTACTAACCTGTAGTTTCCCACATCTGCCTTTCTCCAATCACATGGAATGACTCCTATCTCCAGGGATCTGTTAAAAATATCCACTTCAGGGTAGTGCTTTTCAGCCCTCTCCTGGAGGCACACCTTGTCAGTTGGGTCTTCAGGATTACCACTATGAATATACACAAGATAAATTTCCATAAATCAGAGTCCCATTACATGCAAATCTGCCTCATGCATATTCATTGTGATGATCCAGAAAACTTGGCTGGTAAGGTGCGCCTGTTGGAGATGGTTCAGAAGCTTCCAGAACTTCTCAAAGCTCCCTTAGTGTACTGGAATGTATTCCTAAACCTTTCCTATGGCTTCATCCATTTTCAGCCCTGCAAGTTTTTCACACATGAACTGTTCTGTGAATGGTGTTGTATCTATTTCATTTTGATATGTACTTTTGCTAGTTATCTGTGGCTGCTCTCCAGGTCTTTCTTCTGTAAATACTGAACATAAATATTTGCTTAGAATTTCTGCTTTTTCCTCATCATTCTCCACATCCTGATCTTCAGAATCCTTAAGTTTAGAATTCCTCTTATGACCTTCCTCCTTCCCTGGACATATGTAACGAAAATCTTGTCACCTCATTTTATATTTTGGTCTTCTTTTCTTATGCCCTGGCTTTTGCCTTCCTGATTTTTACTTTTGTTTCATTTAGCTTTACCTGTTATTCATTTCTAAGTTCTTTCTTTTGGGATCCTTTGTGAATTCAAGCCTTTTAGCCAGTTTGTCAGCCACCTCCCTTGGAAAACTCTCTGAAATTGCTACTGCCTTCAAATCATCCATCCGTGGCTGGCCAGGTCTCAGAATCCACTTTCCTAGTCTCACCCAATGTCTTCAGCTCCCACTTTCGGCCCAGACACTCTCTAGTGAACACCAAGCAGCACAGCACAGCAGGCAGCCTGGCCTGACATAAATTTCAAGCTGTGGGTCTAAGGCTCATAGCTGTCTCTGGCCACAATTGTACTCCAATTCTGATTGCTGCTCTGTAGTCCTTGCTGTATTGCCACTGGTTGAGTTTGCACAGTGGGAATGGAATAAGACGTCCCCATGGCAAGTAGCACAGGAGGAAACAGTAGTGAAGTATGGCTGCATCAAAGAGTTCCTTGAGGTAAGGCAGAGAAGCAACACAAAGCTTTATGCCATAGTCTGTCAGCTCACTGAGCCCCCTGGCGTAAGGACTAATGTGCGAAGCTGCATAGGTCACTGGCTGGGAAAGAGGCTGCTAAAGCAGCTGAAGTGCCTGGGAGGAAACACCACCATACAGAACCAGTTAACCCCCCCCCCCCCCCAAAAAAAAAAAGATATAAATAAATTGATGGGAACAAGTTGTGGGGGGGGGGGGGGGGGGTGGGGGGAAGAATGACAAAAAGAAACTGTGACTGTTGGGGACATGGAGGAGAGAGGGTTAATGTAACTGCTAGGGATGGGGAAGACAGAGAGAGAGAGAGAGAGAGAGAGAGAGAGAGAGAGAGAATGTGGCTGCTGGGAATGGGGGAAAAGGAAAGAGAGAATGTGGCTGCTGGAGACAAGGGGGGGGGGGAGAAGGAAAGAGAAAGAGAGAGAGAGAGAGAGAGAATGTGGCTGCTGGGAATGGGGGAAAAGGAAAGAGAGAATGTGGCTGCTGGAGACAAGGGGGGGGGGGGGGAGAAGGAAAGAGAGAGAGAGAGAGAGAGAGAGAGAAATGTGAATCCAATCTAAGATGACTGCCAAGACCTTCAGTGGCAGTCTTGCGAGACTGTTGCTGAAGCTCATGGCGGTCATTTTGGCAGCAGAGAGGACTAGGGATGTGAATCTCTGTTGCATCAGTTAGGCCAGTAGACCACTGGGGTGGCTGGAGTAGGCCTGGGGGGGAGAGGGATCTGGTTTATGGGTGGGTCTGGGAGGGAGGAAGGGAGGTTGTTGGTTGTGATGGTTGCACTGGGGGGGGGGGGGGTTAGTGAGGGGGAAGGGAGGCTGTGTGCAGTTGCGATGGCAGTGGGGAGGGGGATGGGGAAGTTGCAGTTTCAGCCAAAATTGCCCTGGTAGTTTTGGCCGAAGCTTGAATCCAAATTTCAGGCGGGTTTAGGTGCCAAAACCAAAATTTGGTTGGCCTCTAGCCTAGGTGTCTTCGTGCATAACTGCAAAGAAGGCGTGGCCATGAGAAAGGCATGGGTGGATTCTAGATTCTTCTAGATTCTTCTAGATTCTTATGCCGTTTACTTTCTAAGTTTTATTAATTATCTTTATAAACTGCAACATAGGGAAAATACATATAGTATTGAAAAACCACTATCAAATTAGGAGTAAACTATTATCATTGGTCCCCAAAGGGAGTAAAGAGAAAAAAGAATCATCCGCAAGTGGCATATGATGCGCATATGTCATTACCGCCCGGTTAACGCGTGAGACCTTACCACTTAATCAATGGCTGGCGGTAAGGTCTCAGACCCAAAATGGATGTGCGTCAGTTTTTATTTTGCCACACGTCCATTTTCAGCAAAAATCTTAAAAAGGCATTTTTTGCAGGGGTGCTGAAAAATGGATCTGCGCGCGCCCAAAACCCACGCCTACACTACTGCAGACCATTTTTTCAGTGCATCTTAGTAAAAGGATCCCTAAATGTGCCAGACTTGTTGAGCAGTCCTTGTTAAAATGGCTCTCCTAGTTGTCAGCCTGTGCTTATAGTTCCTGGGACTGGAGGGTAATAATCTCTAGTGGGTTTAACAGAGGGCTGCCGACTGCAAGCAATGAGAATCCCCAGTGGTCCAGAGGCCTGAGTGGTATTTCAGACAGAGGCAGGCCAAACCCTGACAAGCCAGAAGCACAGAAGCTTGAATTTAGAACCAAACTAGTTGTCCTTCTTGGCAGTCCAGGACACCAATCGTAAGAGGCTGCTACTAGGTAATTTTAGGATCCTCCTTGATGTGATTCAGGTAGAGGAAGTACTGTTGCACTGACAGATGAATCCACTTGTATGTCACAAGACAGAAGGGAAATAGTGGAGTCAGTGGGAAAATACAACACAAAGCAAAATGAATAAAGAGGTCTATTCTGTCCAGTACAAGCTATCGGCATCATTCTTTTCTGCATAGGAATACATGATAACAGAACACCCAGCAGGCTGACCCCTTATCCTATAATTTTAGCCCAAGAAAAGAAACATACCAATAATGAATTAAAGGAACAGAATTCACGTGGTTGCTCATGCAGGAGAAGTTAAGTAAGGTCAAATGCACTAAGAATTACACAGGGATAGTGTGTCCCCAAAATAGAATACATTATAAAAATAACAATAATAAGAAAGGACAATGCCTGCTGGTTCTATCATTGTTACTGCCAAAATCAATAATTTGTTGTGAAAGAACAACCTGTTTCTACAAGTCTCAAATATCTGACTCTAATTGCTTTTTTGATTTTCAAATGCTAAAGTAGAGTGAGTCTGACATTAAAAGGGTAGTGTGTCTTTTAGGGCTCCCTTTACTAAGTGGCAGTAAGCTCAATGCAGGCTTACCACTCGCTACACAGGAAATACCGCCGGGCTACTGCAGCAGCCCTGCGATACTTCCCACCCCTAGCGTACCGTCATTTCCTGCGCTACAAAAATTTATTTTTGTAGCGCTGGAGTGTACCTGTCGGTAATCAGGCAGTGCGACACACTGCCCAGTTACCGCTGGATTAACTCGGGAGCTCTTACCACCACCTCAATGGCTGGCGGTAAGGGCTCCCCCCCCTGAAATGGCCGCACGGCATGTGCTTTACTTGCCACATGGCCATTCCTGCAGGAAGGCGAGACTTCTCTTTTACCAGCTGTGGTAAAAGGGGGACTCGGCACAAGTGTAAAACACTAGCAGCATGCAGACGGCAGTGGGAGCAAGACAGCACAGATGGAAAGAGACAGGTATATGCCAGCAATATGTCAATAGGAGGGAATCAACCAGGAGGCTGCGGCAGCATTGATGATTGGGAGCAATGTGTATCATGTGCAATGTGCCACAATTTTTGCAAATGGAAAATCCTATAGAAGTAGCCAAGGGTGCTGAATTGCAGAAAATAAAGATCGCTAGCACTGTTATACCTGTTAGCAAAGCAGAGAAGTTGCCTGGAATTTTTTGTCCTCTATGAGGTCATGCTGCCATAATGTTAAGAATTTTACAGTGAAGTTTCTAGATGACACATCAAAGCAAAATGATTACCTGGGGCTCAGCACAGGAGGAGCACTGATGCTGAGAATTGGGAGCTGGAGCTTGCAAGGTCTTCCTTCATCCCCTGATTTGTGTTTGCTTTGGATGTCATCATTGCCATTAATCAGATTGCCAAAGTTGCCCGCTCTCTTGGTTGGTGTCCTGAAAGCTCGAGGGCTTAGTGGTGAAAGCAAGGGAGAGCTGAATGCTTTGGGCAGCTTTAGTGAGTTCTCCAAAATATTCACGCTCCTGGTGCTCGCAGACAGTGGACAACGTTCATCATCCTCAATCTCTTCATCTTCCAAGATGGATGGAAGTTTCTGGATCAGGCCACCATTGCTTTCATGTTCCAGCTACAGAGGGAAGAGAATGTTACAAGTGTTTTGATGGGCAAAGGGATCTTTGCTGATTCTTTGATGACTTTTGTTGATGAATGTAATAGTCATTTTAAAAGGTTGAGCTTGCAAGAGACTGCATAAGTTCATCTTTCATATACTGGAAAAAAGAAATGTTATATGATCAGTTTATTGCAAGAATTCAGTCATGGCTAAATGGGTCAAATTTCTGGGCTCTGTGAAAAGATTTTATCTGCAAGCTAATACATCCTGCAACAGTGAAACAGTGGTTTATTGTATCATGTGTCCATGTGTCCATGTTTGCTTTATTACATTGGACACACTAAGAGACAACTCAAAGACAGGTTGGCTGAGCACATTAGTAATTTGAGAACTCAAAAAAAAAAAAGAAGCACCGTTGGTCACTCATTGGATGGACCATACAGGTCTTTATTTGCCGTCATTTACTATGTTACTATCAGGCTTATTTTCGAAACAGAAGGACGCCCATCTTTCGACACAAATCGGAAGATGGGCGTCCTTCTCACAGGGTCACCCAAATCGGCATAATCGAAAGCCGATTTTGGG